>NC_092757.1:83861553-84188071 GCF_047496795.1 Chiloscyllium punctatum | reverse complement strand
ACTGAATATAAAATGCTGAGCCGCACAAGGAATGTTAGTGCTGATAGCCAAACCCTAATTAAAGAGGTAGGCTTTAAAATTTGTCTTTGAAGTGGGAAGTGAGGAAGAGAGGCTGAGATTGTGGGAAAGGAATTCTAGATCTTAGGGCCTGGCATCTGAAGGTACAATCATGAATGGTGGAGCAATTATAATTGAAGCTTCTCAAGAAGCCAGAATCAGACAAACACAAATACCTTGAAGGGTTGTAGGGCTGGAGGAGATTACACAGAAAGAGGGTATGGTTACGCCATGGTGGGATTTAATATAAGGATGGGAATTTTGAAATGGAGGTATTTCTTGACAGGTGGCCAGTGCACATCAGTGCGCACAGGAATGGCAGTTGAATGGGACCTGTTGCGAGTAATGACTTGGGTAGTTGAGGTCCAATTGGTTTGGATAATCGCAAGTTTATGGAGGATAAAATGGAAAATGTTGGTGAGGAGTGTATAGAAACTATCAAGTGCAGCACTGACTGAAAGAGGGTTACAGCAGCTGCTCAGATGACCATTCAGTTAAAGCGTACAACGTAACAGTACAACGTAAATGTAACAGTGAAGAGGGGTCTTGAGCTCCAACCAACTGTGATAGAAAATGCACCTCTGCTTGCCAAACTTCCAGGATTGATCTTCAGGAATCTTCAGGAACTAAAGATTATTTAGTTAATTAATTGATTAAAGATTAATTCAGGAGGCTGCAAAAAAATAGATTTGCATTTATTGTAGCACTTTCTACAACCACTGAATAGTTAAAAGCCCTTGAAAGCTCACACAGGAAACACAGCAAGTAATTCACAGCAAACTCCCACAAGCAGCAATGCAATAATGACGAAACAATCTTTTCTCCTGTAATGTTGACTGATGAATAAGTATTGGTCAGGACACCACAAGATAGTTCCAGGGCTCTTCCTCAAAAGAGTTCCAGAGTTTCTTTTGCACCAATCCAAGCAGGCAGGCTGTCTCCTGTTTAATACGTCATCTGAAAGACACAATGTTCAACAGTGCAACATTCCCTCAGTGCTGTACGGGAATGTCAGAATTCATTGTGTTCAACTACTGGAATGGGACTTCCATTTTCATGAAAAGCTGGTGGAAAGACAGTCAGGAAGCATCCAACACGAGGTGTAACAAAAAGTCGCTTTGTGATTGAATGATGGAAGGTGCTGTGAGAATGGGCATATTGGGTATTGAATGATGGCAGAGTCGGTGGGATGGGATGAGGGTCTGAGGCAGGATGTCATCTGATGGAGCCTCTGAGAATACTGTCCACTAGAACTGGCAACTCTGGATAGAACTGGAGGGAAATGACATATACAGGCTGTGAACAATAATGAGCACATACAGGGCGTGAAGAATTGGGACTTTACTGAATCAAAAGAGGTGGCCCGCTGCTCAGGATTCAGCGATGAGGGAATCAAGGGATTTGGATTTAATGTGGAAAAGTGCAGTTGAGCTTCTTGAGGCACAGAGTTCTAACAGCACGAAGGAGGGCCATTCAGTTTAATTTTGATAAATGTGAGGTGCTGCATTTTGGGAAAGCAAATATCAGCAGGACTTATAGACTTAATAGTAAGGTCCTGGGAATGTTGTTGAACAAAGAGACCTTGGAGTGCAGGTTCAAAGCACCTTGAAAGTGGAGTCGCAGGGAGATAGGATAGTGAAGGTGTTTCGTATGCTTTCCTTTATTGGTCAGAGTATTGAGTGTGGGAGTTGGGAAGTCATGTTGCGGCTGTACAGGACATTGGTTAGGCCACTGTTGGAATATGGTGTGAAATTCTGGTCTCCTTCCTATCGGAAAGATGTTGTGAAACTTGAAAGGGTTCAGAAAAGATGTACAAGGATGTTGCCAGGGTTGTAGGATTTGAGCTATAGGGAGAGGCTGAACAGGCTAGGGCTGTTTTCCCTGGAGTGTCGGAGGCTGCGGGGTGACCTTATAGAGGTTTATAAAATCATGAGGGGCATTGATATGGTAAATAGACAAAGTTTTTTTCCCTGGGGTTGGGGAGTCCAGAACTAGAGGGCATAGGTTTAGGGTGAAAGGGGAAAGATATCAAAGAGACCTAAGGGGCAACATTTTCACTCAGAGGGTGGTACGTGTATGGAATGAGCTGCCAGAGGAAGTGGTGTAGGCTAGTACAATTGCAACATTTAAGAGGCATCTGGATGGGTATATGAATAGGAAGGGTTTGGAGGGATATGGGCTGGGTGCTGGCAGGTGGGACTAGATTGGGTTGGGACATCTGGTCGGCATGGACATGTTGGACTGAAGAGTCTGTTTCCCATTACATCTCTAGGATTCTATAACTGTGCTTTCTGTAATCCAATAAGTTTGACTTTCCTGTTTCATCTCTGTAACCTTGGAAGTTTATTTTGCTCAAATGCTGATCTAATGTCCTTCTGTAGTCATTGATCGCTTTTATCTGCACCATCCTTGCAGGTAGTCGGTTTCAGCCACAGCAGGAATGAAATGGACTGGCTTTGCAGGCAGTCAAGAGAAGGTACACACGGCTGATCCCAGGTGTGGAGGGTCTGTCGTCTGAGAAGAGGATGAATAGGTAGGACATTTACTTGTTGGAATATAGAGAAATGACAGGCCACCTTATTGAAACATACAAATCCTCAAGTGAATTGATAGGATAGATACGGAAAGGTTGTTTTTTCTTGTGAGAGTCTCAGATCAGAGGGCATAATTTCAGAATAAGGGGTCGCACATTTAAGACAGTGATGTGGAGGAATGTCTTCAGTCAGAGAGTAGTTAACCTGTGAAACTCTTTATTGAAGAGGGTGGTAGAGGCTGGGAGTTTCAGTGCATTCACAGCTGAGCGAGATAGATTTTTAACATGTAGGCAAGAGTTATGGGAAAAGAGAAGAAAGTGGAGTTGAGGATTACAGGATCAGCCATGATTTCATTGGAGAGTGATGCAAACTCGTTGGGCAGAATGGTTTACTTCTGCTCCCACATCTTATGGTCCCTCCACATTTTTCTTATGCTTTTGTGTTTCCAATGTCTGTTGTAGCACACCAATGTGGTTCAGACAATCCATCCTGTACATTTGAACTAATCGTACAGTAGCTGACCTTTAAGCACTTGATGGTAATAATGTATACTTGTTATATCTTCCATACTGTTGTGTTTGTTGTGAATACATTGCTCTACTTGTGTCCTTCATTTGTTGCAAATGATCTTACAAAATCGTGCTCTTTTTGGACAATATAACTTAACCTATTTCTTTTGTTCAACTTAGTTCATTAGACTGTTGACCATGCACATATAAAACACTGGTTCCCTGCCAAACTGAGTTGTGCTGGAATACAGCTTTGGATTAACTGTCAGGTGTTTGGTGTGAGAACCCAAGGTGGCCTTCATAGTAGTATGTCTCAGTAAAACTAAGTAAAACTAAACCTGAGTTTATCACACCAGGCATCATTGAGCAATACGTTTAATTGAAGATCTGATAAAAATTTCCAAAGTTCGTGCAGGTGTTGATGAACTTGTGGGATTACCATTCAAAACCCACTTAATTCATTAATGTCCATTAGGTAAGAAAAGACATTACCTCCCTAGTTTGGCATAAATGTGACTCTAGTCTGATACAAAAGCAATTGACTCCTAAACAGAGTCCGAGCAGTGCCAAAAAATGTTGAACATTATATAGTCATCAGAGAACATCTCTTCTTTTGCCTTTATGATGGAGGGAAGGTCATTGATGAAGCAGTTGAATGTGGTTGTGCCTAAGACCCTGCCTTGAGGAACTGCTGCACAGCTGTTCTGGGAGTTCACAGAGTACCAGTCAGCATCCAAAAGAGGCATTAGCTGTTTCAAGTGACAAATATTCATGATTGCCAACTCAGTTTTATATTTTTAGCTGTAATTTCACTTAAATCCAGGTCAGTCTCCAGCATGATTGGTCATTCTATGATATTGTTCCCAATGCCAGCAAAACCAAGGAACTAATTATTGACTTTCAGTGGGATGTTACTCATGCCCCCCTACACATTAACAGCACAGAGACAGAATGAGTGGAGAGTTTCAAGCTCCTGGGAGTGGTCATCCACAACAAGCTTTCTTGGACTCTTCATGTGGATGCACTGGTTACAAAGGCCGAACAACATCTCTTCTTGCTCAGGCAGCTGAGGAAATTTGGTATGATGGCAAATACCCTTGCCAACGTTTATAGATGCGCCATCGAGAACATTCTGTCTGGATGTATCACTACCTGGTATGGCAACTATATCATTCAAGATCGGACACGGTTACAGAGAGTGGTGAACTCGGCCCGGACAATCATAAAGGCCAACCTCTCATCCATAGAATCCACCTACCAGACCCACTGTCAAGAAAGGCCGCCAGTATTCTCAAAGATCCTACAACCTCTACCATCGGGGAGAAGGTATAGAAGCCTGAACACACGCACCAGTGTTTCGTAACAGTTTTTACCCTACTATTGTTAGAATACTGAATAGACTCTCAAACCCTTAATATTCGCCTGTACCTGTGTTTTTGTTTTTGCCATTGTTTGCCTATTATTTACTTATCTATACGACTTAACTCTGCCTGTATTGCTCACAAGACAAAGCTTTGCACTGTGCCTCGGTACACATGACAATAAATTCAATTCAACATGAGTCTGGGAAGTGCACACCGGCAGATCTGAAGAAAATCAGACTACGTTGCTGAACCCTAAGCATTTCAATGCCACTTATTCATTAAAGTAAATAATTATTACTAACTATTGATTGGAACCTTTTGCTCAAATGTGTTAGGTTACCTCATATATAGGCAGCCCCTGAGCTGCAAATAGGCTCTTTTCTGGAGTCTGTTCACAGGTAAGGGGGAGGCAATGGCCTACTGGTATTGTCACTGGGCTGTTAAGCCAGGGTTCTGGGGACCTGGGTTCAAATCCCACCATGGCATGTGGTGGAATTCGAATTCAATTTAATAAATCTCTGAAATTAAGAGTCTATTGATGACCATGAATCCATTACTGATTGTCAGCAAAAACCCCTTTAGGGAAGGAAACTGCCATCTTGCCTAGTCTGGTCTATCTGTGAGCATTATGGATGACTTAACTGCCCTCTCTTGGCAATCTGGGATGGACAATAAATGCTGTCCTAGCCAGTGACACCTTCATTCTGTGAATGAATTAAAGAAAAGTCAATTTGTACGCAAGTTAGAAAATGACGCAGGACAATATAAAGGAACCATCTGTATGGACAGGAAATGTCATATGTCAGATCATTAAAATTACTCCCCTGTATGAGATTGTGTTCATAAGTGCAAGCATTCATATGATGGATGTTGGTAAATCGGAAACCCCCTATAATGAACCCAGTGTCTTAAAACTGGAAGCTTGTACACTCCAGTTTATAATCCAACTTGATTGAGTGAAAATGGTCTTTAAAAAAATCTAAGTGATCTCCTTCCCCACTACCTCAAACTCAAAGTTTTTCAAATGAGAGAGAGTTCCAAATTTCCACTGTCCTGTTCAAGGAAATGTTTCTTGCTGTCAGTCCTGAATTATTTATATTATGCTCTATTGTTCTGGGGTTCTCCGCCCAGGGGAAATAATTTCTGTTTGATGGATTCTTTCATTAGTTTAAACTCCTCAATGAAATTAACTCTTAATCTCTAAACTCTGGGAAATACAAGCAAGTTTAATCTACACATCTTTCCTCATGTGTTAATCCTTTTAACCCTGGTATTAACATTGGAAAGCTGTTCTATGTTCCTAACCAAGCTAGTTGGTCCTTCCTGATTTACTAAAACCAGCAAAGCTTGAGAATTGAACCTCAGTCTGTAAAATTCAGGACTACACTGGACACTTCTGCTCTTGTCTACAAAGCCATTGGAGAACCCTCACCTTTTGTAGGGTTAATGAGGGATTCTGTACTGGCTCAGTTGTTCAGTGGAAATTTCTATTAGGCAAAAAAAACAGAGTAGGCTGCAAGACTTCTTTCTAATCTCTGATTCTGTTATGACACTGCTGTGCATTTACTCTTGTTGTTGCTTTGTTTGTTACTCTTTCGCTGCTTCCCCCTCCAATGGTGGAAGTCAAGCAAGGCTTTAGTCCAAATGAGCAGACCACTCCCAGGTACTTTATGATAATCTGGGCATCAAAGGGGCATTAATGAATGGATTAGTGGATATGATACCACAGATAAACTTGAAGGATTCAAAGAGTCTGCAACTGGAAAGACCCAGTAAAACATGATTCTTCTGGAGCTGTTAATCTTGACAAGAGCATTGAGAAACCTTGCAGTCTTTGTGCCAAGAGGACAAATGGTTTGTGCATGGCACAAGAGCAACATTCAAGCAGCTGAAATTACGACAATAATTGTGAATCTCTTGTTATTTCTTTGAACAAGCTTTTGGTCTTCCTTCCCCTCATAGTATTTTCTCCTTTGGTTCGGTGTCTGTTTAAAAATATATATTCTTCCTCTGTGAAACCATGACCACAACTATTCTAAGTGATACAGGATCCTGAGTTTTGCAAATGGAGACATTATAGACAACAAAAGCAAGGAAGGTATACCGAAAGTTTAGAAAACATTAGTTTGACTTGCACTGAAGTGTTGTGCCCTATTGTGGCCTCTGCACTTTGAGAGATTTATAGTCTTTAAAGAGGTT
Organism: Chiloscyllium punctatum; assembly: GCF_047496795.1. Taxonomy (NCBI): domain Eukaryota; kingdom Metazoa; phylum Chordata; class Chondrichthyes; order Orectolobiformes; family Hemiscylliidae; genus Chiloscyllium; species Chiloscyllium punctatum. Next base: position 84,181,408 of record NC_092757.1, on the reverse strand, counting down.
AAGTGTTTACGAGAATGAAAACTGAGGGACTTTGGTTGCCTGGGCAGATTCGAAGAGCTTTGCTGATATCCTTGGAGAAGAGAAGGTTGAGTGGAGATTTGATGGAGATGTTAAACATTCTGAGGGGTGTGGACAGAGTAAATAGGGAGCAACTGTCCGCACAGCGAGAGTGGCTGAGAGCATATGTCAGAATGGCTGAGAACACATTAAAGTACCAAAAGTGACATGAGGAAAAATGTTGTTTTACATCATGAATACCTAAAAAATGAAATGCATTCCCCGAGAAGAGGCTTTGATCATGACCTTCAAACAGGGAACTGGATGAGCATCTAAAGAAAAACATGATTGCAGAGCTAGGGGGAAAGAGTCAGGGAATTGAACAAGCTAAATTGCACTGGCAGAGTTGACATGGATATGATGCTCTAAATGCTGTAATCATTTGATGATTCATTTTATATCAGTTCAAATTGTTGTCATTGCCATTGTTTCTAGCCAGATCTCAGATTGCATAATAGAGATACACTCAGCAGAGTTTGCACAATGTCCTGTGAATCACAAGAGGATGAAGATAACAACGGAAATAATTAGGCTATGTAATTTAAATTAAACTGATTTGATATAATCTTTAAAAGATAGGATGCTGACAAAGAATTCAGTGGGATCTGCGTTGCTGGTAAATGTGATACAATTTCTCCATGATCATCCAAATCATTCACTGAATCGGTTTTCATGCATATTAGTTACACATTTGCATTGCTAGAATTCGAATGGAAAGGACAGGATATCGGTAATCATACAGCAGTTAAAATCTCCTTCTGTTTTTGTGCAATATGACTTCTGCTGCATTCTTCAGAATGATATCCCTGTGTGAAAGTTCCATGTAAAGATATTCCATGACCCTCCTTGATGGAGGTCTCATTGCTGACTGTTCGCATTTCTATGGACATGGTATTTCTCTTTAATTCCCAGATGGTTTATTGGAAGCATGACCATTGGATCCAGACGCAGCAGGAATTACTGTCACTCCAACAAGCTCTTGGAGAAATAGAGGAGGATCAGATACAACAGCAAGTCCAGAAGCAGCAGAAACCTGCAGTGGCTGCTGAACCATCTCCACAGGAAGAGTTCACAGCTGGAGGCCCCCCTCAGGATGTGCAGGAGACCCAGAGTTTGTCATCCATGATGCCTTTTCCTCCAGATGAACGAGGCACAGTGTAATCCCCCAGGACACCGTCACTGAGCTATGCCAGTTGCTGATGTGGAACCTTCCACATGGAGGAGTGGGTGGCCATCCCATTGCAGTGGTTGTTAAGGTGACAGCTCCGCAAAACCTCTTTGTAACTGGCTGCTTCCAAGGATCCACTGGGGACCCGTGTGGGACCTTACAACCCTCAACCCAGAAACTCATCAAAGGTTGTTCCTGATGCAGTTTGTGCCAGATCACAACATTTTATCTCATTTCTCCATGCTACAGACCGGACAGGAAGCTTTGCCAATAGAGCTGGCAATCCCCAGGTACAGGATACTATAGACAGGACACACATGAGAGTTCCTTATCAGAGTGTATATGACTTGATCAACAGACTCGTAGAAACACAGAGTCATGTAGCATAGAAATAGACCCTTCAGTTCAACTTAGCTGTGCCAACCAGACATCCCAATCTGACCCAGCATTTGGCCCATATCCCTCTAAACCCTTTCTATTCATATACCCATCCAGATGCCTTTTAAATGTTGTGATTGTACCCACATCCACCACTTCCTTTGGCAGCTCATTCCATGCATGTACCACCCTCTGCATGAAAATGTCGCCCCTTTGTTGAAGTATATTTTGTTCCACAAATTCAGGTGACAAAAGTTTCAGTGCAACAGTAGATGTTTTATTATTGGACAGCCGGCGAGAGATTCTCCACGTCCCCAAAAATAGTCGTGCGTCTACTTGTGGTGACCCTTCTCCATAAATCTCTGCTCTACACACAAAGGCGGTACTTTTTACAGGAATAATAAAAAAGGTCTATAAGTCACATGGTTGATTGTCATTACATGGTTTAAGATGGGCAATTATAAGTTTACAAGGCCCAGTGAATGTCGACGTCCTGTGATAATGAGTGAATGGATTACAGGGATTGGTTATCGTATTCTTCATGATCATGTGTTGATGGGAAGAGATTAAAACAGAATCGTTTTACCTGTTCTCAATGGGGAATTCACATACCTATGTTAATACGGAGGTGAAGTAAGATAATTGGAGGAGGAGGATGTAGTTTAACAGGGTTGTGGCTAAGGCTATCAGTCTTGTCTGGGGAGGACAAAAATCTTTGCCTGAGGTTACAGAGGAATCCACATGTTTGGCTCCAATGGATTCCTTCTCTAAGATTCAGTCAGCCTCCTCCCTACTGAGATGTTCTGTCTATTCTGTAAGAAGACAGATGTGCATTTGATACTGCAATGAGCCACTTTGGTCCTGGAATGTTTAACATTTGAGTACCCAGTATACCTGAAAGAGAAGTAAAACATGGAATTTTGTGGTTTTCTAACTTCCTCACCTGAGGTCCCATTTTAATTCTTTTCCTCTCACCTTAAAACTATCCCCTCTAATTCTGGACTCCCCCAACCTTGGAAAAAGACCTTGGCTATTCACCCTATCCATGCTCCTCATGATTTTACAAACCTCTATAAGGTCACCCCTCAGTCTCCAATGCTCCAGGGAATAAAGCCCCAGCCTCTCCCTATATCTCAAACCCTCCAATCCTGGCAACATCCTTGTAAATCTTTTCTGCACCATCTCAAGTTTAACAACATCTTTCTCTTAGAAGGGCAACCAGAATTGTATGCTGTACTCTAAAACTGGCCATACTAATGTCCTGTTTAGCTGCAACATGACATCTCAACTCCTACGCTCAATGTATTGACCAACGAGGGCAAGAATACCAAAAACTTTCTTCACCACCATGTCTACCTGCGATGCCACTGTCAAGATGCTATGCACTTGCAACCCTAGGTCTTTGTCAACTCTCCCTAGGGCCTACCATTAACTATATAAGCCCTGCTCTGGTTGGCCTTACCAACATGCAGTACTTCATGTTTACCTAAATTAAACTCCATCTGCCACTCCTTGGCCTATTGGCCCATCTGATCAAAGTCCCATTAAAAAAGGCTTTTGTTCCATCAGTGTGGAACATCTTCCGAGTGAAACAGCATTTTACTTATACTTATATCAATCCAATCTACTCTGTGTTCACTGCTTTCAATGCTGTCTCCATCATATTGGTGAGAGCAAGAAGACACTGTGTGACTGCTTTGCAGAACATCTCTGCTCTATCCATAGGAATGACACTGACCCAGTTTGTTATCATTTCAACAAAGAGCCATGCTAATACTTCCATTCTTCGCCTGCTACACAGCATTCCTTATAATTTTCCTTCCGGCTGCAAGGATCTCCAAGATTCAGGGCTTTCAAGGACCAGAAGTCAATGCCGCATTTGATATGCTGATGCCAGTTGCTGTGCATGAAACATTGGAATGGCTGTGAATTGTCGAGGGATTGTTGCTGCGACAGTGTTCCAATGAAGCTCAATGGAAGCTAAAGGAACAACCCCTGCTTAAACATTTTACAGCCTCCTCTGACTCAATATTGAGTTCCACACTTTCAGAGGATGACCTCTGTAAATTCATGGAGTACAAGCCCCACCTTCCACCAGTCATGTTTTCTTAGTTTTTTTTGGCTTTGCACTCAGCAGAACGGATCTGTTTTATCCTTTGCAAACCCAACATTTAGGCGTATTTTGCATCTCTGTCTCTCCTTTAGCACCATTATCACTGTCTTTGTTTCAGCGATCAGAGCAAAGTACATGTTTCCCCTCCCCCACTGACAACAGCATTAAAATCATCATTTTCAGCCCCATTCAGTTGTGAAGAACAGTCATATCGGACTTGAAACACAAACTGTGTTTCTCTTCCAGAGATGCTGCCAGTCCTGCCAGGTTTCTGCAGTACTTTGTTTTTATTTCAGTGGCTTGCATGGTCACCTCAAAAGTCACCTTTGCTGATTTAGCATAGGGGGTATCACATAGATTAGCTTGGATAATTAGGACCTAGTTGACCAAATGAGTTCTTACAACAGCCTCGCAGCTTTCTGGTGACCTTTGCTAATTATAGTTCTTAATTTCCAGCTTTTGTTTCTAAACTGTGTTCATGTTCTCAAACTGACAGGATGGAACTTGATGTCAAGATCAAAGGTCATTTATCCTTGATGAACTGGATCTCCTAAAATTGCCTCTGAAATAACTCAAGTTACAATCTTTACATAATAAAGGCAAAACATGGTGGCAAATACTGGAAATCTGAAACAGAAACATAAAGTATTAGAAATTGCTGGGCCAAAGCCTGAACTCCTCCCTCATGGCATCGTGAGTATCCCGACACCAAATGAACCGCAACAATGCAAAAAGGCAGCTAAGGACAATTAGAGATGGGAAATAAATGTTGGCCCAGTTTATGATGCCCATATCCTCTGAGTAACTTTAAGTAAATACTCAACAGGTCTGGCAGGGGTCTGTGGAGGGAGAAGCAGATTTAGCGTTTTGACTTGAGTATGAGTTTTTCTCAGAACAGAAGAAGTGTTTGAAGAAGAGTTAACTTTTCAGTTAACTTTTCTTCAAACGTTTCTTCTGTTCTGAGAAAGACTGAACTGAAAAGCTAACTCTGCTCCTCTGTCCACAGATACTGCCAGACCTGTTGAATATTTCCAGCAAAATACTTGGAAGGTGAGCTTCCCTGACAGAGTTGGCATTTATCGCCTGTTCCTTAATTACCTTCAGAAGGTGGCAGTGGGGCATCTTACCTTAAACAAAAGAGACCCTAACCATTACTTCTGGATTTTAAAAGCATTACTATTGCTAAACTCCCTACTGTCAACATTCTGAAGGTGACCATTGATCAGAAATTTAATTTGACCAGCAATATAAATATTGTGCCAAAAACAGCAGGTCTGAGGCTTTGAATTCTGCACCGAATAACGCATCTCCTCTCTCCCCAATGCTACCCACCATCTATAAATCAGGAGTGTGATGTAATTCTCTTCACTTGCCTGGAAGGGTGTAGCTCCAATGATGCTTAAGCACCCTGCTAGATTGACACTCCAGTTAAGACCAACAATCACTTCTTTCACTACCAACGCAGTGTGTCCCATCTAAAAACACAAAGCAATGACACACCAAGGTTTCTCTGACAAATCTGTAACCTCTAGTGTCTGGAAAGATAAGGGTAGTGGAAGAACGGGCATATTACTACCTGCAAGTTCCCATCCAAGTCACAGACCATCTGACTTGGAAACACATAACCATTCCCTGGGTCAAAGCTCTCCTAAAATACAGTGGGCATTTACACCCAAAGGATTGCAGAAGTTCAAGAAAGCGCTCACCACCATCTTCTCAGGGATAATTAAGAATGGATGGGGACAACCGTAAATTAATTTTTAAAAACTTCCACAATGATTTTTAAATTTCAGTTTCAAGCTTTAAACAGTCACGGCTTTCTTTCTGGTGAGGCAAAAACAATGACTCCAGATGCTGGAAAGCAAATACTGGATTAGTGGTGCTGGAAGAGCACAGCAGTTCAGGCAGCATCCAACGAGCAGCGAAATCGACGTTTCGGGCAAAAGCCCTTCATCAGGAATTGTTTCACGACATGGTTGAAGAGCTTCAGAGCAGAGGAAATGACCTGGGAGTTGCAGTGGGAGACGGACTCCCTGAGATCCTTGTAGAGAGAGGAGGAAATCTTCTTCAAGGCAGGCATCCTTGCAAGAGGATTCGCAGTCGGGTTAAAATCAATGAGGTAAAAACAATGACTGCAGATGCTGGAAAGCAAATACTGGATTAGTGGTGCTGGAAGAGCACAGCAGTTCAGGCAGTTCCTGATGAAGGGCTTTTGCCCGAAATGTCGATTTCGCTGCTCGTTGGATGCTGCCTGAACTGCTGTGCTCTTCCAGCACCACTAATCCTGGTATGGCTTTCTTTCTAACTACTTAAACCTAGATTTTTAGATGACATTCTCCTCAGTGTGTGGGTTTGCTCTGGGTGCTTCTGTTCCCTCCCACAGTCCAAAGATGTGCAGGTTAGGTGGAATGGCCATGCTAATCTGCCTATAGTGTCCATGAATGCACAGGCTAAATGGGTCAGCCATGGGAAATGCAGGGTTACAGGGATAAGGTAGCGGTTTGGATCTGGGTGGGCTTAATGGCCTGATTCCACATTGCAGAGGTTCTCGGATTCTGCGAGGTACTGTATTTTGGTAAAACAAACAAGGGAAGGACTTATACAATTAATGGTAGGTCCCTGGGGAGTGTTATAGAACCAAGAGATCCTGGGGGTAAATAATGGTTTGAAATTTGCATGACAGGTAGACAAGGTGGTTAAGAAAGTGTTTAGCACATTTGCCTTCATTGCTCAGATGTGGAGGAGCCAGTGTTGGACTGGGGTGGAAAAAGTTAAAAACCAGGTTACAGTCCAATACGTTTATTTGGAAGTACAAGCTTTCGGAGCGCTGTTCCTTCGTCAGGTAGCTCGTGGGGCAGGATCATAGGACACAATTTATTGTAAGAGATCAAAGTGTCATGCACTGAATCAATGTATTCATTGAAATGCATTGTCTGAGCTTATAAAACCTTAAGCTATCTTGGGAATTTGACTTGAAAGAAGTTTTGGGATTTACATATTAATGATTCAAAACCTGCAACCCACTATAAGTGATTAGAGACTTAACAACAATCTAGGTTCGTTTCATACATTGTATCGAGTCAACCAACTAGGCACTGCCCTCTTGAACTATCCTCCTGTCCATCTTTGTTCCAACCCATCCATAACACCCTCCCCTCCCCCCTATCACGATCATCTATCTGCATCTAACTATTGCCTTCCCAGCTACCTTCCCACCACACTCTTATTTACCTCTCAGCCTTCTTCCCCCACCACATTTCTGTTGAAGGGTTTATGCCCGAAATGTCGACTCTCCTGCTCCTCAGATGCTGCCTGACCTGCTGTGCTTTTCCAGTGCCACACTTTTCGACTGATTGCTCCAGCATCTGCAGCCGTCACTTTCTCTTGTGTTCAGAAAGCAGCCAGATTTGTCCAGTGTCAAGTTGCAAATCTATCCAATACATGCTAGTAACAGCCAGAAAGAGGGGAGAGATGCCTAGTCAGCCATGTGGTGGAAAGAATCTATTGGAGCTTTGACCAGCATTATCCATTGCTGCAGAGTACAACAAATGTAAAAGTCTATCTTGCCATAGCTACTCCCTGAGTGAACTGTGAAACATCTCTAGTGTTGGGCACCAAACCATGGAGAATGAGTTTCATAACCAAGTCAAATGTTGATCTCATCCAATAGTGACCCAGGAGCCCTTTCCTGGAAAAGGAGTGGAACAGGACATTTGGCCAGGTGACAAAAGCCAATTCTAGCACTATCATAATCACAGTTGTGATTAGATATGAAATAGATGGCCGCGATTCAAGAAAGCAGCTAATTGCCACCAACTAACCGTGGGCAGTAAGTGCATGCCCAGCCAATGATGCTGTCTTCCCATTAATTATTTTTAAAATTTACATGCAAAAAGCAATGTGAACCTGTTTTTGTAATGGTGATTGTGGGATAAACATTAGTCAGGAGAATCAAAAATTCCCCTGCATTTCTTCGAAGTACTTTCATGGAATCGTTTGCATAGACTAACATGGGACTTGAACTAAGAAGCAAAGGGGCTACTGGCTGAGTCACAAGCTAACCACAAAGAAAAGTGTGGCTTTGAGGCTTATTCCCTCGCAGATAATCTGAACTAATGCTTTAATGCAGTGATGAGGAGTAGTTATAGACTCAGAGGCAGCAGCAGCAGCAGGAGGACATCAGAGGTGGAAGCATCAGTGGTAGCAAGCACTCAGCTCCTTCTCACACTCCAGGCTGTGGCTTGGCCTGGATGCCTGCATGGAGACAAAACTTAAATAAGACTGTAATAGCTGGCTGGATGTTTCTCATTCCTTTTGGGTTTGTTCATTTATTTCTGCTTTTAACTCCAGTTTTGTAATCAAGATGGTGTCGGTGAGGCGAGATGGCACGGAAGAATGGCGACTTTCATTCAGGTGGCAGCAGCGTGGCAAAAGGGGCTCATGCCTGGCTATCAGGCCCATGGCAGAGCACTGAACAAGGAGGAGCATAAAGCTGGACACCTTCTTTATTTCTTCATTTTTCTGTTTTTATATTCAATATTTTGGTTTATTTTTCTATGTTTTAAGATGGCACTGGAGAGTAGTGACACCATACAACACTTTCCACTGTATTTTGTAACACAATACACGTGACAATAAATAAATAAACTGTTGCATTGTTGAAGGTGCCATTTCTCAAACAAGATGTTAAAAGAGGTCCCTATTGTGGTGGATGTATTTGTACAATTCCTTCAACTTTCAAAGCTCCTCAGAAGAAATGCATGCTACACTTTCTTTTAAAGTTTGTGAGAAGATTTGTAGCTCGGGTGCTCGTTGTTGTGGTTCTGTTCGCCGAGCTGGGAATTTGTGTTGCAGACATTTCATCCCCTGTCTAGGTGACATCCTCAGTGCTTGGGAGCCTCCTGTGAAGCGCTTCTGAGATGTTTCCTCCGGCATTTAACGTGGTTTGTCTCTGCCGCTTCCAGTTGTCAGTTCCAGCTGTCCGCTGCAGTGGCCGATATACTGGGTCCAGATCAATGTGTTTGTTGATAGAGTCTGTGGATGAGTGCCATGCCTCTAGGAATTCCCTGGCTGTTCTCTGTTTGGCTTGTCCTATAGTAGTAGTGTTGTCCCAGTCGAACTCATGGTTGCTTGTCATCCGCGTGTGTGGCTACTAAGGATAGCTGGTCGTGTCGTTTCGTGGCCAGTTGGTGTTCATGGATACGGATCGTTAGCTGTCTTCCTGTTTGTGGTATGTAGTGTTTTGTGCAGTCCTTGTATGGGATTTTGTACACTATGTTGGTTTTGCTCATGTAAACTTTCTTTCTTTTAGATTAGTGGTTCATTTTCAATCTTTTCCTCTCCTTTACTCTCCACGTTGGGATACAAATTCTTTTGGACCCAAACTGAAGTGGCCACTTTCATGTGTATCATTGGGCTTCTAATTTGCAGGAGTCATCACAGCTGGGCTCATTTCTGTCCCTCACATGCAGGTAAATCACACCAGTATGAGTCCCCTTCTTGTCAAATAGTTTGTCAACACATTGTAATGGCATTTTGGTCAGCGACCACCAGACATGCTGTCACAGCACTCAACCTTTGCTTGAAAGGGCTACAGACGGAAAGTATTAACTTGTGTTGTTTCCTAACCAGGCTCAGTAGTTGAAGCTCAGGACAGGTGCATTTTCCGCACACTAGAAATTGATGCCTTCAGTCACTAATAGGGAGGAGGGCAGCTTGTGACATAATGTAAATCACTTAAGGGCAAGTTAAGCCAGTTTAAACCAGTTTGTCTGAATAAAAAGTTTTGAAACAAGAGCATAAACTTGCTACTTTAATTTCCAGACTACAGTCGCCCACAATGTGTTGAACTTCTCCTTTTTACTAAAATTGGGAGTGGCTTGTTTGGCCTGACTCAAAGAATAGGCACTTATGAACAAGAGTACAGTCATTAAGCCCCATGAGTCTGATCACTGTGGGTTTGTACCAGGGAAGAAAGAACCTTCAGTCTATTACTGTTCTAGGATTTCTTTGTTTTTTTAACACCTTGAGGTAATGTGTACTCCAGACAAGGCTATACAAACTAAGATAAAATCTGCCTTGGTATTGTATGGTTTTCTGTCTGTTGTATTTGAGAACAGCAGCTGATCAACAGAGTTTAAGGACATGCTGCTAAGTTAAACCTACATCAACAAGTCATAAAATCAGTTCAAGATTAACTATATCCCAATCACATGACTACAGGACCAACTTGCCACTATTATATGCATCATCTGCAATTTATGCTCTATTCTGGCCCAATTTTTCCTCTTTTCTCCCCTTCTCTTCCACGACCTTAAAGTCAGAGAGTCAGAGGTATACAGAATGGAAATTCACCTTTCAGTTCAACTCGTCCATGCCAACCAGATAGTCTAAATTAATCTACTCCCATTTGCCAACAGTTGGCCCATTTTCATCTAAACTCTTCCTATTCATGTACCCATCCATATGTCTCCACCACTTCCTCTGGCAGCTCATTCCATACACGCACCACCCTCTGCGTGAAAAAGGTGCCCCTTAGGTCCCTTTTAAATCTTTCCTGTCATACCTTAGGCCTATGCCCTCTAGTTTTGGACTCTGCTACCCTGGGGAAAAGACTGACTATTCACCCTGGTCACCACTCACTCCAGAGAAAATAGCCATAGCCTATTCAGCCTCTCCCTATAGCTCAAACCATCCAACCCTGGCAACATCCCTGTATATCTTTCTGAACCCTTTCACGTTTCACATTTTTCCAATACCAAGGAGACCAGAATTGAAGGAGCAAATTACTGCGGATGCTTTAATCTGTTCTGAAAAATAAAAATGCTGGGAATCACAACAGTCAAGCAGCATCCATGGAGAGAGCAAGCTAACGTTTCGAGTATAGATGACTTTTCATCAAACCTGCTGTGATTCCCAGCATTTTGTCTTCAGACCAGAATCAAATGCAGTATTCCAAAAGAAGCCTAACCAATGCCTCGTATAGCTGCAAATGACCTCCTAATTCTGATACTCAATGCACTTACCAATAAAGGCAAGCGTACCAAACGCCTTTTTCTCTATCCAGTCTACCTTTGTCCTCTTGTGTGTTCCCAAAGTGGCCATTTTCTCTGGTGAGGAAGGGACATTGCAACCAAGCCCAATATATCCTGATTGACTTTACCCTGCAGAGATGGAGCATCTACATTAGTCAATTCAACATAGACAAGAGAATGTAACCTGCAATTTTCAATACTATAATGGATTTTTTTTACTTGACAGCTCAGTACCGCCTTCTCAAGAGAAGTTAGAGATGGATGATAAATGTTGGACTTGCCAGCAACACTCGCAGCCTTTGAAAAATGTTTAAACTATGTTTCCACACTGAATTTAAGTGTATGTCCCTCTTATATATTGGCAACAGCAAATGGTCAAGTTAAGTCATATAGAATTACTAACCCTCAATCAATCTCTTTCAGATTCACAACAAAACCTAAATCAAACATTATTATGCAAAACATTAGAAGCAATCCAACAAGTTGCTTGAAAAACTTATAGCTATCTGATCCTTATAATTTCCCTTGCGTTTATATTAGTCATTTCACTGTCACTGGGCAAATGGCCACACCTGCAGGCAGTGGGTTCTTGGGAACACTTTTCTTTAACTCAGCAAACTGGAGAGCTAAAAGAAGAGAATTAATAACCCTTGGTCAATTTTTTAAAAATAAATTCACAACAAATGAATTTAAATAAAACCAAGCAATATTGTGGAAAGATTTGGAAGCAACAGGCTTGAAAGACTTAGTTTTCTGGAAGGTATCTGATCCTTATAATTACCCTTATATTTAGATCAGTCATTTCATTCCCACTGGGCAAACGTCCACACCCACAGATTAGTTATGTACATAATGTCCCAGTTCTGTCTGACTCAACATAGCTGCATCTGCTGCATAAACTTACAGGAGTTTCAATTGGGGTTGATTAGTTCCTCATTCATTGAAACAAAGATAGCTTGTCCTCAACTAACACTGAATTTCTATTTGGAATCTAGGATTTTGATCATTTCAAAATGCATTATGCACAGTTGAAGTCTATAAACATTTCCTTCTTTAAAATTAATTAATTTCTTGTTGAATCTAATGCATCTTATTTTGAAAAGAAAGTTCCACACTAGATATTTCAATAGGACAGAACAAAACACATTTTCTCCAACATTTCTGTACTAATTCTTTGTGACAACAATCTAAAACAAGTGCCAAAGCAACATAGTGCAGATATTGAAAATTTAAAACAAAAACAGAAATTGTTGGAAATATTTAGCAGGCCAGGCATGCACCTGTGGACAGAGCAACAGAGTTAACGTCTCAGCGCTGTTCAGTAAATCCAAAGTATAAACTCTATTTTTACTCTCTCTCCAGATGTTCCCTGACACAGTATTTCCAATATTTTCTGTTTTCATTTCTAAAATGAATGTCATTGTTCCTCCAAATGTCTGCATTCACAAGGCTTTAACTGTTCCCTCTTTATAAAGGCAGTGTTCTCCAAGCACATCACAAATGTTATCCAAAGCATGTGATGGCCATGGATAGAGTCAGAGATATACAGCACAGAAACAGACCCTTTGGTCCAATTTGTGCATGCCAACTAGACAGCCTATATAAATCTAGTCCCATTTGGCAGCATTTACCCCCCTCAACCCTTCCTATTCAAAAACCCATCCAGATGTCTTTTAAAGGCTGTAATCGTACCAGCTTCTACCATTTCCTCTAGCAGCTCTTTTCATAAATACACCAATCTCTGCACGAAAAAGGTGCCCCTTAGGTTCCTTTTACATCTTTCCCTCTCACTTTAACCCTATACCCTCTAGTTTTGGACTCTCCCACCCCAGGGAAAAGACCTTGCCTATTTACCCTATTGCAGGGGGACACCACCACATTCTCAAGACCAATTAAGGAATAGGCAATAAGTACTGTTTCAGCCAGCATCTCCCATGGGCGAATTAATTTTTTTTAAAAATCACATGTTTGGTGATGCTGTCATTTAAGGCTCTGTCTATGCTTCAGATATAAGTAAAGGATCTCATGGCACTATTCCAACAAAACACAGGTAAGTTATACCTGGATGATATTTATCCTTCAGTCATCACAAAAAGCATACCATATTATTAATGTTGTGGAGGTGCTGGTGTTAGACGGGGTGGACAAAGTTAAAAATCACACAACACCAGGTTATGGTCCAACAGGTTTATTTGGAAGTACTAGCTTTCAGAGTGCTGATGAAGGAGCAGCACTCTCAAAACTAGTACTTCCAAATTAACCTGTTGGACAATAACCTGGTGTTGCGAGATTCTTATCTTATTATTAAGACATTGCTCTTTGTGGGAGCTTGCTCTAAGTTGATGCCCTAATTCCTACAAGTGTTTGTTTTGTTTCACATGCACACAATGTGGCTGTCGCTGGCTCAGTCAGCTTTTATTACCTATATCCATTTGCCCAAGAAGGTGGGGGTAAACTGCATTATTGAACCACTGCAGTCCATGGAGTGTAGGTGCACCATATTGCTGACAGGAAGAGATTTTAATTGGGGTCAGTGAGAAAACAGTGATATAATTCCATGTTTGGATGTGTGTGACTTGGAGGGAAACTTGAAGGGTGGTGGTATTTGCATGCATCGGGTACCCTTGTTCTTCCAAATGGTAGGGTTGATAGGTTTGAATAGTTTACAGCCCACAGGTAGTTAGCTGGTTCTAAAATATTTTGGATGTACTGAATTCATAAATGGTGCTACAGAAATAAGTTATTCTTCCTTTGAGGCAATATATTACATCCATATTAGCAAAAGAAAATTTTCCCAATCTTTTCCTTTTTGCGGTTGTATTAACTTTATTTACATCTGTCCAGTCAATCCCAACCAGAGGCAACATTCTATCCAAACTTCTTCTAAAGCCATTCAGAATTTGAAATCTCAGATGAATTGCCTAATAGCCTTCTATACTCTAGTGGAAATATTCACTATATTTCATCAGATGGAAGGACAATGAATTGTTAATGCTTATTGTACTCTTCCCATCTCCTTTACATTTTCCCCTTGTGTTTTCAGTCCTTCACTGCAACTTAAAATACTCTTGGACCATTTAGTCCACTGTGCCTACGCCTATTCTATTACCTCGTGCCAATCTCCCTCCCTTATCTCCACACACAATTTCTATCCAAACAATCATTCAATGCCAAGAGTGTGGAGCTGGAAAAGCATAGCAGATCAGGCAACATCCAAGGAGCAGGAGAATAGACGTTTCGGGCATAATGAGGCTTGTGAGTCAGGGCTGAGTGATAAATAGGAAGGGGAGGGGTGGGGTTGGGGAGAGGTAATTGGGAAAGCGAAAGGTGGATGAAGGTGAAGGAGAAGCTGGTAGGTCAGTGGGGGCCGTGATGGACAGGTCCGGAGGGCTGTGCCAAGTTGGAGTCTTGGGACTGGTATAATGTGGGAGGAAAGGAAATAAGGAAACTCCCTCTCCCACTCCTTTGAAGTGTTCAGCCACTGGCGGTGGGGTTGGTGGGTGCAGGTGTCCCAGAGATGTTCTCTGAGGTTCAGTTAGCGGACGCCCCTGTATGACCTAAGGTCCAGTTAGCGGATACCCTGTTTGATGTATTAATCAACCCCACCGCCCCGTGGCTGAACACTTCAACTCCCCCTCCATCAAGTCTTGGGCCTCCTCCACCACCAAGCAGTGAGCACCTGACGCCTGGAGGATGAAGGCCTCATATTCTGCCTTGGAACGCTGCAACCACACAGGATAAATGTGGATTTCAACAGCTTCCTCATTTCCCCTCCTCCCACATTATCCCAGTCCCAAGCCTCCAACTCAGCACCGCCCTCCAGACTCGTCCATCACTGCCCCCTCTGACCTATCACCTTCTCCCTCACCTTCATCCACCTATCGCTTTCCTAGTTATCTCCCCCCAACCCCTACCCCCTCTCATTTATCTCTCAGCCCTGACCCACATGCTTCATTCCTGATGAAGGACTGATGCTTGAAACATTGATTCTCCTGCTCCTCAGATGCTGCCTGACCTGCTGTGCTTTTCCAGCACCATACTCTCGACTCTGACCTCCAGCATCTGCAATCCTCACTTTCTCCTAATCATGCAATACCCTCTGGAATATTTCAATTGAGCATGCCTCCACCACATTTACAGGCAGTGGATTCCATTCCTTAAATGAAAAAGCTTTTCTTTATTTCACCCTTGTCACATGGCTTGAAATCTATGCCCTCTTATTGTGTTCTTTCTCTTACAGTGGGATTAAGCCTCTTCTCATCTACTCTACACAGCCTGCTCACAATTTTGAAAACCTCTATCAAAATATCCTCCAGGCCTCCTCCTCTTCAAGGAGATGAACTCCAACTATTTTAGAGGGATTTGAACCTTGTAGCTCCTTCACCTTCATATACTGTCTTGTAACCTCCTTCTTTTCAAACGGACCACTGGCAGTCATGCCTTCTATTACCTATCATGTTAATGTGTAATTGCCCCACACTCCCTCAAATTTTTCGTCTTTGACCAAGGTGTCACGTCATGCAATTTCTCCTCCTTTGAACTGGCATCTTGTTTGTCTGTATCTCTTTTTGCAATCAGTCACAAAATTATACAGCACAAAAGGAAGCCATTTGCCCCATCTGCCCTAAGTATCGCGGATGATTTGCTTTCGTTCCAGTTCGATGACTTCTGAGTTGGATACTAAGTCTAACGCACGACCATCAAAACTCTGCCATCTGTGAGCAATTGGTGCTTGAAAGTTCAGACACAGATCAGTTATGTAAATATTTGTGTGCTCTCTCCAATGTTCCAACTCACCTCTGCATATTCACAACGGAGACATTGAATCATAGAGACGTACAGCATGAGTTTGCTGCTTTTTCTGTTTGGCCAGGGACTGCCATGAGTCAGTGGTATAAGCAGTAGTGGGCACTGCAGATGTTGGAGATTAGAATCAAGATTAGAGCGATGCTGGAAACGCACAGGACAGGCAGCATTCGAGGAGCAGGAAAATCGACGTTTCAGGCAAAAGCTCTTCATCCTGAAACATCGATTTTCCTGGTCCTCAGATGTTGCCTGACCTGCTGTGCTTTTCCAGCACCATTCTAATCTTGACAGGAGTCAGTGGTATGTTTAACCAGGAATGCTTTGAATGATCTGATTCACCATGATTGAATCCACTCTTTGGAAGAGCTATATATTGGTCCCATTCCCATGGCCCTAGCTTATCATTCTTACATTTCCTCCCCCACAACAAAGTTGGGGTATTATAGGTGATTTACAAATGAAATGTTGTCAGTGTGATTGACACCTGTCCCTGGGGACAAAAGTGAGAGTCAAACATAGAAGGAGGACCTTTGCCTCAAGTCTGCTCTGGTCATAAACAACTAACTATTCTGGAGTCATTCCATGGACATGAGTCATTACCAATTGGGAGTGGAAGAGTAAGAAACACAACAAAACCTCACCACAGCCTGTTTCTCATAATGCAAAGAATTTCAAGAAGCAAGTTAGGAGACATGTTCTAGCTGATAATGGAATACTAAAAGTTGCACATTGGAAATTAGAGGCCATAGTTTACAACAATCCTTTAAAAAGTGGAAATGTCAATAAGTCTTTTAAAAACTGGGGTGGGGAGGCAGAATTCCCTACCAGAAACAGTGGTAGTGGGAACAGTATGTGATAAAAGAGTTGGATGTACAAAAGATAATAGGGGTGACTTTATAGAGGTTTACAAAATTATGAGGGGCATGGACAGGGTAGATAGGTAAAGTCTTTTCCGTGGGGTCAGGGAGTCCAGAACTGAGATGTCACCTTGTGTTATAAAACCCTGTTATCTCAAGAATATGACTTAAAAGAAGTTCTGGGATTTACATATTAATGAATCCAAACCTGCAACCCATTCTAAAAGATGAAAGACTTAACAACAATCTAGGCTTGTCCTGGGGTCGAGGAGTCCAGAACTAGAGGGCATAGGTTTAGGGTGAGAGGGGAAAGATATAAAAGAGACCAACAGGGCAACTTTTTCCACACAGAGGGTGGTACGTGTATGGAGTGAGCTGCCAGAGGATGTGGTGGAGGCTGGTACAATTGCAACATTTAAGAGGCATTTGGATGGGTCTATGAATAGGAAGGGTTTGAAGGGATATGGGCCAGGTGCTGGTAGGTGGGACTATTTTGGGTTGAGCTATCTGGTCGGGTTGGACCGAAGGGTCTGTTTCCATGCTGTACATCTATGACTAAGTCACAAGTGCTTCCTAATTGATATCCTCTAGTCCTTGATCCTTCCAGTATGACAGCTGGAGAAGAGCAGAGTTCTTTAAAGTCTCAACATGTACTACTGGCTAAACAGCCCCCTTTTGTCATGTGGAAGACAGACTCTCAGTGCAGAATACCTCCAAGGAAGAGCATTAACATAGAATCAATTTCCTTCTACATACACGAATGTGAAATGTCACAGCCTTTGCAAATAGCCTGTTTTTTTGTAAATATTACACTGCAACACTGAACTCTCTCAAGCATTGAGTTTTATCGACCTTTCCAGTGACCAGATTTTGGATTAGTGGTGTTGGAAGAGCACAGCAGTTCAGGCAGCATCCGAGGAGCAGTAAAATCGACGTTTCGGGCAAAAGCCCTTCATCAGGACCAGACAACTTCTCAAACTTTCAAGCAGCTGCACCACTATGAACATATTTAAATGCTGTAAAAGTTGCTCTGCATACTTGCACAACTATGCAAAACATAGAACAAGGCTCAAGACAACAGTCCCTGCTCGAGTTCCCATGGCAGCCCCGCTCTACAATTCCCTTGACCATCATTTTCACCTCCTTTGACTTAACTCCACTACTTCTTCCTTTCCCCACCAGCTGCAGACTCGTGCTCGAGCGCACGTACTCACCTGAGGGGCGTGGCTCCGCTGGGCGGGGAGGGGGTAGCCCTGACGTCATGACGTTGTCGAGGCGGTGCCAGAGCCGGCCGGCCGGCGGCCATTTTGAGACACCCGAAGGTATATGAGTGGCTCGACCAAGAGGTTCCGTTTATTCAGTGCTCGCCCTCCTCCGAACAGCGGACGTACCGTCAAACTTTTTTTTAAAAAAAAATCAAGCCGCAGCGGCAAGAACGGTTTTCCAGCTCGAATTCGTTCTAAGTCCCCACTTGGGAAGAAAAAAAAATCCAGGCGGGTTTTATTTTTAAATTTTAAACCCGGCCAACTGCCCCGGTACCGCCAGCATTTCGATTTTTTTCCCCCCCCCCCACACAGACGCTCTGTTGAAGGGGTTTTGAGGGGGAGGGAAAAGGAAAACTCTCGGCATCGCTGATTTCCAGAGATCGTATCGTGTCAGCCTTAGATGGCCAGCTTCCCAGAATTTGTCAACGAGAATGAAATAGGTAAGTTCGGGGGTGGGTCGCCGTTGGATAATGGGCGAGGGGTGACCGCCCAGCGCTGGTTGGAACTGGATCCGAGCCCCCCCCCGGGGCTGCCTGGGAACTCGAGCAGGGACTGCACAGCCACGTTTTGTTTTGGTGGGGGGGGGGGGGGTGCAAGTTTACTTTTTATTGGTGGGGGAGGGGGGGAAGGTGGGGCGAAGGCTTTACTCCAATCTTTTTAATTGCACCAAGAAACGCCTTCATTTGGTGGAATGCTTCCCCGCTGACAAACGTGAATTCCTTTATCCCCTTTATGCAGTTTGGATCTTGGTTTGAAAGTGAAATGCTATTTGACTGTCAAAAATTACCACCACCCCCCCGGCTAATTGTTCTTTGACATTAGTTAATGCCCCTTTTACTTTTCTGTGCCGTTCCTCTCTTTCAAGTCTTGTCTCTGATGTGTATAGTTCAAAAATTCTCTCCCAAGTTTAAGCAAAGCTATAGTGTTGAATTTCACCATGCTATTGTCTGGATTTAGAAGCATTTTGGATTAATATTTCTTATAATTTTCTGCTCTTGAAGATGCAATTTTAAAAAAATAAACTCTTGATAGTGAAGCAACTTAGTACAAAATATTACTAGTGGTTTATTATTGAAATCTAACCTGGAGTGTGGATTTTAGTGAGATTTTTAAAACGTATATTTGGAAGGGTATTGTTCGCTGTTATGCTGATGTGGTGTTGAGACTTCATTGTTGAATCACTCTGTTTAATTAATGCAAGATATTTGTCTGTGGTCAATCTGAAACTAACCCTTGACGTTTTTATTGAATTTTCACTGAACATTTCTTAACTATTTATCTGCTATCCTCTCTCTCTCCCTCTCTTCATTTGCAAACAAAAGTTCTCGAGGAGCAATCTCTTTGGCAGTTTTGTCTTTGCCTAGGCTCTTGTGTTAATTCCCACCCAGACTCTGCCACCTTGCTTGCTTTTAATACCACTCTTTTGATTAATCTTTGCTCATGCACTGAGTCATGCTTTGACTTAGCATTCCAAGTCTTGGTGCCTGCCCCAGACCACTTTTCTATTAAGAGCATATTCTCATTTCATGAAATTTGGTCTGGTTGAATCTCTCAATGTCCAATTTGATTTCCTCTGTAGTAGAAATCATAAACGATCATAAGTCTTTAAAAATGTATCTTGCGTTTGGCGTTCACTCAATCCACCTTCTACCAAAGGTCCATGACTAGAAAATGTCCTTGCGTTTATACCCTGCAGTGCCAACATGCTCCCACAGTTGTTGCTGTCATTAGCATAAAACTCTTTTGCTTGATCAGCTTGGAGATAGACTCCTCATGAACAGAGTTGGCTACTTGGACAGAATCTGCGAAGAATTTTGCTGTTGCCAAGAGTTGCAATGTGGTCCCAATTTATTGTGAACACAGCGAAGCCTCCAGAAGGAGTCATTTTCTCTCAGGCTACTTTTAACAATTTAAGACTGTATGCTAATGATGGTTTAAAGTATATTGTGGTGCAGTAGCACCTTCCCTTATAAAATAAATTTAAGTTCTGTGGTTGGCGGTAATCTACACAAGCAGCAAACGGTTGTTGTTTGAAGGTATTTCTGTATATATTCCTCTATTTCACATCAAAAGTAAGATATTGTACTGGTAGTGTTCATGTAGAATTTGAAAATTTGTATCCTGTATTATTCGTGCCGAGCAAAGTGATTGCATTAGGTTTAAAGTTCATTGTTGTTATGAAGTTTCAGCTGGGGCCAGTCAGAGATCTTCATGGTTTCTACATAAATGCTGTGAGGTGGCCTTGATCATGAAAAGGAGTGTGGTTTGGTTGTATCAGTACAATGGCTTGTTGCATTGTGGTATTGTGCATTGGTGTTACAAATGATGTACGTCAATAGATGAAGCATACAGCTGGTTGGCTCACTTTCTGATATGTTAGTAGCACGATTTGTCATTCTGGTCAATGTTTAATATGTATTTGGATTAGAATAAGAAGTCTATGTACCCTTGGCCCAACTACAAATTGAAGTAATGATCCCATGATGCATTTACTTAAAAGCATTCTTCAATGGATGCTGGAAATCTTGAGGGGGGGAAAAAAGTGCTGGACATGTATAAGGATTCTGGTAAAAATCTGAGCAGAGTGAAAGATTTCATGTTTTGTTTCAAATACAGTTCTTCAGAACAAGTGGTTTACCATGTGATGCAGTTTATTATTGTGTGAGAGAAATGGAGAAAGGTGACCAGTGGTGTTCCACAGGGGTCAGTGGTGGGACCACTGTTGTTTGTAATATACATAAATCCTCTGGAAGAGGGCACTGTTGGTATGATCAGCAAGTTTGCAGATGACATAAAAGATTGGTGGAGTAGCAGAAAGCATAATGGACTATCAAAGAATACAGTAGAATATAGATAGACTGGAGAGTTGGGCGGAGAAGTAGCAGATGGAGTTCAATCCAGACAAATGTGAAGTGATGCATTTAGGCAAGTCTAATTCTAGAGCAAATTATACAATGAATGGAAGAGCCTTGGGAAAAGTTGATGGGCAGAGAGATCTGGGTGTGCAGGTCCATTGTAACCTGAAGCTTGCTGCACAGGTGGATAGAGTGGTCAAGAAGGCATATAGTATGCTTGCCTTCATTGGACGGAGTATTAAGTATAAGAGCTGGCAAGTCATGTTAAAATTGTACAAGACATTGGTTCAGCTGCATTTAGAATACTGTGTACAGTTCTGGTCACCACATTACCAAAAGGATGTGGACACTTTGGAGAGGATGTTGCCTGGCATGGACGGTGCTAGCTATGAAGAGAGCTTGAGTAGATTAGGTTTGTTTTCGTTAGGAAAAAGGAAATTATGGGGGGACCTGATTGATGTTTACAAAATCATGAAGAGTATAGACAGGGTGGATAGAGATAAGCTTTTTCCCAGCGCGAAGGATTCAATAATGTGAGGTCATGCTTTTAAGGTGAGAGGTGAAAAGTTTAAGGGGATTCACGTGGCAAGTACCGCACACAGGGTGGTGGGTGCATGGAACACATTGCCGGCAGAGGTGGTAGCGGCAGGCACGGTAGCTTCATTTAGGATGCGTCTGGACAGATAAGTGAGTAGGTGGGGAGCAGAGGGAAACAGATGATTAGGAATTGGGTGACAGTTTAGACAGTAGATTTGGATCGGGTCAGGCTTGGAGGGCCTGTTCCTGGGCTGTAAATTTTCTTTGTTCTATGTACCTTAACTTTACAGTTTTTTGTCAAATGATGGGATGCCCAAGCCAATTATCTGTTGACTTTAGAAATTGTTGCACTATATTGGTCTCCAAAAACTAGTTAACATATAGAAGTAATTGTTATCTGTTTAGTTGTCAAAAAATCTATATACATCGTGCAATTTTGAAGACGTCCAGGAAAATAGTAAGATTCTGGAACTACCGCAGTAGTTGTAGTGCATCGTGTAAACATCAGAGATCACTAGCTGAGTGTTTTTAGGGAGAGGTGAATACATTAGGTGATTTTAAGTGAGAAAAGATGAGGCTCGAATAGTGCATGAACGGCTTGGGCTAAATGGCTTGGCTTTAGGTATGATAACGTTTAATATTTTATTGGTAAATGTTTCATTTCCAGGTGCCAATTCAAGGTCCTTGCAAGCATTGACCAGACTTTCATTCCAGTTGCTGAATTTTTTTTGTCTTTTGTTTTGCTGTGTTGCAGTATAAACTGGAGTTGCCATTTTCTGCCCAAGACTTAGTCACAGAATCATAAAGTTATATAGCATGGAAACATAGCCTTTGGTCTAACTCGTCCGTGCCAATCACATAGCCTAAATTAGTCTAGTCCCACTTGCCAGTATTTGGCCCATATCCCTCTAAACCCTTCCTATTCATGTACCCGTCCAGATGCCTTTTACATGTTGTAATTGTACCTGCCTCTATCACTTCCTCTGGCAGCTCATTCCATACACTCATCACCTTCTGAAAAAGTTGTCCTTTAGGCTCCTTTAAATCAGGAGACCAGAATTGTGCATAGTATTCCAGTAGTGGCCTAACTGATGTCCAGTACAGCTGCAACATGACCTCCTAATTCCTATGCTCAATGTACTGATCAAAAAAGGCAAGCATACTAAACACCACTTTCACTATCCTATCTACCTGCGACTTTACTTTCAAGGAGATATGAACCTGTACTCTAAGATCTTTGTTCAGCAGCACACCCTAGGACCTTACCATTTAGTGTATACGTCCTGTCCTGATTTGATTTTCCAAAATGTAGCACCTCTCATTCATCCAAATGAAACTCCATTTGCCACTCTTCTACCTATTGGCTCATCTGATCAAGGTCCCGTTGTACTGAAGTAACCTTCACTGTCCACTGCACCTCCGATTTTGGTGTCATCTGCAAACTTGCTAACCATACCTGCTTTGTTCACATCCAAATCATTGGACCCAACACTAATCCTTTGTGCATACCCCTAGTCGAAGTCTGAAAAGCAACCCTGCACCACCACTGTCTTTTACGTTTGATTCGTTCTGTATCCATTTGGTTAGTTCTTTCTGTATTCCATGTGATCTAACTGTTAACCATAAAGAACCTTGTCAAATGCCTTACTGAGTTCCACCTCCCCTCCGCTACTCTGCCTTCTTCAATCCTCTTTGTTATTTAAAAAATCTCAATCAAATTATTGACACATTTTCCCATGTACAAAGCCATGTTGACTATTCCTAATCAGCCTTGCCTTTCCTCAGGATTGCCTCCAGCAACTTGCCCACACTGACGTCAAGCTTACCGGTTTATAGTTTCCTGGCTTTTCCTGATCTCCTTTCTTAAATAGTGGCACCATGTTAGCCAACCTCCAGTCTACCGGCACTTCACCTGTGGTGAGCGATGATACAAATATGTCCGCAAAGGGCTGAGCAACCATTTCACTAACTTCCCACAGAGTTCTAGGACACCTAATCAAGTCCTAGGGATTTATTGACCTTTATCCATTTTAAGGCATCTGGCACTGCCACCTCTGTAATATGGACATTTTGAATGTGTTGCTATTTACCAATGAACCTCCTTTATCCAGCATTTGATTGTCCAAATATTGGATTATCCGACAAGATCACAAGGTCCCAATACTTAGCTAATCCATATTATCTGGATTTAATTCTGCCCACCCGTGTCCTTCAGCTAATCATGGTTCCTCTGTTCTTCCCCATTCTCTCTACCTTCCATATGCTTATTCACAGTAAATGCTTATGCATAATACTTGTTTAGTATCCTCCCTTTCTGCTACAGTTCCACACTTCTTCCAAGTTGTCATTGTTCATGTTAGTCTAGGCAGTGCGGGGACAGTTTTGTATGTCCAGCAGGTGTATCTTGCAGCATGTCATTGATTCACTGATTAATCTGAACACGTCTTTGTTCTTTTTCTGATCTGCCTTGCCCTGATTAAAGTCCAACCTGTGGCTTCTCCTTGGTAGTTTCGAAGTTGTGCTAAATAAAACTGTACTTCTTAAGTGGTGTTGTCTTCTCGAAGTTGAATGTTGCCTTGTTTTTATTTACAGCACAGGCCCGGCTTATTGCTGACCTTTGGGCACCTGTTGCCCCGTTTGAGCAAAAGTCTGGCCGTGAAACCTGGACTGTGGCTTTTGCACCTGATGGCTCATATTTTGCTTGGTCGAAAGGACATCGTGTAGTAAAGTTGGTTCCTTGGTCTCTGTGTGAAAATAAGTAAGTACTCTTTCACTAGACGATACCTTAAAGTTCAGTTTCAGAACAAGTTCTGTAATTTAGAGTCGAGACATTGTTATTAATTCGTGATGAAGGGCTTATGCCTGAAACGTCGATTCTCCTGCTCCTCAGATGCTACCTGACCTGCTGTGCTTTTCCAGCACCACACACTCGACATTGTCATTAATTGTAAACTGCATGAGGTTTTAGGACATGAACTCCTCCATCAAGAGGAAGTCTTCCTTTGTGATTCCTTCTATTACTTTAAGGACAGGTTTGCCTTTCAATTTGAACATGCAGAGTCAAATGTCAATCTTGTTACCTAAACCTAATTAGGAACAATTATTATTTTAATAAATAATACCTACCTTGCTAAATTGTATTACCAAGTATAATCAGACACCCTTACAAATAAATATTAGTTGGAAGGAAAGAGCACTGCAGATTTGAAATGATGTCATTCTAATTCAAGGTAGTCGGCTAGTGATAAAATTATGGCGCTGAGTCAGTTCATTCCTTGTCATCGGTGAATACTGAAAATTGAAGTTGCTGGAGAAACATTGCAGGTCCGGCAGTATCCGTGGAAAGAAAGCCATGTTAACATTTTGGGTCTGGTGACCCTTCTTCAGAAGCCTGCACATAAGCTGTGAGACCTGCTGAGTTTTTCTAGCAATTTGTTTGTTTCTTGTTGAACTTAGTTCTCATTGTATTTACTGTTTTACTCTATTGTCTTGGACTCGGTGTTACTGCACCAGATCTTGTGCAACAAAGATCTTTGTTGGTTTCACAAAGTGCTGTTTTGTTTTCTGGTCAGACATTGATGGCAGTTAGATTATCAGTTTTTGTCGTAATGTGCTTGTCAATAAGTTGACAACTGATATGACAACAGTAATATGTTTGATTTATATTGGTGCTGATGCAGCTGTTTGTATTCATTAAGAAGCTAGAAGGCCCACAATCTGTTCATATAGTCAAATTTATTTGGTAAATCATTAGTGTAACTCTTGTCATCGGAAACCTTTTAAAAACAACCTGTGATGTGAATACGCTAATTTATTTTTGTTGAGAAAATGATTAACATTTTAAATCTGGTAAACACAATTTTTTAACTTATTATGCTGTTGCCCAGTTGACAAACTTACTGTGATACAGATTATGTACTGTAATTGTGAGACCTTGGTTTGTTTACCCAGAGACATTTTTGCTGTTTGAATAATTTGTCGCATTGTATTACCTTTCTGGAATATTAGTCCTTGTAATTAATTTTAAACCTTATTCTTTCCAGAAGATTGTATGATAATGAGCATGATAATGCAGTCAATAAAATTCTCAGGAAACAAAATGGCTACAGTCAGAAGAATCACCCAGAAGAGCACACTATAGACTGTGGTGATATTGTGTGGGCCCTTGCTTTTGGCTCTTCTGTACCTGAAAAACAGAGTCGCTGTGTGAACATTGAATGGCATCGATTCAAATTTGGCCAAGACCAGTTACTGCTGGCGACTGGCCTGAGCAACGGGCGTATCAAAATTTGGGATGTGTACACAGGTAACAAGATTCTCTTAACTGATGATTAGACACTTAATCAAGTTAGCAATACAGATTGGAATCGTGTAATTCTAATAAAGCGTACATGTCATTGTCACTTCATAATGCCCACAGATTACAATTTAGAAACAAAAAATAATGAGTGCAGGCCATTTGAGTACCCCATTTAATTGAAATCTTAAGTATTTGTTTATTGAAGGCTGTCTTAGTGTAACTTTTATTTTTTGGGATTGAGCAGTCTTGTCTATTTGTCCCGAACTAGTGATTACTCATCTACTATTTAACCTTTGATCCTGTTTCTTTTTAACTTGTAGATTTTTATCCCTCCTTAATGATGCCACTTGGATTATGTCTGTTGCATCAATTTTGGTGCTTTTAAACTGAGGTGATTTGAATGCCTTTTATACCCTGACAATTAGGAAAACTTTAATCTCAGTGGTGATTTGATTCATTTGGTTACTTGATCATGTTGTGTAGGGTGTCTTGTGTTTTTGATGTGGAATTCTTTCAGGTGTAAGCCCTGTCATATTACCACTTCAATGTCCAAAACCCAGTACTCCTTCCAGATGATGTAATTTACTCATTTCCATCTTGAATACTGACCTCACTACTTTTTTTGGAGAATCCAAACAGACTTGGTAACTGCAAAGTATTGGCTCATTCTGTAAATGTGGCCTTGACTGTCTGCTGCTGGGGCTAATTATTAAATGCCTAACCAGGTGAAATTCACAGATTGTATTTCAAGTATTAGCGCATGTGTTGACTTAACGTGAGGAAACATCAGCAAATTTTCAGTCTGACACTTGTTTTTTTTGTCCCCCTCTTATCTGGTTCAGTTGTAACTCTGCATAAGTAACTTTTTAACATGTTGTAGTAATGCATTTGTGCCCCTAATGAAAGAGAGCACTAATTTTTAACAAACAAAACGTACCTCTCTATAGAACTATTAACAGCTGTTTGTACATTACATGGTGCAGCACAGGCAAAAGAAAAGTCAGAGGTAACAATCCTTTGATTTCTAAGGAGAATGCAACTGTCAGTTCCATACCTGTTAATTTCAGGTGGCCAGGTAGTGGAATACTGCTGTGCATTGACGCTCCTAATTCTGAAACTGCTGAGGAAATTCAGCTTGAAATGGAAATCCTGCCTAAAAAGAGCAGAATTTCTTCAACGATCCTATTCTTTACCAATTTGCATGTTTAAAGTTGACCTATCATAGGGCACATTTTATCTGTTTGTCTTGGATCCAAACACTCTCAATGCACTTGGCTGTCACAGACCCATTCATGCAATTGTGCATTTCTGTTTTTTAATTGCTGATGTTTGCAATCTCACTGACATGACTTTAATGATTTGGGATAACTTCTGAATTCCTTTTAAGAACCTACTAGAAGTTTAATGTTAAAAGAACTATTAAAAACATAGCACTCCAACAGTTTGATAGCCAATAAAGCGAGGGCCTATTTGGCCAATCACATTGAGCTCTGAAACTAATCATTGCCTTTAACTTGGCCTTTTTAATGCATCAGCATCTCCTCATCTTGCAGGTAGATTCCTCCTTAATTTGATGGATCACAATGAAGTTGTTCGGGATTTGACCTTTGCACCTGATGGCAGCCTTATCTTAGTGTCTGCATCGAGAGATAAAACTCTGAGAGTCTGGGATTTGAAGGATGATGGTATGTTTTTAACACTGCGCCGACATCAATTTTGAGGGCTTTTCTTTAATAGCAACTAGTTTTGGACATGCAAATTGAGTAATGTTAAGCCTAATGGCATGTTGGCCTTTAAATCAAAGGGATTAGAATACAATCTGCTGCTTCAGTAACTTGAATGGGTAAGCTAGTTGGTTTTGAAAATATTGGAAGGCATTCAGTAGGAAAAATGCACCAACATTTTCCGCTAAGGCAGAGACTCCATAGCAAGGGAGCATCTTTATAATCTGAGTTTGACAGATTGACAAAAATTGATAGTGTATTGGACAGTGAAGCAGTTTACTCCAGAATACAGTAAGACCTTGATCAGATAGGCTGATGGAGTTTGATTTAGATAAATGTGAGGTGTTGTGTTTTGGTAAGGCAGGTCAGGGAAGGACTTTCACACTTAACGGTAAGGTCCAAGGGACTGTTGCCAAGCAAAGAGATCTCGGGTTCATAGTTACTTGAAAGTGGAGTTACAGGTAGACTGGGTACCTTTACCGTTAATGATTAGTGCATTGAGCATTGGAGTTGGGAGATCATGCTGTGGCTGTTTGGGGCATTGGTTCAGCCACCTTTGAAATATTGAGTTCAATTCTGGTCACCCTCCTATAGGAAGGATGTTGTGAAACTTGAAAGGGTTCAGAAAAGATTTACAAGGATGTTGGCAGGTTTGGAGGGTTTGTGCTATAGTGAGAGGCTGAATAGGCTGGGGCTATTTTCTTTGTAGTGTTAATGGCTTATGGGGTGACTTAATAGAGGTTTGTAAAGTCATGATGGGAATGTTTATGGTAAATAAGACAAGGTCCTTTCCCCAGGATAGGGGAGTCCTAAACTGGAGGGCATTGGTTTAAAGTGGGGGGGGGGGGGGAAAAGAGAAGAGGGGGAGAAAGATTTAAAAGGGACCTCAGGAGCAATGTTTTCATGCAGTGGGTGGTGCATGTTTGGAATGTCCTGCCTGAGGCAGTGGTGGAGTCCTGAATTTCTGTTCATAAGGGTATTGGAAATGGAGTTGAGGTACTAAAAAGAGTTGGATTGGTGGAATGGACTCAAAACTTCGAATGGCTTTACCTTAAATTTTTTAGTAATACATTTTACCATTGGTTGCTGGCTAACCTGAACTCGGGGAGGTGAAAGTTAAAGGTGTTTTTCTTATTGTATGGCTAATCAAGTGAAAGTTTGTTTTGCTATTTAAGAAACTTAAATTAAAAAATATTTAAGAAACTTTAATTTGATTATACAAATTATATCTTAACAGCAGTGAAATGTTTCAATCAGAGCATGTATCTTTTGCTCCTCTGGCTTAGAAGGTTCTCAAATTCTGGGTTATCAACCCAAGGTATCAACCTGCCATGTGATCAGAGTTTGGGAAGTAAGTGGTTGTTGTGTATGCTTGCTAGCTCTGACTTGTTGACTCCAGATTGACCTTAGTCTTTGTTAAAATCCACTCCCTCCTCCACTGACACTCAGTAGAAGCAGTTGTACTATCACCAAGCATCACAGTAATTCATCCATAGGCAAAACCTTCCAAACCCACGGACCAATCCTTCAATCTTGAAGGATGAGGGCAGCAAGTACATGGGAGTACCACCATCTGCAAGTCTCCCTCAAGCCACTTGCCATCCTGACTTGGAAATAGATCACCATTCCTTTATTTGCTGCATCAAAATCCTGGTATTCCCTGCGTAATTGGCATTGTGTCTGCTTACAGGACATCAGTTGTTCAAGAGGCAGCTCACCATCTCAAAGGCAACTAGAGGCAGTCAATAGATGTTGGCTAGCTAGTGATGCCATATTTGAAATTTTAACAAAAAAAAGTTTCCAGGGGCAGGCGCTGCAGAGATGCTATAATGAATGAACTAGCCAGTGGTTCGGAGGCTGTTCAGTTCATATCTTTAAAGTTTGATTCAGTATGGAATTTGGCATAATTTTGAGTTTTGGAGCTG
This sequence comes from Chiloscyllium punctatum, assembly GCF_047496795.1. Lineage (NCBI taxonomy): Eukaryota > Metazoa > Chordata > Chondrichthyes > Orectolobiformes > Hemiscylliidae > Chiloscyllium > Chiloscyllium punctatum. The sequence continues at coordinate 84,152,389 of NC_092757.1, read as the reverse complement.
CAAGCTGCATTTTTGACCGTAAAAGCTTCTTTCCTGCTTTGGGCTACATAGACAAATTAGATTGCAGGATTGATCTGCTCTTCTAAGGAGTAAGTTTGACTTTTCTCCTGTACTGTGGAGCACATGGAACATTTGCTTTGATTTATTTATACTTTTTACTTGACCTGGACCATCTGAAACTTTGGGTTCAATTATCTCTTAAACAGGCAATATGGTGACTGTACTGAGAGGACATCACAACTGGGTGTATTGCTGTGCCTTCTCTCCAAATTCAAATATTCTCTGCTCTGTTGGAGCTGGGAAAGCGGTACGTGTGCAAGTTCCTTTTTTTGGGGGGAAAAGAAGTGTTGTTTGATGCATTGATCGTAGTCCTTATGAAATAGCATGCTTTAGACTCTATAAATCAATTTGAGGTAGAATTTGCTCGGTGTCATCAAAATATTTGTGCAAGTTATTGCATAATAGTGTTTCAATGTGGAAAAAATTTTCTAAACTCCTAACTTCGGGAATGTTAAATTCATGCTTTAGTGGTGGCATTAATGTTCTGCTAGTCTAGTCCTCTGGCTGTACTATTAAGCGTATTGTAAGCATATAATGCCTATAATTGAGTAGTTACTGAAAGTTGCTTGTATAGATGAATTTCTAGCATCTTGCTGCAGAGCATGCATGCAGAATATGTTTGAAAGTATCTTTCCGGTTTGACTATTGGATGTGACTTCATGTATGCACTGATTTGAATAAGAATTTGCTACTTCCTGGTGCTGAACCAGTGTTCAACTGTTAGTTGTAATTTTGTTCCAGTACCTGTAAACACTACCTTTTCTTGCTGTTGAAATAATTGCCTTTAATTTGCTGGGAAAGATGTTTTGAGGCTTATTTTTATTTCCTACATTGCTTGTTGCTAAGGCATAATGCAATACCTCCTGTGGTGGATTTTCTCCTTTCCTCAATATATGCTTCATAACTTATTGTTTTTTTTCTCTAAATAAGAGGATAGACGAACCTGTTTTGAGGCCTCTGTCAGACCAGATAAGATGAAGAGAGGCAGATTTTTGAAACTGGTAAATTACTTTATCTCTAACCGCAACACAAGCCATGTTCGCACACCACATCTTGATTCTCCCAGTGCTAATTGAAGATGTGTTTGAGCAAGTTAGCTTGTCATTCAGACATTCAGCCCAAGAAAGAAAGTGTACTAAGAGGAGGACAAAGTGAAGCCAGGAACATCTTAAAAACAAAATAAATAACATACTATGTGGTGAAGATTAGTGGGAAGCCAGAGTATTAGGAAGCTTTGAAAATCCACCAGAGAACAAGTAAGGGGAAGGATATTGAAATGAGAGTAAGGCACCTAGTAATGCAAAAGAAGATCGCAAGTGTTTTCTTTAGATATATAAAAGGTAAGAATGGGCATTGGACTGCTGGAAAACGAGGCTGGAGAAGTAGTAATGGGGAACAAAAAATGGTGGAGGTACATTATATCAGCACAGTAGAACTTAGAGAGTCAGGGGCTGAGGTGAGTGTACTGGCTGTCACTAAGGACTGGGTGCTGGGGAAGCTGTGAAAGGTCTGCAGGATAAATCACCTGGACTAGATGGACTACACCCCAAAGTCCTGAGGCACTGGTGATATGTCAATAATCTGTGAAGTCAGGGAGAGTCTCTGATGACTGGGAAATGACTGTAACACCCGTGTTTAAGAAGGGTGGGTGGCAGAAGACAGGAAACTATGGGTCAGTTAGCCTGACTTCAGTCAGTAAGATTTGAGAGTCCATTATTAAGGATAAGATTCCAGAGTACTTGGCACTGCATGATAAAACAGGGCATGGCTTCATCAAGTGGATGTTACATCTGTCCAATCTATTAAACTTGTTTTGGGTAATGAGTAAGTGAACATTATTTATTTGGGTTTCCATAAGCCTCCAGGAAGCTGCTAAATAAGGTAAGAGCATTGGCTGCCTGTTGAAACGCAGAGTGTGGAAGTAAAGGGGTCTTTTTAAGGATGGCAGGAGGTGACTAGTGTAGTTGTGTAAGGCTGAATGTTGGCATTGCAACTAATCGTGTTAACAATATGGAAAAAGGAATGGAGAGTCTTGCTGCTCAGTTTGCACTTGGCAAAGGTAGATGGAAGGACAGGAAGTGTTGAAGAAACTGGGAGGTTGCAGAAGGATTGAACAGTTGGGAGAATGGGCATTGAAGTTACACATGGGCTACAATGTGGGGAAGTGAGATTTTGCACTTCGGTAGGAAGCGTATAAGTGTTGACCCTTTCTAAACCGAGGAAAGGCTTAGGAAATCTAAAGTACAAAGGGGCTTGAATCGCACTTTAGGATTCTTTTGAGGTAGGCGAGACAAACGTGCAAGTTGAATTGGCAGTTAGGAAGGCAAATGCAGTATTAGCTTTCATTTCAAGAGGGCTAGAATGCAAGAGCAGAGATGTATTGCTGAGGCTGAAAGGCTCTGGTCAGACTGCATTTGGAATATTAAGAGCAGTTTTGGGCCCCACACGTAAGAAATGATGTGCTAATGTTGCAGGGATTCCAGAGGAGTTTACAAGACTGATCCTGGGGATGAAGGACTTGTCATATAAGGAGCGGTTGAAATTATGGCTTTGTACGTGAAGAAGTTTAGAAGGATGAGGAGGGTTCTCATTTAAAACTTTCAGAATTCAAGATAGAGTGGATGTGAAGATGTTTCTCCTAGTTGGTGAGACTAAGACCTGAGGGCGCAGCCTCACAATGAAGACACGACTCTAGAACTGAGATGAGGAATTTCTTTAGCCAGGGGGTGGTAAATCCATAGATCTTCTTGCTGCGGAAGGCTATGGAGGTGATGTCATTGAGTGTCTTTAAGTCAGAGCGGTTCTTGATTAGTAAGCATATCAAGGGTTAAGGGGCGAAGGCAGTGGGATGGATTTGAGAAACAGATCAGCCATGATCAAATGGTGGAGCTAATTCAATGAGCCAAGCGATCTATTTCTACTATACTCATGGTCTTACAGTTGAATTCTCTTAAGAGCTTCATTGCTTAGATCACTTCCAAGTTGTATTAATTTTTGTGGTGTAATAAATGACAATTGTAACTGCTACTGATTATGCACACTGTATTGTAAAATTATCAAAACTACATTGCTGGGGAAACTCAGATTTGGCAACCGATGTGGAGAAAAAACAGATAATGTTTCAACTTCTGTGACCCTTCAGGCTCTAGAATTAAATTTACTAACTAGACCATGGAGGGAGGAGAAGATCAAATCAGGTGCATTTCATCTCATGCTTGCACAACTTATTAATGACCCAGAGAAAACATTTGTGTGCACATACTCAAGTTAATTTAATCTCTCCTTCATTTTTTAAACAGTCAGTCAATTTAAAAGCATTTGAAAGTTCAGAATGATTGGATGCTCCTTTTCAGATTTAGATTGCATTTTAATTGCTTTACTTATTATTTCTTTGTTTCCAAATGTTGGAATTCTGCCTTACAAAGAATGTCCACCTGCTATATAAATACATATTTTTGATAGTGTAATATTTGCAGTTGTGCAAAATTTTGTTCTCAACATTTTTGTGGTATTATTCAGTATCACACGATCGCATCTACAACAATAGATGCTTCAATTTTGAACAGCTTCCAAAATCCAATAGTCAAACTGAACCCTGAATAATACAGGCAGCACATTAGTCTATCTTAAAGCTGTGGAACATCAGTTCATATTTCAGGATTTTTCAGAGTTGGTTAATAAAAGCAGAAAGTCAACCAAGTTAAATTGACGTAAAACCTGTAATTGTATTCAGTTGTTTTCATATATAGTAAAAGGTAAACTCTTCTGAACTCATACTCACTGCAGTATGAATTGGATCTTTGCTTATTTTAAATAACTTCCTGAAATGTAAACTTTGATTCTGCATCTTTGGCAATTGGTGCCTTTTAAAGGAATGTTGAATGTAGTTTTATAAGTTTTGTATCAATTCTAATGGACTACAGCTTTGTATATCTCAGTTCATAGCTAGAAGTAGCTCAAATTGTAAATTTTAAATTATTTTTTCAAGTTGTTAGTAAGGACTTGTTTACAACATTGTCATCAAGTAACTTCACTAAGCACTTTTTGTCATTGACATTACCCAAGAATATAGCGACCTCAAACGTTTGAAATTTGTCAGTTAATGTTTAAACTGATCATTTCCTTCCACCCACCAAATATATTTAAAGATTCATGTTTAAATATATTTTTGCAAGCATGCTTATTCAAGTAGCCTGTTTAACTATATTTTCATGTTGGGAGCCCAGACAGTGGACTTTTAGCCAAAAGGGATGTTTTAACCAAGCCTAGTTCCTGGTGCACCATTTATTTGTAGGCATATAATCCTGCTGCACCATTGAATAAGATCCTGACTGATCTGTTTTTCATGTATTGCGTATTCTCATCTCTCTCTTCCTGTCCTCACACTTTTTAAAATACTCTGCCAAAACAAGCAACTTCACATTTTCCCACATTCTGCTCCATCTCCCACATTATGCTCATTCAACCAATCTGTTTGCAACCTTCTATGTCCTCTTCACAGCATACTTCTCCCTATCTTTTTGCCATCCACAAATTTAGCCTTTGCTTCCCTCATCTTAAGTTTTTTTTCAGAAGCCATCATTGCTAGGATTAAGAATTTTGCTGTTTGAAAAGCTGAATGGCTTTCTTCTGTGTTGTATGTGCTGTTTTGGTTCTGCTTTTTATTTTTATCTTCTTTTCCATGGCCCTTATCTTAAAAAAAAAAGTCACTTTTATTGGCCCTTTCCAAACTACAAGTGAAATCTGGACTTTTGGTGTAATGGCTGAGTTTCTCAGTAAGTAGTGCACTCCTTCAGTCAGTTATCTGAAGAGCCCCATTTAATAAGTTGCAATTTATTATATTTGTGATTTTTCTTTGTTTTCTTTGCCCTTGAGTAATGGCAGTTGAGCTGATCTATTTCAAATTTAGGTCTTGCCTGTCCAGTCATGCTGCACAAAAGGTGCAGAAAGAAGGACATTGGCAATAGTAGTAGCTGTGCAGAAAGGAAGCATCTCTTGAGTGCAAGGTACATTCATAAAGTAAGACATAAACAGGTTCTGGTTTATGCCCTTTTTTGTTTTTAGCAAAATTTTATGCCTCCTAGTTTGACAGATTGTGGCAAGTTTGACTCTTATTTACGTGGCTGGGATCTTGATGTCTGCTCTTGGCAGCTACAACTTTCCTATAAATTTACAGAGAATGGGAGAAATTGTTAACTGACAAGAACATGAGCAGCAAAACCAGGCTGTTTTCAGTGACTATTTTAAGTTTTTGCAGGGCATGTCATTTTCAAAACATTCTCTCTTGTGACTTACCTTGGAGTGTAGTCATCTTTCAAAGCCAGAAATGTGAATTGGCCAGTTTCTTTTTGTTCGTAATAGTTATGGATAGCGACGTACTGCTGAACAGTTTAACGGAAACATTTAATCTTTTCCCCCACTTTACTAAGTATTTTTTTCCTCTTTAGATCTCCCGCAGCATGTACCATTCCTGGCAGAGGGTGGGCAGGCGACCTGCTCCCTGGCCTCTGACAATGTTACCAGAAGGTGTGTGAGAGCAGCCCAGGATAACTTCCTTGGTTTTTGCTTTTTTCCTCCCTCTTCCTCCTCTTTGGGAGGGACTTGACTTCAGCTTGGTGCTTCCCCCCCCAGACAGCCCGGGTAAGATCGGGAATGCTGCGTGGGTAATCACAAATGTGAACCTATGTTGTTGAATTCCCATTGGCGCACCAGTCTGCTGCACCACTGGACTACCTACTACAAATACCGTTCTAAATATTCAGTGTGTATGGTAGATCTTTTATTTCTATTTCCAGAAAATATAGAAATGCGCAGTGCTGTAGAGTTGATCATCAATGTGCTATAGTTTGGAGATGAAATAAGTCTGCAGTTCTACTTTCTGCTATCCATTATATCCTTTTGGTGAGCATATTGAGTCTGAACTGCACTGGTGGGTTGATAAATTGTCCAATGAGTAGTTGTTATGTACCAAGAATTCAATTTATAATACTTGGTCTGTGCTGTTATATTTTCAGTCAGGGCAGTGTTAGACCAGTTATACTGGCTTTGCCTTCTGAGAGATGAGAAAGGGAGCATTGGTTTTGATTGCAGCTCTCTGTATGTGTGCATGTGGTGAGTTTGGAGGAGGACAGAATTGTTCTGCGATACACTCCAGCTTGTTGACACATGGTGTCTAGGTTAACTCTTGAGCAGTTACTTCGGATTGGAACTGGAGGGTACCCAGTACCTTAAAAACTCTCCTAGCATAAGTCAGATTTCAAGAACAAAAGTTGTAAAATGGAAGGAATCGCATTTAGTCTGTGACTGCTGCATCAGTAACTCCTTATTTTTGAAGACATAAAAAATGTTGACTATTTTACATTGTATGTAACAGAAGGGAAAGAACAGGCAATAGCAATGCTTATTTAAATCAAACTGAAATTGTAACATTTGCTTGACTACGTAATTAACTTGCATAGATGTTGAGAAAGCACTGCATTATTTATTTTAGCATATTATCTTGGCAATTTCAGCTTTTAAATACTTTCAGCAGATTATTTGGAATGACCAAAAGGCAGTTAAGATTATCAGTATACTAAATTGGTCTTGTATGTATTGTTTGGGTGGAAGTATGGATAATTTTAAAAATCACTTAGGGCACATGTATCTATCACTAATTTGCATCTTTAAAACTCTAATTCACAATGATATTGCAACAAAAGTCCTTCTGATTTTGCACACAAATACGCAGATTTATATGGTGTTGCCGTAACTCTGTGCGCTGCCATGTTTTTACAGGAGTGGAGAAAGCGCATGTTTTATTTTTGTGTTAGAATGATTTCCATATGGCTGTAAGGAGGTGCCAGGCTAAGGCTAGATTGGTTACATGCTGATGGAAAGGAGTCCAAGTTATGACTAGGTTACTGTCCTTGAATGGAAATAGGGGAGGTCTGTGCTCTTCAACCAGTGGAGGGGTATGTGACCCAGTAGGTCTGTGGAAAAGTTCAGTTTATATGTCCGTCAAAAATATTGCATATATGACTATCATATACATTTTACGAAGTTTTTCTGTGTAATTGAATCATCTGGTTAATGTGTTCTCATAACTGTAATATATCCCAAAATGTAATATTGTAGCCTCAGTTTTGTGCTGTTTGCCAAAGGATTGTTCCTTTAGGCCGTCAAACATGTTCTTTTCTCTTGCAGTATCTGCTGTTTCATAGGCTCTCGCTCCTGATGAAAACGTTTTGTAAACACACGTGAACTTTAACTCTGAATGGAGGTTCCGTTGGAGTAACAAAATGTTATGCTTAAGTTACCTGTACTGTATTTTTCTACATTTTTGTTTCTGAAGTGTTAAATTTCAATTGGAAGATGTAATTTTTAAAACTTGTAAAATTGTTTAAATTATTTAAACATCCTTTGTGGATGGTGGAAAGTAAAATGTTGGATATGTTATTTAGAATAAATAGTTATAGCTGGCATGTTTGTAAATATCGCTTAAAAATTTTTAGTTGCAATAATGACACTGAGCATATCAATTTGGAAGTACTGTATAATTTGAAATACTTGATTGCTTGAAAATTTATGCTAAACCTGACATTATAAATTAACTAGATCTTGTTTGGGAAGACTAACCATAAACTGGAGCTGTAAACCTCAATTTTCTCATTGCAGGTTTTTCTGTGGAACATGGAAAGCTACACCATGATCCGTAAACTTGAAGGTCACCTTAATGATGTGGTATCATGTGAATTCTCTCCTGATGGAGCATTGTTGGCTACAGCCTCATATGATACACGAGTTATTGTATGGGATCCACATACAGGCAGTATTTTGTTTGAACTGGGGTAAGTGACTGCAGCAACTTTTGTCAATAATAGGTAATGCAACCAATAATATTATTATATAATAACACTAACCAGTCTGAATTTTTTTCTCATCCTCTCCTGGGGTGCTGATTCATATTGGTGTGTGGTCTTTATGGGCTTCTACTTGACAATGTTTATATACTTATATCAGTGGTAGGGAAATTATTTCGAAAGATTCTTAAGGGCAGGATTTACACACATTTGGAAAAGAATGGCCTTATTAAGGTGGTCAGCATGGCTTTGTGCAGGGTAAGTCATGTCTCAGATCAGAGGTTGTAAGAAGTGATTGAGGGTTACACTGTGGATGTAGTTTACATGGACTTAAAAATATTTGACAAAGTACTTCATGGTAGGCAGGTCCAGAAGGCTAAGCTATATGGATTCACAGTGAGTTCATAAGTTGATATGAAATTGACATTGTTATCATTAGATGATAGTTGTGGAGCGGAGGTATTTTTCTGATTGAAGGTTTGTGGTCAGTCGTATTCTACAAGGATCAGTGTTTGGTGATCAAAGGACCTGTTTGTAATATGGATGAAAATTTAAGTGGTCTGATTAGCAAGTTTGCAGGTGACACAAAAATTGGAGTTATGGGTAGTGAGGAAGGTTGACAACAAGTCAAGGTGTAGATCATTTGGTAATTTAGAGCAATGGCAGGTGGAGTTTAATCCAGGCAAGTGATAAGTAAGACATTTTAGGAGGTCAAATGTGTGAGGAAAAGTATACAGGCAATGGCCTTGGGAATATTAATACCGAAGGATCAATGGGATAGGAGTCCATTGCTCCCTGAAAGTGGCAAAACAAGTGGATAAAGTGGGCAGCATGCTTCCCTTCAACTGGGGCATTAAGTACAAAAGTTGGCAAGTCATGTTGCAGCTATATAGAACTTTAGACCACATTTGGAATATTTTTGCAGTTTTGGTTGCCACACAACAAAGAATGTGAAGGCTTTGGAGAGGATGCAAAAGAGGTTTGCAAGGATGTTGCTTGAATCTGAGTGTATTAGCTTTTAGGAGAGGTTAGACAAAGTTGGATTGTTTTGGCTTGAGCTTGAGGTGACCTTATGCTGCAGGGGTTTTGGAGGGTAGTTGGGTGCTTGGAATATCCTGCCAGGGGAGTGGTAGAAGCAAATATGATAGCAGCATTTAAGAGTCATTTAGACAGACATGTGAACAAGCAGGGTATACAAGGATATGGACTACAAGTGGGCAGATGGAATTAGTTTAGAATGGCATCTTGGTTGGTGCAGACATGGTGATTGAAGGACTTGTTCCTGTGTTCTACAGTTCTGTGTTCTCTAATTCTGAACTTGGTTCGCAGTGTTGCAGCACTGCACTACATGTTTTTTATAAATTCGTTCATGGGTTTTGAATATTGCTGACTCGTCAGTTAGCATTTGTTGTATGGAAGAAAGTGGTGGGGAATGCCCCTGTGAACGCCTGCAGAACTGTAGAATGAACCATTAGATCATGCTTGCTTTTACAGTTTTGATGTGCTGTGTTACTTCAATGCACTTCATTTGGAATTTATAGGATATCACAAAACTACAAAGTAGTAGGTCGCTATTCGCATAGAGGTGGTGAGAAATTAAATTATTGACTTGACAAAAGGTGTTCATGAAGAGTTGAGCATTTGTGCACCAATCTGAATTACTAGTTTTTGTTAACAATAACCACCAATTAAATTTCTTTCTCAGAAGAATGTAAATTGTGTTCAGGTTCTGGATCTTGTTGATGTAAATTTTCTTGGTACAAACGAAGGTTTATACATGCTAATTAGAGTTGCTGCCATCAAAACATTTCAGCTTTATCACTTGGGAGCCTGAGGTTTTTGAGGTCGGGGAGAGGAGAGGAAAGAGTATGTAGTTGGGTTTATGATGATTTAAAACTCTCAAGATTCGCAGTGTCTCACATTTTTCCCAACAATTGCCCAATAAACTTACTAGTTTAAATACTTCATTCAGAGGTTTCACATTCTAAAAGTGTAATGCAGTGCATGCCTTTCAATTTGTAAAGGGGGAAAGTTAAGATGTTTTCATGAATTGGACTTTTTCACTTTTATCTTTGCAGGCACCTGTTTCCACCTCCAACTCCAATATTTGCTGGTGGAGCAAATGATCGCTGGGTGAAATCTGTTGCCTTTTGCCATGATGGTTTGCACATTGCTAGTATTGCTGATGACAGGTAAGTGGGTATTAAATATTTTGAGGGGTTGAATTTCTCTTCTGGAGGAATGCTAATGTCAGAGTGGCAGTGTTAAAAGTCAGCAGCAGTGAACACAAGAAGGAGGAGCTTGACTCTTCGGATTGGCTGTTCCCATGTATTTTGTGTGCTGGAGCAAGAATATATATTACAACAGGCAGCTGTATCTCCTTCTGTAGTGCCACATACCTGAATCTCTGTCTCAAAGATACATGCTCACTATATTTATTTTGGTTGTTGAAAGTCCAGTCATTTAGAATAACTTATTTATATTGGAGTTGGATTCATAAGTAGTTTAATTCTCAAAAGCTGCTTGAAAGATTTTTCTGTTCTGGGCTAAGTGTACCTTTTTTGGTTTAAAATTTGGAATGGAAGTAATCCTGGAACAAGAATATTCTTTCTGTTTTAAACCGGAGGGAATTTACATGAGTTACACCCAAGATTTGGATTTTATTAAATTTTATAAACCTGATTTAGAAGCTTCAAAACAGACAATCTGATATGCGGATGAAAATAGCCCATAGTTTATTTTTGGGTATCCCTACTGCAATTGAAAAAACTTTTATTTTGAAGCCCTCAAGCAGCAAGTTCTATCAGTGTTACCAATTGGAAAATTGACTCAATGTATTTAATGAAATTAAACTAACTTTTTATTCCTTGGATAAATTCTTATCATTCTTCTTTGATTAATTTTCTCATCCAGTTATTTCTGAAATGTCTGGAGTAATCTTGGTTTGGATTTATTCTAATTGTGAAATGATCGCAGCTAAAATTTGCAAACATTGCAGAACTGCTAAGGTCTCAATATGTGGTATCCCATTTAGGACTGATGAGAAATTTCTTGTGGATCTGTATTTATTAGCCTTCTGCTGTTCCATATTTCATACTAGATTAATTATGTGAACTGGCTAATGTTGTTTATTTCAGAATGGTGAGATTCTGGAGGATTGGTAAAGATTGCCCAGCAGAAGTTGCTCCTTTAAGTAATGGCCTCTGTTGTGCCTTTTCTCCAGATGGTGGTGTTCTTGCTACTGGGTAGGTATATTAATACCTGATCTTTCATGATGCTTGGAGTTGGTTTAATGTGATGCTGTATTCATTTGCAATTTTCAAATGAGGTTTGCATTCTGAAGAAGAGACATTAGATCCTAAGTGTTAACTGTTGTCCTCCTATAGATGCTACTAGACATGCTGAGTTTCTCCAGCATTTTGTTTTTTCTCCACCTTCTGTAGTATTTATTCCAGATGCTTTGAATTCCGAAGGAAAAGTAAAGGAGTCCTAATTGTTTTGCAGTTGTCCAGTTTCTTTTGAATTCAGATTTGGGAAAACTGCTCTCTGTATTACGCATCTCATTTTCAAATTAGTGAGAATGGATATCAGTAACTATGACTGTTTTTTTGGGAGATAAGGTTTGTTTGTTGATGGTACTTTTAAGCAAGTGAGAAGATGATTGCTGTCATATCTCTGCCACTGCCACACATTTTTAATGTTTTAGTTGCTGATCTTGGATCAAACATTAATGCTACATTTGCTTTATTTTTCTCTCCAAAGGACACAAGATGGTAGTGTTCACTTCTGGGCCACTCCCAGGCACGTCCCTAGTCTTCAACATCTCTGTCGCATGGCTCTGCGAAGAGTAATGATTACCACGTCTGTTGAGACCCTGCCTATCCCACCAAAGATAGTCGAATATCTAACTTATCGCACAAACTGACCATTTGGAGCTGCGCAGCTTCAAAAAAAACCTATGTCGTATGTTGCCTTTATTGTTTAGATGTAGACAAACGGGTGTATTTTGCTGCCTTTGTCAGCAAAACTTTCATTTGGAGCCTGGTTAGTTCATACAGATTTTCTTCTGTAAAAACTGTACATTCTGTAAACCTGTACCATTCTATATAAATGTCAGCTTGTACCATAGCTACTTTTGATTCTGTTTTGATGGTCCAATTTTTTTTGTTCTTGTAAATAAATTTTATTTTGTAAATGTATTTTTTGGAAATGGCTGAAAGGTTTGGTATTCAATATTGTCTGCAACTGAAAGGGAAAAGCTGTCAATGTCAACTGCCAAAGACTTGTTTTTATAAGCTATCATTTACAAATGCAGCCAAAAGCTGCACTTCATTTAAATGTGAATTTATATTTCCTTCATCTATTAAAGAGAAGTTGAGTTTTATCTTTGGTGTTTTATTAAATGTCAATTGTTGCTGTGTTGTGTAATGTACCTGCAAGTTTACAGTTGATTCCATGTGAGATGGCCCATCTTTATCCTATTTTAGCTGAAAAACACCATACTCATGGCAAACTCTGGATAAGTGATCATGTACATCAAGGCTCTACTTTTGAGCAAACTGAAGTCAAAGCCCACTTTAATTATCAAAGAATCGATCCATCTAAAACTTCAGGTTTATCTAAATACGTTAAAACTGTTGCTGTAATTACAAATGTGATGTGTCCCTGAGAATGGGCCCAGTCAAGCTATAGATGTAAAGTGGGAGGCATTTCAATAGGTTATGATTTAACGTTTTGTGCCATTGCTCAAGATTTGCATATTATGTGGAAATTCATTTCTTCACAAGTTGCGCCATGATCATTTGAATATGTTATGCAAATAAAATTAGAGCTAGGTAACCTGGGTCGAATCAAGGAACCAATCCATCTCCCTTGAATGTCAAACAAGTAATTTGCCAGGTACACACCTCAAACAGAATTGTGAACAAATCTCCACAACTTGTCCAACTAGTTTCTAGCACATGTCCCAACATGACTTGATCTTAGTGCCCTGATCAATTTTAATTAGTTGAACTGAACCATTTGAAATGTTGATGGGTGTAGCGTTTGTGCTCAGATTTTATTACTCTGCACTTGGCATGTATCAATATATGTTCTTAATTTTATCCAGTGTGTCGTCTCAAATTTTGAAGCACTGTTGACAGGAGTTTCTCAATGTACTAATATCTGTAATTTTTGAAAACTTTTGGAATGCTTTGAAGATGAAATCTGCAGCACGGTGGCACAGTGTGAGAAAGCTGGGTACAATTCCAGACTCGGGCAACTGTGTGGAGTTTGCAAAATTTCCCCATGTCTGTAGGTTTTCTCCCACAGTCCAAAGATGTGTTTAGGTGGATTTGCCATGCTAAATTATTTGGATGTGAGAAAAAGAGATACAGTTAGTAAGTTTGCAGATGACACCAAAATTGGAGGTGTAGTGGACAGCGAAGAGGGTTACCTCATTACAACAGGATCTTGACCAGATGGGCCAAAGGTGCTGCATTTTGGGAAAGCAAATCTTAGCAGGGCTTATACACTTAATGGTAAGGTCCTGGGGAGCGTTGCTGAACAGAGACCTTGAGTGCAGGTTCATAGCTCTTTGAAAGTAGAGTCACAGGTAGATAGGATAGTGAAGAAGGTGAGTGGTATGTTTTCCTTTATTGGTCAGAGCGTGGAAGACAGGAGCTGGGAGGTCATGTTGCGGCTGTACAGGACATTGGTTAGGCCACTGTTGGAATATTGCGTGGAATTCTGAATTCCTTCTTATCTGAAAGATGTTGTGAAACTTGAAAGGGTTCTGAAAAGATTTACAAGGATGTTGCCAGGGTTGGAGGATTTGTGCTATAGGGAGAGGCTGAACAGGATGGGGCTGTTTTCCCTGGAGCATTGGAGGCTGAGGGGTGACCTTATAGAGGTTTACAAAATTGAGGGGCATGGATAGGATAAATAGGCAAAGTGTTTTCCCTGGGGTTGGTGAGTCCAGAACTAGAGGGCATAGGTTTAGGGTGAGAGGGGAAAGAAACAAAGGACACCTAAGGGGCAATGTTTTCTCAGAGTGGTATGGGTATGGAATGAGCTGCCAGAAGAAGTGGTGGAGGCTGGTACAATTGCAGTATTTGAAAGGCATTTGGATGCGAATAGGAAGGGTTTGGAGGGTTATGGGACGGGTGCTGGCAGGCAGGACTAGATTGGGTTGGGATATCTGGTCAGCATGGACAGGTTGGACCAAAGGGTCTGTTTCCATGCTGTACATCTCTATAACAGAAGCATTCTCAGAATAAATTTGACACCAAGAGCTATTAGGCAGCATTCGAGAACAGGTGACCAAAAACCTGGTTGAAGAAGTAATTTGTGGCGGGCTGCCTTAATTACAGCAGGGGTGGAGGGAGGGAACTTCAGAGCTAAAGACCTGAGCAGCTGGAGACACAGCCTTCAGTGAAGGCGTGATGAGAATCTGGGATGTATGAAAGGTCAGATTTTGATGAGTGTTGGGAGGATGTGGAAAATAAGGATGGAAATGTTTTAATTGAGGATTTGCCAGACAGAGGTGATTTAGGTCAGTGAGCACAGATTCAAACACTCAAACTTTGGATTCGAGCAGCAGTATTTTGGATGAGTTCAGCTTAATGGAAGGCATTAGGTAGGAGGCAAGCAAGGAGACCTTTGGAATAGTTGAATTTGGACATAACAAAGGCATGGGGGATCACTTCAACAACAGATGAACTAGGCAGTCTTGGGAACAAAGAGGATATGAGGTTGTTAACTCAACTGAACGTACAATAGAATGCAATCCAACATGCTTCAGACAGTGGCATGGACAGAGTTCTTGGATTTTGAAGAAAAGCTGTTTTGGACCTGAACTATTTCCCTCTGTCCACAGATGCTGTCAGACCTACTGAGGTTCTCTAGCACTTTCTGTTTTTAATCCAGGGATGGAGTCACTCATTCATTTTCTGGTATGGACAGGATAAGGCTCCAAGTGCTAAACTTAGCCAATTTGCTGGTGGGAAGAGACAGAAGCTTGATTCATCCTCATACCGCACTTACACAATAGTCCTTATGGTGGAAACCAAAAAGCTGTGTGCAGAAAACTGCAATCTCACCGCGTTAGTGAAGGGTTTTCTGAAAGAGTGGAGGAGAGAAGGGATGTAAAAGCAATCAGAATCTGTGCAAGTAACACAATGGTTAAGGGAAGCTCATTATCTGCCAACCTATTATCCACAACTGATTATCCACTTTGATTGTTACAGAACATTGTCTTCCATGAAATGTTGCCTCATCATACAATATTTTTTTGTAATTTGTCTCATTTTTTATGATAAACTGAACAACATAATGTTTCTTTTGCTGTTTGCATTGTACTAGTTTTCATTGCACGCTTAGGACATTGCTAAACCAAAGTTGTGAACTTTGTCAATTATTCAGCAGACTCAATTTCCCAAAAGGATAGAATTGGCTGTTGTCAAAGAGAATTTCATTGACAGCAGAAAAATAAAAGCTGAACAATGAACAAACCTCTTTTAAAATACCTTAGCTTTGAGTTGTATTACCCTGTGCTGCTTATTTTTAAAATATTTGTAGGACATCAGTGTCACTGGCTAGGTCAGCATTTGTTGCCTTTGATCTGAGTGGCTTGCATTTCAGAGAGCAGTTAAAGTCAACCGCATTGCTGTGGGTCTGGAGTCGCATGTAGCCCAGACACAGGTAAAAACACCAGATATCTTCTCTTAAGGGCATTAGTGAACCAGATGGGTTTTTACAACAATTAACGATTGGTACATGATCACCATTAGGTTTTAATGCCAGTTTTTAAAAAATTGAATTCAAATTTTACTAACTGCAATCTTGGGATTTGAACCTGTGTCCCCAGAACAATAGTCTGGGACTCTGGATTTCTAGTCCACCATACCACTCTTAATATTGACAGCTGCAGGCTTTATTTCCCGCCCCCAAAAGAAATACTTGATCCATCACATTTCTAAAATTGACATGACAGCAGAAAGTGTCTTTCAATATTATAACTAATGTGCTTCACTCATTTGTCATCAGGGGTTGATTTGATTAAAACATAAAAGATCCTGAGGGGTTTTGACCGGGTAGATCTGCAGAGGATGTACCCTCTAGTGTGAGGATCTAGGATGGGGGGGTCACCCATTTAAGATAGGGAGAATTATTTTCTGACATAAGATTGAGAGTCTTTGGTACTTTCCTCCTCAGAAGGCAGTGGAAGCAGTCACTGAAATATTTTAAGGTAAGGTCAATAAATTCTAATTCAGTGGGGTGAATGGTTCTAAAGAATTGGTGAGAAATGGCAGAATTAACTTGAGGGACAGAGTGGCCTGCTTCTGTTCCTTATTTGCATGTTCATGATTACATTTTATTTCAAGCTTTCTCTGGTTCGTACATCCTCAGGGTTTTTCACATGTTTTACCTCGTTAATGCTATGGTCAACTGTAGGCTCAGGATGTTGAGATCTGATTTCAGCTCTCAAGCCATTTCCCCTTTTCATTTGTTGCTGTTTGCTTGTTCCTTCATAACTAATGACCTGGTCTAGCCTACATTTGACAAGGATATTGAAGAGATGGCAGTGCCTGCCTCACTTTCAGTGAGTTCTTTTCAAAAGATGCATTTTCTCCTGGCAACTTTTGGAATAAGAGTCAGCCACTTGAAACAAAAGATGCTCTTTGAATTATTTTGCTCTTTTTTTCTCCATCCAGTTCATGGGATTTGATAGTGTCCCACGCTCAGTCGATGCTCACAGCAGTATGGTGTGTAGGAGAGTGTACACTGTCCCCAATTAGAGGCTTTTATTTCTTGTGGGATATGAACCTGGGCTCTGATCCATGCATGAGGAATGCAAGGCTGCAAATGTATTGCATAGCGTATATGACAAACATGTGCAATTCTCTGTGCCTTATTTTTAAAAAAAGCGAATATTATTTCCCACTCCACCATCCCTCCCACACAAAACAACACATGTTAAAAAAAATATGCATCGACACGCACACCCTTCTCTCTATTCCTGGCAACCATACCACCGTGGGATATGGTTCCACCAATGTCATCATTGGCCCCCAGTGGTGCCACAACCAAAAGAGCCAATTTAAAACAAACAACAGACGTTGAATTTTAAGCAGAAAGCATTATGGTTATTTTTGATCAACCTGTTAAGACACATGTCTGAGGGAGGAGGAACTCGGATCATCTAGCAGTCAGGATCAGAATCCCCTTTCCACCTCCAAGGCTAGCAATCCACTCGGAGCAACCTCACTGCTCCCCATGGTGATCCTGGCCAAATCAGTGAAGTACTTTAAACTGAAAATAACATTACTAAATTAACATTTTAAAATCTTACCATGACACTTTTGTTTTGCCCCACCCAATGATAAGAAATAAGGTTCCTTGACCTAAATGAGTTACATTGCCAATAATCAATGCAGACTCAATGTAAAATCACCATGACTCAAGTTGTTACGATAAAGAAGTAAGGTCCTCAAATGTTGACCTAAGCTCTTGGAGTTGATTAGTGCATAAATTATCCACGGTGTATTTCACTAGTGAAAGCCGTGTATAGTTCTGGTTGGCGTCTTTGACAAAAGATATTGACCAGAGGCACTGAAGATGTTGCAAAATGATTTACAA
This sequence comes from Chiloscyllium punctatum, assembly GCF_047496795.1. Lineage (NCBI taxonomy): Eukaryota > Metazoa > Chordata > Chondrichthyes > Orectolobiformes > Hemiscylliidae > Chiloscyllium > Chiloscyllium punctatum. The sequence continues at coordinate 84,134,867 of NC_092757.1, read as the reverse complement.
AAATGATATGAGAAATGTGCAGCCTACCTTTTAGGCAAGCGTGAGAAAAGACTGTGTCTCTTTTCTCAGAAAAAGAGGCGGCTGTGGGGTAACCTAATGGGGGTCTTTAAAATTATGAAAAGTTGTGCTAGGGCAAACAAAGAGTGAATGTCTCTACTGTTGGTGAAGACTGAAAATAGAGGCATTCATTATAGAATTGTCACCATAAATCCAATAGGAAACTGGGAAGGAACTTCTTCATTCAGGGACTGGTGAGAAAAGGTCACGGGGGTGGCTGGAGCCAATAATGTCAATTCATTTGATGGGAAACTAGACCAGTGTCTGAGAGAGTAAATTACTGGCAGGTTATTCTGACAGAATTAGGTGAAAAAGATTGAGAGGTAACTTAAGAGGAGTGGTTGAACCACACTTTGTGGCTAGTTTGATGTGCGAAATTCTGACTATGGCTGGGTGAAGAGGGAATTCGGTACAGGATCCTGAACCTGATTGCTATCTCGTGCCCCCTCCTGGAATGTGTGAGTGCATGCTGTAATACAACAGGACTGGACACTGCAGTAGGGCCATTTTGATGTCCTGTGTATGGTCACCGATGATGGATGACCAAAAGCATAAGGTAGCAGAGAGATGCTGCTATCCAGGGAACTGTGCCATCAGTGAAATAGAGGAAGTGATTGGCGGTTGGCAGAGGCGGTGCGGTGGTGATTGAGTGTCTGAGGGACGACTTGAGAACAACAAAAATAAAAAATAAAGTCAGTGATGGAAACTCTTGACAGCTGCACAGTCATCAAAATGTTAAATGAGCTCCAATGCTTTGTGCTGAGTTTTAATTGAGTCTGCACAGCCTAACCCTGTGCTCAAGGTCAAAATAAAGAATCATTGTGTCACTGCGAGACCTTCAGATTCAGCAAAACGAGGCAAGTATCAGTTTCTCACAGATAAACCACACAAAAATAAGTTCCTGAGAAATTAGACAAGATAAAAGGGAGCATTTTCAAGATATTTCTGACAATATTTTAAGAAAAAATATCATGGGTTGTTCATCAGGAATGGAATGTAGCTTAAAACTTGGTTCTGGGAAAAGGCCTGAATCATGTTAAAGAGTGGTACATTTTAAAATAGCCATGGGATAGGGCCATCACTGGTGAGTGCAGCATTTGTTTCCCATCATGCATTGTCTTTGAACTGAAGGGTTTGCTTGGCCATTTCAGGAGGTAGTTAAAAATCAATCACATTGCTGTGGCTTTGGAGTCGAGTGTGGTGCTGGAAAAGTACAGCAAGTCAGGCAGCATTCAAGAAGCAGGAGAATCGACATTTCGGGTATAAGCCCTTCGTCAGCATTTCTCCTGCTCCTCAGATGCTGCCTGACCTGCTGTGCTTTTCCAGCACCACACTCTCGACACTGATCTGCAGTCCTCACTTTCTCCTCCCTGCTGTGGCTCTCAAGTTATGTATACGCGAGACTGGGTAGGGAGTGGCAGATTTCATTCCTGACAGAGCATTAGTGAGTGCAGATGGGGTTGTTAAGACAATGCAGTAATTGTTGTAGTCTCCACTCTTTTAAATAAAAGGTGTAAACCGAGAAAACCAAGACCCCACCACCGATTCTGACCCCATTAGACACTCCTTGGACAGGGATAGCACTGGATAAATAGACAAGGTCTTTTCCCTGGGGTGGGGGAGTCCAGAACTAGAGGGCATAGGTTTAGGGTGAGAGGGGCAAGACATAAAATGGACCTAAGGAGCAAATCTTTCACGCAGAGAGTGTGTGTGTGTGTGTATGGAATGAACTGCTAGAGGAAGTGGTGGAGGCTGGTACAATTACAGCATTTAAAAGGCAGCTGGATGAGTATATAAATAGCAAGAGGTTAGAGGGATATTGGCCTAGTGCTGGTAACACATGGAAACCTAGAGTAAAGCTCATAATACTCTTTCAGAACAGAAAATAAAGCTGCCTTGACTTTGTTAAACAAAAATAAAGACCTTATTACTCTGGAGAAAAACAAAACTAAACAAACAAATAAAATGTGGCTCTCCCTTAACTCTGTCCCGACCAACCACTTTTGGGCAGGGAGCACAAAGGCCAAACTAAAAATAAACTCGAGCAAAATCTAAGAAAACAAACAAATAAACAAATGCAAAAATAAATCCCCTCTGCTTCGTCCTCATTGAATGCTCTTGGGACAGGGTCAAAATTGGTTTAAAATCCAGAGGATGTTTCCCTGCTCATTTCAATGAAAAATAAAGTTCTCCTCACACCGATCCCCTTTAAGTTCATTTGGGACAGGGACAGCACGGGGCTAAAAAAGAAGCCGACTTGGCTCTTCCCAGGAGTCCAAAATGGGAATTGCTACTGTCTCCATTACCAGGAAGGAAGTTGTGAAACTTGAAAGGGTTCAGAAAAGATTTACAAGGATGTTGTCAGGGTTGGAGAATGGGGCTGTTTTCCCTGGAACATTGGAGGCAGAGGAGTGACCTATAAAGGTTTAATAAATCATGAGGGACATGGATAGGATAAATAGACAAGGTCTTTTCCCTGGAGTGGGGGAGTCTAGAACTAGAGGGCATAAGTTTCGGGTGAGAGGGGCAAGATATAAAATGGATCTAAGGGCAACTTTTTCATGGAGAGGATGGTGCGTGTATGGAATGAGCTGCCAGAGTAAGTGGTGGAGGCTGGTACAATTACAGCATTTAAAAGGCATCTGGATGAGTATATGAATAGCAAGGGGTTAGAGGGATATGGGCCTAGTGCTGGCAAATGGGACTAGATTAGGTAGGATATCTGGTCAGTGTGGACTAGTTGGACTGAAGGGTCTGTTTCCGTGCTGTACATCTCTCTGACTGACTCTATGACTAGATTTATGTTCTAGATTCTTTGGTTGCCTCAGAGTCCTTGACCCCAGAGTTTTAGCTTGGATTACAAATCCAGGGATCTTGTCACTACACTGCCACCCAGCAGAGGCTTTATTAGATTCACATATTGAAGAAGAGCTGAGTTCTCCTCTGGTGTTCCCGTCAACATTTAGTCCTCAACCAAAACACTAGGACAAATAATTTGGTCAACGTCACATTGTTGTTTGTGGGAGTTCGCTATGTACAAGTCGGCCGTCACGCTTCCTCTATATTAACAGCAGTGATAAAATTTCACAGACACCAATTATGCAAACTGACTCTTTGTGACCTTTTTCATGGAATTGTGCAGCAGGAGAGAAGGAGGTAATTGCCAAAATGGGCTCCCTGTAGTTTCCGCGCCTCCAGCACATATTTAAAGACTGGCTGCACTCCATGGCACATGCTGCAAGCCAGTCTCTGCCCCTCACACTGTAGTTTTGCACAGTTATTGCCAAAGAAAAAGCCCAGAGCGGTACATTACTTGCACACATTTTGGACAGGAACCTGGAGGTGTTCGTGGATGGGGGGGGTGGAGAGGAGGCCACTCTCCTTTCTCTGGCAGAGTGCTAAAGGAGGCCGCACTACTAGACACAGCCAGCTGGGGCAGCAAAGAGAGCTCCCAGGTCAGTCCCAAGTTAAACAGAATGCACAGCAATTCAGGAAGAAGGTTCATGGGTCGCTAACTCATCCTTGATGCACACAAGTTTTTAATCAACCTCATGCAACAAAATCATTCTCCATTCAGATGCAGGCATCAGCAGCACTCAGTGGGCCCCTGCCCAGAGGGAGGTTGGTGCTCCCAGGTGTCCGGCACTAGATGACTAGCAGAGACCGGGCATCTGTTCAGGCCCAGGCAAAAGGTGAAACCATTGTCTGAGCCATTGAGGCCTTTGTCAAAATGCACGCACACTGGAATAGCAGGCAGGTTTGTCAGGGCCACACAGTACACTGGAGCGATACTAGAGAAGAACGTCAATATGGGTGTTATACTCTTAAAATATCCTGATCCAGTATCATTGTTGCTTTTGGATTTGGTTAATAATGGCCATGTGAGAGACCAGTGCCTCTTCAAACATCCTGAGAATGAAAGAGATTACAATGGCCAAGCTTCGGACATCTCTCACAAGTGACATCTCTCTTCGGACAGATAGCTTCAAACGTTACACATCCTTGAACCATGATGTTGGCACTGCAGCCAAGCCATTGTACTTTAGTATGGACACCACTGAAGCTAATCACTGTGTGCGGGGATAGTGATGGGGCCTGGTTTAGAAACAGCGAATGAGAAAGTGCAATCATCAAGGCTCTGGGGCATTTGTAATGTGGCAGGTTTCAGAAATCTCTGGGTACTTGTCATCAAGGCTCACGGAGAGAAACCTTCCATGAAGCTCAGCTAAATTAACACTGTTTGCTAAATCCAGGGAAAACGTCATCCCAATCTTCTGTAACATCCCCGTGAATTTTCTCCAAGTTTACAAATGGGAGTGTCGTGGAGACTGATCTTTAATTGCTGGAGATTCAAGACCAATCCCAGAGGGTCGACAGCCCGCACACCAGACTTTGAAATCGGATCTTTGCTTTATTATTGCACGTTGAACGAGACCTTAATCTGTTTGCACATGGTTGAGACTCTATCATAAACCAGAGGAAGAACCATCCTTGGGGTGAGAGACCGGTTACCAGAGGACACAGATTGATGGTAAGTGACAAAAGAGGCAAAGGTGAAGTGAAAGGTTGTTTTTGACTTGTTCACATTGAATTATTCTGATCTGAAATGCGTTGCCTGGAAAGAATGGTGACAGCAGATTCAATAGCAACTTTCAAAAGGGAATAAAGTGTAGGAGGGTGGGACTAATTCGATAACGCTTTCAAAGAACTGGCACAGACATGATGGGCCAAACAGCCTTTGAGAAAAAGGTGGAGGAAAAGTAAAAGTGTCCAGGTTTCTGATGGTTCCAGCCTCTATTAGGAAGGCTCTACCTCTTGGTTTGACGCTAGTGTTTGCAAATACCTTTAACACATTATTATTTGTGGTCAGCCATTGGCTCACTGGGGGATCTTTGGTCCTGTTTCATTTTACAGCACTAACACCATGTGGAAGAGTTCCATCCATCTATATACCCTGGTGCTACTATCTGTACTGATGAGACACACTCGTTTGCTTTCAGTGGGGGACACTAGGTTTGGGTTCAATCATTTACAGGCGATACCAGTTGGCCAGGAAGGCTCTATAACTAGCTGTTGTTGGGAGAGGAATGGGATGCGTCTCCGTCACCATGCCTAACCCCGCCCCCACGCCAATCTCTGTCCCCGCCCCCACACCCAACCCCGCCCCCACTCCCAGCTCCAGCCCCACACCAGGTCCTAGCTCCCAGCCTTGCCGTGTTTTCACCATCCCTCCAGAACTACCCCTCTCTGAGGATGAAAGATCAGTCCTCAGCAGAGGCCTCACCTTCATTCCCCTACGCTCTCGGATTAATGAGTTCAACACGCAGCATGACATTGAACAATTCTTCCACCGCCTTCACCTCCACACCTACTTCTTCAACGAGGATTCTCGTCCACCCTCTGACGACCCCTTCTCCCGCCTCCAACACACCCCATCCACCTGGACACCCCGTGCTGGCCTCTTACCTGCCCTCTATCTCTTCATAGCCAACTGCCGCTGCAACATTAACCGCCTCAACCTCTCCATCCCTCTAACCCACTCCAACCTCTCACCCTCTGAACATGCAGCCCTCCACTCCCTCCGTTCCAACCCCAACCTCACTATCAAACCAGCAGACAAGGGAGGTGTGGTAGTAGTTTGGCGCACCGACCTTTACACCGCTGAGGCTAAACGCCAGCTCGCGGACACCTCCTCCTACTGCCCCCTTGACCATGACCCCACCTCCCACCACCAAACCATCATCTCCCAGACCATCCATAACCTCATCACCTCAGGGGATCTCCCATCCACCGCCTCCAACCTCATAGTCCCACAACCCCGCACCACCCATTTCTACCTCCTGCCCAAAATCCACAAACCTGACTGTCCCGGCCGACCCATTGTCTCAGCCTGCTCCTGTCCCACCGAACTCATCTCTGCATACCTCGACATGGTCCTGTCCCCCTTAGTCCAAGAACTCCCCACCTATGTTCGGGACACCACCCATGATTTTCGCTTCCCTGGTCCCCAACGCCTTATCTTCACCATGCACATCCAGTCCCTATACACCTCCATCCCCCATCATAAAAGCCTCGAAGCCCTCCGTTTCTTCCTTTCCCGCCGTACCAACCAGTACTCTTCCACTGACACCCTCCTTCGACTGACTGAACTGGTCCTCACCCTGAAAAACTTCTCTTTCCAATCCTCCCATTTCCTCCAAACCAAAGGAGTAGCCATGGGCACCCGTATGGGCCCCAGCTATGCCCTGCCTCTTCATCGGATATGTGGAACAGTCCATCTTCCGCAGCTACACTGGCACCACCCCTCCCACCTTTTCCTCCGTGACATCGATGACTGTATCGGCGCTGCCTCGTGCTCCCATGAGGAGGTTAAACAGTTCATCCACTTTACCAACACCTTCCACCCCGACCTCAAATTCACCTGGACCGTCTCAGATTCCTCCCTCCCCTTCCTAGACCTTTCCATTTCTATCTCGGGCGACCGAATCAACACGGACATTTACTGTAAACCGACCGACTCCCACAGCTACCTAGACTACACCTCCTCCCACCCTGCCCCCTGTAAAAACGCCATCCCATATTCCCAATTCCTTCGCCTCCGCCGCATCTGCTCCCAGGAGGACCAGTTCCAAAACCGTACAACCCAGATGGCCTCCTTCTTCAAAGACCGCAATACCCCCCCAGAGGTGATCAACGATGCCCTCCACCGCATCTCCTCCACTTCCCGCTGCTCCGCCTTTGAGCCCTGCCCCTCCAACCGCCACCAGGACAGAATCTCCATATACAGCGTATCATCCGCCGTCATTTCCAGCATGTCCAAACAGACCCCACCACCAGGGATATATTTCCCTTCCCTCCCCTATCAGCGACCAAAAAGACCACTCCCTCCGTGACTCCCTTGTCAGGTCCACACTGCCCACCAACCCAACTTCCACTCCTGGCACCTTCCCCTGCAACCGCAAGAAATGTAAAACTTGCGCCCACACCTCCCCCCCTTACTTCCCTCCAAGGCCCCAAGGGATCCTTCCATATCCACGACAAATTCACCTGCACCTCCACACACATCATTTATTGCATCCGCTGCACCCGAAGTGGCCTCCTCTATATTGGGGAGACAGGCCGACTACTTGCGGAACGTTTCAGAGAACACCTCTGGGACACCCGCACCAACCAACCCAACCACCCCGTGGCTCAACACTTCAACTCCCCCTCCCACTCCACCAAGGACATGCAGGTCCTTGGACTCCTCCATTGCCAGACCATAGCAACACGACGATTAGAGGAAGAGCGCCTCATCTTCCGCCTAGGAACCCTCCAACTACAAGGGATGAACTCAGATTTCTCCAGTTTCCTCATTTCTCCTCCCTCCACCTTGTCTCAGTCAAATCCCTCAAACTCAGCACCGCCTTCCTAACCTGCAATCTTCTTCCTGACCTCTCCGCCCCCACCCCACTCCGGCCTATCACCCTCACCTTGACCTCCTTCCACCTATCGCATTTCCAACGCCCCACCCCCAAGTCCCTCCTCCCTACCTTTTATCTTAGCCTGCTGGACACACTTTCCTCATTCCTGAAGAAGGGCTCATGCCCGAAACGTCGATTCTCCTGCTCCTTGGATGTGCCTGACCTGCTGCGCTTTTCCAGCAACACATTTTCAGCTCTGATCTCCAGCATCTGCAGTTCTCACTTTCTCCCCCTAGAGGAATGGGATACACCTGGTGCTAAAGAGAAGTGGGAATGAAGTAGAAAGACCTTGCTTCGCTCAACTGCTCCCTTCTCCAGCCACTGTGATGGATGCAGGAGAATGTGGAGTGGCTCTCTCCATGGTTCCTTGAGGAGGAATTTGCTTCCGTTACGTTAAGAATATGGTGGGAGGAATGCACTGATAAGCAAGTCCCACTGCTACACCAGTCACAGCAATAGGATAACTGTGTTGATTCAATCACCAGAACAATCAATATATTCTCTTTTGTACCACTTTCTGGAATAGAGATTTTTTTTTCCCAGTTTCTTTGATTAACACAAGATAATCTGTTTATTATAGGATTCTTTTTTTTAAAAAAAAGCAAATATTTATTAACATCTAGTCCAGAATTAGAACTATAGTCCCTTAAATCTGAGCACACAATACATAAAGACAGTGGTCTCTGCAGAGATGACGCTTTGAAAAAAGGGTTAAAGGGAAAATGTCCTTGAAGGCAAAGGCTCTGAAAACAAAGGATAGAATGTGATGATATCTCACAAACCGTCAGTTCTTATCAGCGAAACTAAATTATTGACAGCACTGACTGATCCAAAGATCTTCCTTTCAGATTGAAATTGAATCCAAATCTCTGGAAAGCAGCCGCACTTCAACCTTTCAGTGTTTACAAGGTAGTCATAAATACTGATATTTAGAAACTTCATTATTTTAGAAATCTGCTGAGACAGAGAGGGAGAGACCTGACACAGCTGATCACTTTGGTCTGTAAAACAGGTACTGTAGTTAAATCCAGAAAGGGTAGCATACAGGCCCCTGGAATCTTTTCAAAGCCAGGTTTTCCAATAACCAAGGCCCAGAAACACCAACTCTTATCCCATGAGAAACTTCCTTGTCTTTTTTCTGCAAAGTCACTTCACTTAGTTTAAACAGCAGGTAAATTGCAGCACTCATTAAACTGTTGACTCTATTTTCAATAAGCCATATGGTTAACACTTTTTAATCCAGAAAACGTCCACACAGATCCATACCTTCCAGATTTTTAGATTAGATTAGATTAGATTACTGACAGTGTGGAAACAGGCCCTTCGGCCCAACAAGTCCACACCCACCCTCTGAAAAGCAACCCACCCAGACCCATTCCCCTACATTTACCCCTTCACCTAACACTATGGACAATTTAGCGTGGCCAATTCACCTAACTTGCACTTCTTTGGACTGTGGGAGGAAACCGTAGCACCCGGAGGAAACCCACGTAAACAAGGGGTGAATGTACAAACTCCACACAGACAGTTGCCCGAGGCGGGAATTGAACCCAGGTCTATGGACTTTAAACATAAATATATATTCCCACCACTGGACTTTCAATTCCACCGCTCCTTCAAATCTCCTTCTGCAACCTGATTTTCTTCACTGGACCTGTGATGCTATCCCTTCAGCTTCCAGGTCCTAGATTCAGGGATACCTTCCGCAAACCTCCTGCTACCTCGCTCCTCCTTTACACTCGGCCTTAAACCTCTTAGTCCAAGCTCTTGGTCACCTGGAACAATTTAATTTAGTGTCAAATTTTGTCTATGAAACACTTTGGAAGAGTTTGACCACATAAAAAGCACTTAAGCAATGTAAAGTGATGTTGTCCAAGATTCTCAGCTTTGCTTAGACTGAAAAGTGATACCAGAACATAATGCCAAGTTTCGCACATTGAGATAACTTACTGTTGATCCATCCTTTATTATGTGAGAAATTGATGATAGAAGCACTTCATTGAGTTTTGTGTTTCCGACAGGACTTTTCGACTTTGAACCCAGTTGCCATGGAGATTTTGTGCTGTAGGCTTTGTGACATGTATACAAACAGTAGCATTACACACGGTAATCGTCTGTCAACATCTCCAGTTGTGCTGTGATTTCTTTTGATAGTAAACCTTTGATCGTGGGCGGCACGGTGGCACAGTGGTTAGCACTGCTGCCTCACAGCGCCAGAGACCCAGGTTCAATTCCCGCCTCAGGTGACTGTCTGTGTGGAGTTTGCACATTCTCCCCGTGTCTGCATGGGTTTCCCCCGGATGCTCCGGTTTCCTCCCACAGTCCAAAGATGTGCAGGTTAGGTAAATTGGCCACGCTAAATTGCCCGTAGTGTTAGGTAAGGGGTAAATGTAGGGGTATGGGTGGGTTGCGCTTCGGCGGGGTGGTGTGGACTTGTTGGGCTGAAGGGCCTGTTTCCACACTGTAAGTAATGTAATCTAATGTGGTCAATATTTGCATAGGTCTGGATTCAGATTTTTCATCAGAAAGGTAAAGGGATCTTCTCCCAAGATGTCCTTTGTGTCTCAGAAACTGAGAGTGAATCATCTCAAACTTCCAAAATATTCATCCTAGATTTGAGGTTCCTGTGATTTATTTTGATTTGCAATACCTGGGCATTATTTGTAACAATTTATTGTTGTTGAAATGTAGTCACTGTTGTAACTGAAGAAATACAGAAACCAATTTGCTCAGAGCCAGCTCTTATTAATAGCAATATGGCAATCACCAGCTAATCTATTTTCTTAGTAATGTTGCTGGAGGGATAAATTGTGGCAAAACTATGCCCTTTAAAAGAAAGATATTCGATGTTGTTTCACTTGAAGAGGGGTGTTGCCACAGTGGTGCTGGAATGTCTCCTGCAGGTGGTAAACAGCTTTTAAGTTGTCCCCAGGTGTTTCCCTTAAAATGAGACAAAAGAATCATGAGTGAGTGAGTGAGTGGGGTCGGGGCCCCCACACCCCCAGGAAGAATCATGAGTGAGTGAGTGAGTGGGGTCGGAGCCCCCACACCCCCAGGTAGAATCATGAGTGATTGAGTGAGTGGGGTCGGAGCCCCCACACCCCCAGGTAGAATCATGAGTGAGTGAGTGAGTGGGGTCGGGGCCCCCACACCCCCAGGTAGAATCATGAGTGAGTGAGTGGGGTCGGAGCCCCCACACCCCCAGGTAGAATCATGAGTGAGTGAGTGAGGTCGGGGTCCCCACACCCCCAGGTAGAATCATGAGTGAGTGAGTGAGTGGGGTCGGGGTCCCCACACCCCCAGGTAGAATCATGAGTGAGTGAGTGAGTGGGGTCGGGGCCCCCACACCCCCAGGTAGAATCATGAGTGAGTGAGTGAGTGGGGTCGGGGCCCCCACACCCCCAGGTAGAATCATGAGGGAGTGAGTGGGGTCGGGGCCCCCACACCCCCAGGTAGAATCATGAGTGAGTGAGTGAGTGGGGTCGGGGCCCCCACACCCCCAGGTAGAATCATGAGTGAGTGAGTGAGTGGGGTCGGAGCCCCCACACCCCCAGGTAGAATCATGAGTGAGTGAGTGGGGTCGGGGCCCCCACACCCCCAGGTAGAATCATGAGTGAGTGAGTGGGGTCGGAGCCCCCACACCCCCAGGTAGAATCATGAGTGAGTGAGTGAGTGGGGTCGGAGCCCCCACACCCCCAGGTAGAATCATGAGTGAGTGAGTGGGGTCGGGGCCCCCACACCCCCAGGTAGAATCATGAGTGAGTGAGTGGGGTCGGAGCCCCCACACCCCCAGGTAGAATCATGAGTGAGTGAGTGAGTGGGGTCGGAGCCCCCACACCCCCAGGTAGAATCATGAGTGAGTGAGTGGGGTCGGGGCCCCCACACCCCCAGGTAGAATCATGAGTGAGTGAGTGGGGTCGGAGCCCCCACACCCCCAGGTAGAATCATGAGTGAGTGAGTGAGTGGGGTCGGAGCCCCCACACCCCCAGGTAGAATCATGAGGGAGTGAGTGAGTGAGGTCGGGGCCCCCACACCCCCAGGTAGAATCATGAGTGAGTGAGTGAGTGGGGTCGGAGCCCCCACACCCCCAGGTAGAATCATGAGTGAGTGAGTGAGTGGGGTCGGGGCCCCCACACCCCCAGGTAGAATCATGAGTGAGTGAGTGAGTGGGGTCGGGGCTCCCACACCCCCAGGTAGAATCATGAGGGAGTGAGTGGGGTCGGAGCCCCCTCACCCCCAGGTAGAATCATGAGTGAGTGAGTGGGGTCGGAGCCCCCACACCCCCAGGTAGAATCATGAGTGAGTGAGTGAGTGGGGTCGGAGCCCCCACACCCCCAGGTAGAATCATGAGTGAGTGAGTGAGTGGGGTCGGGGCCCCCACACCCCCAGGTAGAATCATGAGTGAGTGAGTGAGTGGGGTCGAGGCCCCCACACCCCCAGGTAGAATCATGAGTGAGTGAGTGAGTGGGGTCGGGGCCCCCACACCCCCAGGTAGAATCATGAGTGAGTGAGTGAGTGGGGTCGGGGCCCCCACACCCCCAGGTAGAATCATGAGTGAGTGAGTGAGTGGGGTCGGGGCCCCCACACCCCCAGGTAGAATCATGAGTGAGTGAGTGAGTGGGGTCGGGGCCCCCACACCCCCAGGTAGGTTTTTAGTTTTACTTCCAGTTCGTGAGAAGCTGCTGAAGCTAAAAGCTTGAGTTCCCGACTGCTGGGGTGAAGTCTTAGACAGTGAGGCTTCCTCTTAAAAATCAAATGGAGATGTTTGTTTCTTTATTCCAGGCCGGAGAGAGACAGCACGTGAGAACCATCACTGTTTCACTGGATTACATTTTTGCCAAAGGAACTGTCTGTGGGATGCTGTTGATGATAAATGGTTCAATAAACATTATATTGTCAACTATTTCAATAGAGTTGAAGTTATGCCTTGTTCTGTATTTTATCTGTGCTGTAAGAGTAAAGTGTGTTTTGATTAAAACTGAGTGGTGGACCAATTGAATCACACCTGGAACACAGCCCCTTAACAGATACCTTAAAATACATAAAAAAGTTGGGGTCTAGGCTATCTCCTTACAATACTTTGTGGGAGGGGAGTATCTGGTCTGGTCCATAACAAACTATTGGTCAGGGTGCTGAGGAGAACACCCGTGTTTTTCCAAGCAAGCCACCATATGGACTTTATTGTCCATCTAACAGAGCAGGGGTGGTCTCAATCAAACATTTCTCTGAAAGATTGATCTCTGACATTGCAGCAACTGCTTTGATACTGCACTGAAGTGCCAGTGTAGATTAGATTGTAAGTTTCCAATTTATGATTCATGCTAGAATAAAATTCTTTGTCACCTTTCCCTGGAGATAGCTTTTCATATATGATCCCTCACATGTTATTGACCCTATAGGCATTGCGGCCAATCTTCCTGCTGCCCACATTTGATACTTACATGTTACTTTCTTGATTCTTCCATGGGACTTAGCCATCACTAGTAAGGCCAGTATTTGTTACCTATTTCTAACTGCTCTTGTGTTAAGTGATTTGCCAGAAAATTGCAGACGGCAGCTAAGAGTCAATCATTTTTACTTGTTTCAGGAGTCATAGGCAGGCTTAACCTGGTGAGGATGGCAGATTTCCTCCCCTAAAGGACATGAGTGAACCAGAAGGGTTTTATACCAGATTATTTTAATATCATGGTCACCATTAACAGGGCCAGGGAAAGCAATCTATGGCCCCGCTGGTTAGACCTTATTTTCATTCCAGCAACCTGAAGCTCTTCAACCATGTACTGAAACAAACTCGCTACCACAGCCACATTTGCTTCCTCAGTGACCCTTTGCTACCTTCTCCCCAGCCCCCTTTCCCCCCCCATTTATCTCTCCACCCTGGAGGCTCCCTGCTTCTATTCCTGATGAAGGGCTTTTGCCTGAAACGTCGATTTTCCTGCTCCTCGGATGCTGCCTGACCCGCTGTGCTTTTCCAGCACCACTCTGATCTAACTCTGGTTTCCAGCATCTACAGTCCTCACTTTTGCCTTATTCCCATTCCACCCCAACATTAAACCCACAACAGCTTTGGTTAAGCACTTTGTTGATGTACTTGAGAATAGAATAATGTAGCACTCATTACTAAGTGACTCCGTTATATAGAATATATTGAGCCTCAAGAGAAGCAGAATTAGAAGAATTCATCAATATTCTCAATTATCAAGGAGGTTGTTGAAACTAACTTTAAAGCTACAACACACAAAGGAAGTATTCATATCCTTGATGCCATGGAATTTAAATTTGTGTAAGATAACAGGCACATAGACATATTCTTTCACACACACATACAAATACCCACATACATACACATAAATATCAAATAACTGACAAATATCTGCCCAGCAAAGCCACTTCCATAAACACATCCACCTCAGATGCATCCATTTTAATTCCATTTGCACAAAGATGGAACATTTCAATCACGCAGGAACTACCCGTTCACTTCATCTCAGACCTGAATCCCATAATTAACTTAAGCACGTTGCAAAATGGTCATCAGAATAGCATTCATTACATTTATTTCTCATTTAGTAGCTCCTAAAACTCTGCAGCCTTGAGCTAGAGACATTATCTCAGTGGTTTTGAGTCTCCCTGACCCCCAGTTTGTGGAGTATTCCTTTGCTGACAGGTTTAAAATGGCTCTCTTATCTTTGTAACCTCCTCCCCTGCCTCCCTCCAGACAGCCTCCTCCTACACACACACACCCCGACATGTACACACACTCACACACCCATACCCACACATAAACACACATGTACACACACACGTACACACACACACCCATACTCTCTCTTTCTCTCACACACACACGTGCACAGACTCACACACACCTACACACACACACACACCCTGACATGTACACACACTCACACACATATATACACACACTCACACATCTATACCCACACATAAACACACATGTACACACACACGTACACAGACTCACACACACCTACACACACACACACACACCCCGACATGTACACACACACACACATATATACACACACTCACACACCTATACCCACACATAAACACACACGTACACACACACGTACACAGACTCACACACACCTACACACACACACACCCACATGTACACACACATACACACCCACATGTGCACACAGTCTCACGCATGTACACACATATTCACTCACGTACACACTCATTCACATATACACATACACACACTCTTTCACACACACATACAAACACTCACATACATACACACAAAAACAAACACAGACACACAAACATGCACACACATCCCTGACCTGCCTTGACTGGGAATAGGGTGATGAGCTCAGGTTAGGATGGGGGTGGGTCCAGGGTCCTGAGCCAGGAGCAGCATCAGGTTCCATTATTTCAGTTCCTGCACCCTGGACCTTTGCCTGAGCCTCTGTATCCCTAATCCAGTGACATTACCACCTCGTCACCAACTCCCCCTTTAAAATGTAAGCAAATCTTTGCTCCAGGAGTCACTGGACTATGCTCCAGCGAAGGAGTTCTGCCTGCTTTTTGATGGATATTGTCAACATGCCCGTTAGAATTAACACAGCACGGATCAAAAATCAGCTTGGGACTCACTTGGTCTGTGTGGATCAATGTGAGACAAAACAGCCAAGTTAATTCAGTGAGCCTCTCAGAAGGTCAGGCTGAAGTGAATTGTTGTGAGCTTTTCTCAAGGCTACACTTAACAATGTAGAGATCCATTACTCTCATGACTGAGATAAAGCCACATTTGTCACAAAGGCAGAACTTACAGACGGTATCAGTGGAGCTCCTGATATCATTGACTTGTGATCCCATTACACGCTTATCTCTTTAGTTATTTACACAGTATCAAATGTACATAGTGACATTATCAAAGATAAAATTCAAATGTTTGTGTTCAAAGTGTGATTTTGTAGTCCCTGCAAATTGGCTTGAATAGCAAAGAAGCCCTTTCACTACATCCCTTTCGTAAGACCTAGGAGTAGAAGTAGGCTATTCGGTCCATTGAGTCTGTTCCACCATTAATGAGATCATGATTGATGTGATAATCCTCACCTCCACTTTCCTTCTTTCATCATAAACTTCGATTCCCTGATAAAAATCTGAGTATTGCAGCCTTGAATATACTCAATGACCCAATCACCACCACAGCCCTCTGCAGTAAAGAATTCCACAGACTCATAATCCTCTGAGAGAAGAAATTCCTCATCGTCTCAGTCTTAAATGTGTGACCCTTTAATTGGAGATGATGCCCTCTGGTACTCCCATATCTACCCTGTCCCTAGGTCCCCTAAGAATCGTATATATTTTAATAAGGTCGCCTCTTCTAAATTTTCCTTTCGCCTGAAGATAATGACTTTGCCAGGATATCTTTGTCCTTTCCTGACTTCCTCCTTTCTTACACTTATCCTTCTACTTCTCATTCTCCTCATCTCCCTCCTTCCTATAGGCTCTCTTTCTCTCTCCATCTTATTCCTTTCTCCCTCTCTTTTGCGCCTTTTGTCTTTCTCTTTTGCTTTCGCTTCATTCCAATTTACTCTATAAGCGCATCCTGCTATTTGTAGGAGGTCATGTGATGCAGTTGGCAGTGTCCCTAACTCTGGGCTCTGGAAGCTCTGGGTTCAACCCAACCTCAGGCTGTTGAAGGTACATCACAAGCAGCTGAATGGGCTGATTGTCTGTGAAATATGTTTGTGCCCTAATGGAAGGCGGTGAGGGCGGGAGAAGGTCATAGTCAGCCTGAATAGTAGGGGACTATGGTGCATCAGATGATCCAGCCTCATGTTATCAGTCAGAGCTGGGCTGCTGAGTCACTACAGCCTTTTCCTGTTCCTAAAAATATGTCATTTAAACATCCACAATTTTGGCTCGGGGTGCCAACTCCAAGTCCCAACACCCTGTCCTAGATGCAGAGAAATTTCTTTGCCGTCAATCTCTCTGCTGTATTCCTTTGAGTTTTCCAAAAAATCCAGCAGCAGGTCAAAGAGGTGACCAGACTCCTTCTTTACTGAGATGGACAGATTCTTGACCAGTCAGGGAGTGAAGCATTACAGGATGGTGAGCAATGTCAGATCAGCTGTGATCCTATTGAATGGCGGAGCATGTCTCAAGGGGCCAAATGGCCTCCTGATGTCCCTGTTTCCTATAGCTTGGAACTGGGTGTGGTTCATATTTTTTTGTTTTGAAATCCCAGATTGTGGATCTTGGTGATTTGGGGGTCTTTTGGTTTTCTTTGATATCTGGTCTAAGGTAAAGGTCTCTTTTCAGTACTGACTTGGAAGAGTCAGGGACCTAGGTTCGATTCCAGCCTTGGGAGACTGTCTGTGTGGAGTTTGCACATTCACCCCGTGTCTGCGTGGGTTTCCTCTGGGTGCTCTAGTTTCCTTCCACAATCAAAAAAGATGTGCAGGTCAGGTGAATTGGCCATGCTAAATTGCCCATCGTGTTAGGTGCATTAGTCAGAGCGAAATATTTCTGAGGGATTACTCTTCAGAGGGTTGGTGTGGACTTGATGGGCCAAAGGGCCTGTTTCTACACTGTTGGGAATCCATTCATTCTATAAGGCCAACGAATTGGGCCTGAAAATATTCTTGCTTATTTTGCGCATAGATATTAATCTTGTCATGCACTGGCTCCTGACAAAGTTCACGTTAGTCCTGTCTGCCTCAGAAATGTCGTGAGCCACTGAGAGAGTTTCTCAATAACTCCACGTTCCCTCAGTGGACATCCTCACTGGTAAGGCCTTCCTCGTGCTCAGTCTCCTGTCAGCGAACCAGGGAAGCCTGGAAGGACAGAGACGTCACTGGTGTGAGCTTTATTCTGGGTTTCAGGAACCCAGACGCTCGCTACAATTTCCGTGTCGTGATGGAATCTTAAAAATGCTGATTCCCAAAGTGGGCCAGCAGTGAGCTCGCTGTACAAGTTGGGTATTGCTATGAAACGGGAATTGTCTGCCAAGCACCAGCAAGGATATGGAAGATATAGACTGTAGGGAATAGATGGTGATATCTTGCAAAATGTCCAGATTACAGAGGAGAAAGTGCTGGATGTCTTGAAACGGTTAAAGGTGGATAAGTCCCAAGGACCTGATCAGGTGTACCCGAGAACTCTGTGGGAAGCTAGAGAAGTGATTGCTGGGCCTCTTGCAGAGATATTTGTATCATCGATAGTCACAGGTGAGGTGCCGGAAGACTGGAGGTTGACAAACGTGGTGCCACTGTTTAAGAAAGGTGGTAAAGACAAGCCAGGGAACTATAGACCGGTGAGCCTGACCTCGGTGGTGGGCAAGTTGTTGGAGGGAATCCTGAGGGACAGGATGTACATGTATTTGGAAAGGCAAGGACTGATTAAGGATAGTCAACATGGCTTTGTGAGTGGGAAATCATGTCTCACAAACTTGATTGAGTGTTTTGAAGAAGTAACAAAGAGGATTGATGAGGCAGAGCAGTAGATGTGATCTATATGGACTTCAGTAAGATGTTCGACAAGGCTCTCCATGGGAGACTGATTAGCAAGGTTAGATCTCATGGAATACAGGGACAACTAGCCATTTGGATACAGAACTGGCTCAAAGGTAGAAGACAGAGGGTGGTGGTGGAGGGTTGTTTTTCAGATTGGAGGCCTGTGACCAGTGGAGTGCCACAAGGATCAGTGCTGGGTTCTCTACTTTTTGTCATTTACATAAATGAGTTGGATGCAAGCATAAAAGGTACAGTTAGTAAGTTTGCAGATGACACCAAAATTGGAGGTGTAGTGGACAGTGAACAGGTTACCTCAGATTACAACAGGATCTGGACCAGATGGGCCAATGGGCTGAGAAGTGGCAGATGGAGTTTAATTCAGATAAATACAAGGTGCAGCATTTTGGGAAAGCAAATCTTAGCAAGACTTATACACTTAATGGTAAGGGCCTAGGGAGTGTTGCTGAACAAAGAGACCTTGGAGTGCAGATTCATAGCTTCTTGAAAGTGGAGTCGCAGGTAGATAGGATAGTGAAGAAGGTGTTTGGTATGCGTTCCTTCATTGGTCAGAGTATTGAGTACAGGAGTTGGGAGATCATGTTGCGACTGTACAGGACATTGGTTAGGCCACTATTAGAATATGGCTTGCAATTCTGGTCTCCTTCCTATCGGAAAGATGTTGTGAAACTTGAAAGGGTTCAGAAAAGATTTACAAAGATGTTGCCAGGATTGGAGGATTTGCGCTACAGGGAGAGGCTGAACAGGCTGGGGCAGTTTTCCCTGGAGCGTCGGAGGTTGAGGGGTGACCTTATAGAGGTTTATAAAATTATGAGGGGCATGGATAGGATAAATAGACAAGGTCTTTTCCCCGGGGTCGGGGAGTTCAGAACTAGAGGGCATAGATTTAGGGTGAGAGGGGAAAGATATAAAAGAGACCTAAGGGGCAACTTTTTCACTCAGAGGGTGGTATGTGTATGGAATGAGCTGCCAGAGGATGTGGTGGAGGCTGGTACAATTGCAACATTTAAGAGGCATTTGGATGGGTATATGAATAGGAAGGGTTTGGAGGGATATGGGCCGGGTGCTGGCAGGTGGGACTAGATTGGGTTGGGATATCTGGTCGGCATGGACGGGTTGGACCGAAGGGTCTGTTTCCATGCTGTACATCTCTATGACTCTATGACTCTATGACAGGGTGTTTCGCTGTCGTCTGGCAAGAGTGGGCAGCACATCAGACTGCCAGCAGCCTTACAAAGCAGGGAAGTGGTACAAATAACCAACTAAATATAAACATTCCCTCAGCATTGAGCCCACCATTTCGCTGATATACACCAGATTGCTCAGGTTTGGTAATCTGCACTTTTAAAAATTATCTTCTGGCCCTCCCTGCCCTGTTCACAATCTTCCCAAGGAGCTCAACAGGCACACAATATGGAGCTACATGGTTTCCTGGCACCTCACTCTGAATATATTGAAGTTATCAGTGACGTGCTGATATTTTCTTGGTGTAGAGAGTATGCTGGTGCTAACCTTTTTTTAAATAGGATCCCTACAGTGTGGAAACAGGCCAACCAGTCCGCACTGACTCTCCAAAGAGCATCCCACCCATGCCTAACCCAGTCTGTAACCCTGCATTCCCTGTGGCCAATCCACTTAACCTACACATCCCTGAACACTATGGGCAATTTAGCTTGGCCAGTCCACAAACATCTTCGTACTCTGGGAGGAAACCCACACAGACATGGGGAGAATGTATAAACTCTACATAGTCATCCGAATCTGGAATTGAACCTGGGACCACTGAGCCACCGTTTTGTGGGATGTGAGCATTGCTAACAGGCCAGCATTTATTGCCCATCCCCTAATTGCCCTTGACCTGTTGGGTAAGTAGTGGATATTGTGTTGATTTTGGGCATGCAGAAGTAGGGGTGTTCTAGTAGTGTGCTGGTTCATGTGGTGGGGTTGTGATGGTTTCTATGGCGGCTGGGGTGTGCTGGTTATACCAATGTGATATGGAGTAGTGGGGATGAGGGGCCACCATCTGTGCAAGACTCTCCATCTAGAGAGAAAGACCCCAGCAGGTGGAGGTTGTTACACAAACGATTATATTTATACAGTGTCTACCTGCTGAGGTGAAAAGGGTTCCATGATTTGTGTGTTTCTATCCACCTAACGGCAAAGCTGCCGTGGGAATGGGAAATCACTCCCATCGGTGCTTGGGCTCCTTCTAGTGGCCAGCTGAAGGGTGGCATGGGACAGAGTTTTTGAGAAGGGTGCCTGCTCTCTTTTTTACCCATTGGATGCCTGTAGGAGGGTGAAACCGTGTTGTATTGCAGTGCCTTATATAGACAAGTGGAGAGAACAGAGCTGGCCAGCTAGCTTTGGTTGATGTAAAGTTTGCGTTCTAAGCACTGGAATGTGCTGATTGGACGCTGCGATCTTAATGCCATGAATTCGTTCACCTCTGACCTTTGGCTTAACAAGAATTTGGGCAAATTGAAGCCAGGGGCCCACAAGTCTTTTGGCAAACAGCTCTCTGATTGGATCCATGAACAGCAACTCCAACTGCTAATCTCTCCTGAAACTGAAATGAAGGCAAAAACCAGGGCCACACTTTCTGTTTCAATTTATAATTGTTTGAGGCAGGAACTCATGGGCAGCAAGACAGTTTATTAAAATGCTTGCAAAAGTAATTTTAAATAAAAATCAGCATCCTCTTGCACAGCCAGGGGGCAGAAACCTTCTTTGTTCTGTGTGAACCATTGTAACCTCACCTCATTAATAACAAAAGCAGAACACTGCGGATGCTGGGAATCTAAAACAAACTCAGAGAAGTTGCTGGAGAAACTCAGCAGGTCTGGCAACATCAGCGGAGGGAAAAACAGAATTAACAGCTCAAGTCTGGTCTGACTTCCTTAGAACTGCCCTCCACCTCATGGTTGTGTTGGGCATCGTGGCTCTGAATGAAGGTCATGTGAGGGCCTGCTAGGCCTCAGGCTCTATCTCGGTGTGTACAGGCCTCAGCAGCAAACTGGGACAGTGACCCTCCCTGTGTCTCTGGGCCCGTGGGCCAGGCTCAGCTGCTTTGGAGCGTAACTGACACCAATAACAACAACTTGTATTCATGTAACACCTTTAACACCATGAAACATCCCTGTGGGCACCTGACCCGATGAGTCACATACGGAGATGGTGGGTGGATTTTTGCGGAGTTCCATTGAACAGTGATTCTCAAACCTTTTGATGTGTGGACCATTTTAGGGGACAAAAGACATGTGGATGCCCAACTGATTCTACTCCACTTGCTTTCAATTATTGCCACAAAAGAAATCATCCAAATTCTATTAATTGCCATAATTAAATCATTAATTCACGCAAAAGAATGGATTTTGATATTATGAACATTATACTACAAGAGAACACATTTAAAAATCTGTCAGAATAATCTGAGAAGATTATGCATCTATGTTAATTATTGTATTTGATTTACACTGACGTGTGTTTTACCCCCCGGCAGGGTATTTATATCTGATGGTCCAACACAGATCTTAGTTCTTGTAACTTAAGAACTAGACATAGTCAGCATAGTTACTGAAAGATTCAATAGACATAAATAACTGGTCTTGATGTATAAATATATTACAGTTCAGATTAGCTCTTAGCTATTCAGTTACAAACAGTAGCATGCTTTAATCAGTATGTCCTACTTCAGGATGACCCAGTCAGAATGGCGACTGAGACTTTCATATCCTCAGTCATGTGCTATGATGATGATATCTTAAAGGTATATTGCTTACCAGCAGTGAGACAAAACTACAACATTCCTGAAGAAGGGCTCATGCCTGAAACGTCGATTCTCTTGCTCCTTGGATGCTGCCTGACCTGCTGCGCCTTTCCAGCAACACATTTTCAAAACTACAACTGTATCCACCTGACTCAGAAAAAAATCAACAGTGATGTGAATGCTGTTAATAAAACCACATTATTGTCAATGCTGAGAGGACAGGCAGAAGTGGGTGCTGCAGATACTAGAAATCAGCAGGTCAGGCAGCATCCGAGGAGCAGGAAAATCAACGTTTTGGGCAAAAGCCCTGATGAAGGCTTTTCGATTTTCCTGCTCCTTGGATGCTGCCTGACCTGCTGCACCTTTCCAGCATCACTCCAATGCTGAGAGGATATTTCCCCTCCTAGACAAGACTAGGACCAGAGAGTATAATTAGAATAGAGCAGCACCAATTTATGACTGAGATGAGGAGGAATCTCTTGAGGAGGGTTGAGATACTTTGGAACTCCTTGCCCCACTCCTGTGGGGGCACAGTCCCTTGTGTATACTTAAGGTTGAAATAGACAAATTCTTGATCAGTTGGAGAATCAAGGGTTGCAGGGAGGAAAGGTAGGAAGGTGGACGTGAGGAATGTTGGATCAGCCATGATCCTATTGAATGGTGGAACAGGCCGGAGGGGGCGAATGAAGTGCCCCTATTTATAACGTTCTTATTGACTTATTGCTCATGCTTGTGACAGGATGCCTGGCTGTACGCTGCTACCTGGTTGGTGGGCATTAGGACCCAACCCTGGTGTTGTGCGGCATTGACTTGCATTTTGGACCAGGCCATGGGCCGTCTATGGGAGCCCCCTCTTTGGCAATGATTATCTTTAACGGAGGAGTGGGAAGAGGAAGTTGGCAAGGTTGAGGGATGAAGTTCCAGAGCTTGGAGCCTGTCGGCAGCTGAAGAATAGCCAACAGCAGAGGTTTTAAAATCAGAGATGTACAAGAGGCCAGAGATGCAGGAACTCAACAAAGGCTCAAGCAGTTATAGAGTCATCGAGTTATAGACATGAACAGCACAGAAACAGACCCTTTGGTCCAACTCAACCAAATATCCCAACCCAATCTAGTCCCAACTGCCAGCACTCAGCCCATATCCCTCCAAACCCTTTCTGTTCATATACCCATCCAGATGCCTTTTAAATGTTGCATTTGTACAAACCTCCACCACATCCTCCGGCAGCCCATTCCATACAAGTACCATCCTCTCCGTGAAAAAGTTGCCCCTTAGGTCTCTTTTATATCTTTTCTCTCTCACCCTAAACCAATGCCCACTAGTTCCGGACTCCCCCATCCCAGGGAAAAGACCTTATCTATTTACCCTATCCATGCTCCTCATGATTTTATAAACCTCTATAAGGTCACCCCTCAGCCTCCGACACTCCAGGGAAAACAGCCCCAGCCTGTTCAGCCTCTCCCTATAGCTCAAATCCTCCAACCCTGGCAACATCCTTGTAAATCTTTTCTGAACCCTTTCAAGTTTCACAATATCCTTCAGATAGGAAGGAGACCAGAATTGTATGTAATGTTCCAAAAGTGGACTAATCAATGTCCTGTACAGCCACAACATGACCTCCCAACTCCTGTACTCAATACTCTGACCAATAAAGGAAAACATACCACTCGCCACCTTCATTATCCTATCTACCTGCGACTCCACTTTCAAGGAGCTATGAACCTGCACTTCAAGGTCTCTTTGTTCAGCAACACTCCCTAGGACCTTACTATTAAGTGTATAAGTCCTAGTGTAAAATTTGCTTCCCTAGGACCTTACTATTAAGTGTATAAGTCCTAGTGTAAAATTTGCTTTCCTAAAATGCAGCACCTCGCATTTATCTGAATTAAACTCCATCTGCCATTCCCCAGACCATCGGCCCATCTGATCAAGATCCCGTTGTAATCTGAGGTAACCTTCTTCGCTGTCCACTAAACTTCCAATTTTAGTGTCATCTGCAAACTTACTAACCATACCTCTTAAGATCACAGCCAAAATATTTACATAAACGACGAAAAGCAGTGGGCCCAGCACCGACCCTTGTGGCACTCCACTGGTCACAGGCCTCCAGTCTGAAAAACAACCCTCCACCACCACCCTCTGTCTTCTACCTTTGAGCCAGTTCTGTATCCAAATGGCTAGTTCTCCCTGTATTCTGTGAGATCTAAACTGGCTAACTAGTCTCCCATGGGGAACCTTGTCGAACACCTTACTGAAGTCCACATAGATCATGTCTACCACTCTGCCCTCATTAATTCTCTTTGTTACTTCTTCAAAAATGCAAACAAGTTTGTGAGACATGATCTCCCACACACAAAGCCATGTTGACTATCCCTAATCCGTCCTTTCCTTTCCAAATACATGTACATCCTGTCCCTCAGGATTCCCTTTTGAAGGAAGAATTGGTGGTGACTTCAGATGCCACCAGGATGCGATGGGCTGGCAGGCTGATGATCTACCACTCTCATGTTAGTTCCTATAACATAAGAATAAGACATGGTTCTCGTAGCGGTAAAGAATGCAACAAAATTATATTATATACGCGCACTGCTGTCTCAGGCACTTGTGTGCCTCAGGTCAAGCTAAGCAATTCAGATGTACTGCAGCATATGCTTCTCAGCAAGGGGACAGAGCTCAGTAAGATGGGAACTGAGAATACCATTCAGTCACATGCCAAGTGATGAGCATGCCCCTTAAAGGTATAACACATATTTGCTGCAAGACATAACACAACAGGAAGGAGTAAGTGGTTCTAAGACCAAAAGACACGGTAGCAGAAGTAGGCCTTTCAGCCCATCAAGTCTGCTCTGCCTTTCAATGAGATACTGGCTAAAACTGACAATCTTCAACTCCATTTTCTGGCATTTTTCCAATAACGCAATTCCTTCACTAATTAAGAAGCTGTCTGTCTCAGCCTTGAATATATTTAACAATCCGGCCTCAACAGCCACGGATTCACAGCTCTCTGAGACAGAAGAAATTGCTCCTTATTTGTTCTGGGCTCCTCAGTTACTAACAGACCAGCCAGGCTCCCATCTGCTGCTTCGACATATCTGCCTGTGCCCGTGGAAACCATCTCCAACCTTCATGCGAAACATGGAGAAATCATTCTCCATTTCTGAAAATACAAACCAACAAAGAGAAGACTTGGTGTTACAAATTGGGATTTGCAAGCTTGGGATGCCCCACAACGTTTCTTAATCAATTAAGTAATTATTCAGCATATTCTCTGTTAAATGAGGAATAACATGACCCTCTGAAGAACCACACAGACTCAGCACTTTCCCCATAACTCCCCACTTCCCTTGGCTAACCCACCTAGCCTGCATATCCCAGGACACTAGGGGTAATTCCCCTTGGCTAACGCAACTAACCTGCATATCTTTTGAGTGTGGGAGGAGACTGGAGCACCTGGAGGAAACCTGCATAGATATTAGGAGAACATGCAAACTCTACACAGACAGTCACCCAAGGCTGAAATCAAACTCAGGTCCCTGGTGCTGTGGGGTAACAGTGCTAACCAGTGAACCACAGTACAGTCCAATCAGAACCTTGAGAAGTGAACTCGGGGTCAACTGCTTGGAAGGCAGCTGTACCCCCCACTACACATGGCGCAGGTGTAAGCCCAATGTAGCACTGTGCCATACAGCAATATATACAACCTCCAGCAATGGTTGGCACAGTGGAGAGCACTGCCTCATGGCACCAGGGATGCAGGTTCAATTCCAGTCTCGGGCGACTGTGTGGAGTTTACACATCCTCCCCATGTCTGCATGGGTTTCCTCCCACAGTACAAAGTTTTAGATTCGATTACTTACAGTGTGGAAACAGGCCCTTTGGCCCAACAAGTCCACACCCTCCGAAGAGCAACCCACTCAGACCCATTCCCCTACATTTACCCCTTCACCTAACACTATGGGCAATTTAGCATGGCCAATTCACCTAACCTGCACATCTTTAGACTGTGGGAGGAAACCAGAGCACCCGGAGGAAACCCACGCAGACACGGGGAGAATGCGCAAACTCCACACAGACGGTTGCCCCAGGTGGGATTTGAACCCAAGTCTCTGGTGCTGTGAGGCAGCAGTGCTAACCACTGTGCCACCGTGCCACCCTAATTGTGCAGGTTAGGGTGGAATGACCATGCTAAATTGCCCATAGTGTTCAGGGATGTGTAGGTTAGGTGCATTCGTCATGGGAAATGTAAACTAATGGGGACAGTATGGACTTGTTGGGCCAAATGGCCTGGTTCCACACTGTAGGGATTCTACATTGGTTACAACTGTGGCAAGCTGTCTGGCTCTGTGTCTGTGCTTAAATGTATCAGGATAGAAGTTCTGTAAGCATTTAAACATGAAAGCAAAGCAATATGGCAACGCTGAGTGTTGAAGCAGTTACATACTGAGTGAGTGTTCAGAGACTGAGTAATGAGCCCTGAGATGGTCTCTGCTCCAAACTGTGAGGTGGGTGCCTGCCCCCTTGTGGAAAGCAGTGGTGTTGCAATGAGAGGTGCCAGAGTGACTTCAGTGTTAACCCTGCACCAATGGGACAGGGTGTGTGCCCTGAGATTTTGGTGCTGACTGTTGAAGATGAAGTTTCCTGTTGGGAATTCTCCATGTCCAGTTTCTATCCAGCAGCCGGGAGTCTGCATTTCAATGAGGATGAATGTAAGTAATAATGAGGGTGATAATGAGTAATAACTGATGCCAATAAGCCTCTTGTGACTTGTGAGTGAGAATCTCATCTCACTGTCAAACACACAGTTTGGGAATATTTTGATCTCGATATTGGGAAGCACATCCACCAGATTTTCACAAGTTTATTGCCATTTCTCAAATTTCCTTGGAGCAGATGGGTCATGATTGAGATGTATATAATTATGAGGGACATAGACAGGGTAGACAGGAAGAAACTTGATGGAGGGATCAATGAACAGAGGTCCATAGATGTAAGGCACAGAGCAGGAGGTTTGACCACTGAATAGATGTTCTGCTGTTGGTATACCTTCAGCTGCAAGGACTGCCACCCGGTGGAGGGAAGAGGCAAGCACAGGATTGTCCGAGAAAAATACGAGATTGCAAATACTGGAAAACTGAATTGGAAAAACACACTGAAAATGCTGGAAAAGCTCAGTAGGTCAGGCACCTGACATGCCCCCACCCCTCCGCCCCCTCCAACTCCCCCACTTTCTCTTGGAATCTGGTAGGTAGTTTAAAAGTCCCAGTTGGATTGAATTACCCTCAAGGGACCATGAACCGGATTGGCCGTTTGCAATTGCTGCCTCCACCTACACCTCCACCCCATCATAAGGGCCTTCAACTGTGAATATTTCTGTTCATTCATGGGCTGGGGGTATCACTTGCTGGCCAGCATTTATTGCCTGCCCCTAGTTGCCCCTTGAGAAGACGGTGATGAGCTGCTTTCTTGACCCACTGCAGTCCATGTGCTGTGGGTAGACCCACAATGCCCTTAGGAAGGGAATTGCAGGAATTTGACCCAGCGACACCAAAGGAATGGTGATATATTTCCAAGTCAGGATGGTGAGTGGTTTGGAGGGGAACTTGCAGGTGATGATGTTCCCATGTATCTCCTGCCCTTGCCCTTCCAGATGGAAGTGGTTGGGGGTTTGGAAGGTGCTGCCTGAGGATCTTTGGTGGGTGGGATGGAGTCAGGGAAATGGCTGACAGTATGACATTATCTCCCATTCCTTTCTGGTGTCAACTTGAGTGAGACTTCAAAAATAGAGAGAAATGTTGGAGATGTTCCCCATAGTTAGATGTGATCCCTAACCTTGTGGAGGCCACATACCATAGAAAAGAATGAGATACCGAGTGAAGATAACTGAGGTCAGCTCACCCGCCAATGCTAGCCTTTGCTGTGCTGTTAATGTTGCGAAGTATGAATGTTTTCTATCCCAGTTCCCTTTGATTTTCTTGCCTTCTCCTGATGCACCTACTCCTGATAGTGATTGACATCATAGAACTGGCAGCTCTCCAGTATCGTGTCTAACCAGCAATTCCTCACAAGGCTGAGAGTAACCAGCAGCCTATTCGACCATGGAAAGCGTCACAGTTCCTGTTCTCAACCCGACCTCTTGCAGTGAGACGTATTTTCCGCCATGGATGGCTAGACAGCAGTCTGGAGGAAGGAATGTGGGAAGTTAAATTGGATAGTCCCTGAAACTGGGAATGGGGATCAGGATGCAGAGTTCCTCAGCACCCCAATTCCAATTGTTTCAGGTAACTTCTCAAAGTCTGTGGGGAACAAGGGTGTAGGCAGTGCTTGATGCATGAGAGCTACTGTAGTGACTATAAGAGGTCAGCCCAGAACATGAGTTCCCTGATTGGGGCTGTTAATCTGGTCCACTCAGGGAACTCTGGCTGACAGATGTAACTGGGCATGTCAGAGGTTCTGTTCACTCTGAGAGGTGGCTCTGAGGGAGCTGGATCAGTGTCAAGGAACTTTCCCCATGTAAATAAAGGGTGATCTGGTGACAGGACACCAGCCTTTGTAGACGTATTACGGCTACATGCCTTAGTTTTCGGGGAAGGCTAAACAGCATCTTTTCTGGCTGGGTTAGAAACGAGTTGGGCAAGATAGGAAGATATGTAGAAAAGAGTAGACACAGTCCAATATCGCCGCACATCCCCTCCTGCTATTTCTAAGGCTGGAGGTGTTCTGCACACAGCTGAGTGTTGGAGATTCACTGGAAGTGCTGAGGTTGCAGTCGGACCAGGGAAATGATACAAAGATGGTGGTGGTGGAGTAGGCAGCATCCAGACAAGGGCTCATCATTTCCGTACTATCTTTTTTTTGCTTTCCTCGTACTTCTTTTCTCTTTATTTTACTGTTTTTTTGGAAAAAAACTTACCATGAAGCAGCAGTGACATCATTGGAACGGCTGAGGGCTGGACTGGAGTGGGGAGGGTAGGTGGGCTGTGGGCCCTGAGTGGAGCGAAGATGGTCAGTGGGTCCTGTTAAGAGCAGGGAGGGTCAGGGGGCTGGAGGCACTGAGTGGAGTGGGGAGGGTCAGGGGGCTGGAGGCTCTGAGTGGAGTGGGGAGGGTCAGGGGGGTGGGGCCCTGAGTGGAGTGGGGAGGGTCGGGGGCTGGATGCTCTGAGTGGAGTGGGGAGGGTCGGGGGGGGGGGGGCCATGAATGTAGCGGGGAGGGTCAGGGGGGTGGATTCTCTGAGTGGAGTGGGGAGGGTCAGGGGGGTGGGGCCCTGAGTGGAGTGGGGAGGGTCGGGGGCTGGATGCTCTGAATGGAGTGGGCAGAGTTAGGGGGGTGAGGCGCCGAGTGGAGTGGGGAGGGTCAGGGGGGGCGGGGCCCTGAGTGGGGAGGGTCAGTGGGGTGGAGGCTCTGAGTGGAGTGGGGAGGGTCGGGGGGGTGGGGCCCTGAGTGGAGTGGGGAGGGTCAGGGGGGTGGAGTCTCTGAGTGGAGCGGGGAGGGTCGGGGGGTGGTGCCCTGAGTGGAGTGGGGAGGGTCAGGGGGGTGGAGTCTCTGAGTGGAGCGGGGAGGGTCGGGGGGTGGTGCCCTGAGTGGTGCAGGGAGGGTCAGGGGGGTGGGGCCCTGATTGGAGTGGGGAGGGTCGGGGGGTGGGGCCCTGAGTGGTGCAGGGAGGGCACCCTCCGACCCTTCCCGCTCCACTCAGGGTGCCACCCCCTTGACCCTGAGTGAAGTGGGGAGAGTCAGGACGTGGGGCCCTGAGCAGAGCAGGGAGTGTCAGGGGAGTGAAGGCTCTGAGTGGAGTGGGAGGGGTCAGGGGGGTCGGGCCCTGATTGGAGCGGGGAGGGTCAGGGGGGTGGGGCCCTGATTGGAGCGGGGAGGGTCACGGGTTGGAGGCTCTGAGTGGAGTGGGCAGAGTTAGGGGGATGAACGCACCGAGTGGAGTGGGGAGGGTCGGGGGGTGGGGCCCTGAGTGGTGCAGGGAGGGCACCCTCCGACCCTTCCCGCTCCACTCAGGGTAACACCCCCCTGACCCTCCCCACTCCTCTCAGGGCGCCAACCCCCTGACCCTGAGTGAAGAGGGGAGAGTCAGGACGTGGGGCCCTGAGTCGAGCAGGGAGTGTCAGGGGAGTGAAGGCTCTGAGTGGAGTGGGGAGGGTTGGGGACGGAGTCTTTCAGTGGAGTGGGAGGGGTCAGGGGGGTCGGGCCCTGAGTGGAGTGGGAGGGGTCAGGGGGGTCGGGCCCTGAGTGGAGTGGGAGGGGTCGGGGGGGTGGGGCCCTGAGTGGAGTGGGAGGGGTTGGGGGGGTGGGGCCCTGAGTGGAGTGGGAGGGGTCAGGGGGGTCGGGCCCTGAGTGGAGTGGGAGGGATCGGGGGGGGTGGGGCCCTGAGTGGAGTGGGAGGGGTCAGGGGGGTGGGGCCCTGAGTGAAGCGGGGAGGGTTAGTGGGGTGAAGCCCTGAGTGGAGTGGGGAGTGTCGGGGGTAAAGGCTCTGAGTAGAGTGGGGAGTGTCGTGGGTAAAGGCTCTGAGTGGAGTGGGAGGGTTGGGGTTGGAGGCTCTGAGTAGAGCGGGGAGGGTCAGGGGGGTGGAGGCTCTGAGTGGAGTGGGAGGGGTCAGGGGGGTTGGGCCCTGAGTGGAGTGGGGAGGGTCAGGGGGGTAGGGCCCTGTGTGGAGCGGGGAGAGTCAGGGGGTGGAGGCTCTGAGTGGGGTGGGGAGTGTCGGGGGTGGGGCCCTGAGTTGAGCGGGGAGGGTCGGGGGGGTGGAGCCCTGAGTGGCACGGGGACAGTTAGGGGGCTGGAGGCTCTGAGTGGAGGGTGGAGGGTCAGGGGGTTGGGGCCCTGAGTGGAGTGGGGATGATCACGGGGTGGAGGCACCGAGTGGAGTGGGGAGGGTCAGTGGGTGGAGGCTCTGAGCGGTGTGCGGAGTGTCAGGGGGCTGGAGGCTCTGAGTGGAGCGAGGAGTGTCGGGGGTTGGGGTCCTGAGTGGAGTGGGGAGGGTCGGGGGGTGGGGCGCTGAGTGGAGTAGAGAGAGTCGGGGGGTGTAGGGTCTGAGTGGAGTGGGGAGGGTTGGGGGGGTGGGGCCCTGAGTGGAGTGGGGAGGGTCAGGGAGGTGGAGGCTCTGAGTGGAGTGGGAAAGGTCAGGGGGGGGTGGAGGCTCTGAGTGGGGTAGGGAGGGTCGGGGGCTGGTGGCTCTGGGTGGAGCAGGGAGGGTCAGGGGGGTGGGGCACTGAGTGGAGTGGGGAGAGTCAGAGGGGTGGGGCACTGAGTAGAGCGGTTAGGGTCGGGGGGGTGGAGGCTCTGAGTGGAGTGGGGAGGGTCAGGGGGTGGAGGCACCGAATAGTGTTGGAAGGGTCATGGGGGTGGCGACCCTGAGTGGATTGGGGAGGATCGGGGGATGGAGGCTCTGAGTCGTGTGGGGATGGTCAGGGTTGTGGAGGCTTTGAGTGGACCGGGGAGGGTCAGGGGGGTGGAGGCACCGAATGGTGTGGGGAGGGTCAGGGGGTGGAGGCACCGAATGGTGTGGGGAGGGTCAGGGGGTGGAGGCTCTGAGTGGAGTGGGGAGGGTCTGGGGGGTGGGGGGTGGAGGCTCTGGGTGGAGCGGGGTGGATCGGGGGTGGAGGCAACGAATGGTGTGGGGAGGGTCGGGGGGTGGAGGCTCTAGTTGGAGCAGGGAGGGTCAGGGGGGTGGAGGCATCGAATGGTGTGGGGAGGGTCAGGGGGGTGGGGCCCTGAGTGGAGCAGGGAGAATCAGGGGGGTGGAGACTCTGAGTGGAGCGGGGAGAGTCAGGGGGGTGGAGGTTCTGGGTGGACCGGGGAGGGTCAGCGGGGTGGAGGCACCGAATGGTGTGAGGAAGGTCATGGGGGTGGAGGCTCTGGGTAGAGAGGGGAGGGTCAGGGGGGTGGATGCACCGAATGGTGTGGGGAGGGTCAGGGGGTGAAGGCACCGAATAGTGTTGGGAGGGCCAGAGGGGTGGAGGCTCTGAGTGGAGTGGGAAGGGTCAGGGGGGTGGGACCCTGGAGTGGAGAGACGAGTGGGGAGTATCAGGGGGTTGGGGTCCTGAGTGGATTGGGGAGGGTCAGGGGTTGGGGTCCTGAGTGGAGTGGGGAGGGTCATGGGGGTGAGGCACTGAGTGGAGCGGGGAGAGTCGGGGAGGTGGAGGCTCTGAGTGGAGTCGGGAGGGTCAGGGGTGGAGAGTCTGAGTGGAGTGGGGAGGGTCAGGGGGGTGGGGCCCTGAGTGGAGTGGGGAGGGTCAGGGGGGTGGGGCCCTGAGTGGAGTGGGGAGGGTCAGGGGGGTGGGGCCCTGAATGGAGTGGGGAGAGTCAGGGGGGTGGAGGCCCTGAATGGAGTGGGGAGGGTCAGGGGGGTGGAGGCCCTGAGTGGAGTGGGGAGGGTCAGGGGGGTGGAGGCCCTGAGTGGAGTGGGGAGGGTCAGGGGGGTGGGGCCCTGAGTGGAGTGGGGAGGGTCAGGGGGGTGGGGCCCTGAATGGAGTGGGGAGGGTCAGGGGGGTGGGGCCCTGAGTGGAGTGGGGAGGGTCAGGGGGGTGGGGCCCTGAGTGGAGTGGGGAGGGTCAGGGGGCTGGAGGCACCGAGTGGAGTGGGGAGGGTCAGGGGGCTGGAGGCACCGAGTGGAGTGGGGAGGGTCAGGGGGCTGGAGGCACCGAGTGGAGTGGGGAGGGTCAGGGGGCTGGAGGCACCGAGTGGAGTGGGGAGGGTCAGGGGGCTGGAGGCACCGAGTGGAGTGGGGAGGGTCTGGGGGGTGGAGGCACCGAGTGGAGTGGGGAGGGTCAGGGGGCTGGAGGCACCGAGTGGAGTGGGGAGGGTCAGGGGGCTGGAGGCACCGAGTGGAGTGGGGACAGTTGCTTGACTGGTGACTGGTGACTGGTGACTGGTGACTGGTGACTGGTGACTGGTGACTGGTGACTGGTGACTGGTGACTGGTGAGGGCAGTCAGTGGCTTGTGAGCCTGGCAGACCAAGTGTACAGGCCCTTTATAAGACTGTAATGGTTATCTTAGTGACTTTAAATCTTAATTTTTTTAAACCTCTACTGTACAGTAACTTTCCTCCTTTTTTTCTTTATTTTGCATCTAAGTTCTTTGTACTTGAGATGGCGCAATGTGTGGTGAAATTGTAAACTTTTCACTGTACTCCTGTGCACATGACAATAAACCTGATTCTAATTCTAATAAGCTTGGCAGCTCTTAAGCTCCGAGTGGAGTATCACTAGAGCTTGAGTGACATATGTTAATATGTATAAATTAGTGATTGAGATCTTGGTGTGCAGGAGATCATTTCAAAGTTTGTGGATGCTATGGAACTTGTAAACATTGCAAACCACGAGGAAGACAATGTATAAATGCAAATGGCCTCTGTCAACTTGGTGGAGTGGACTGATAGATCCCAAATGAAGTTGGAAGCAGACTAATGTGAGCTGATGTGTTTGGTAGGAAGGGCATGGACAGATAACATAACATAAGGGGTCCTCCCGTTGAGGGGTTCAGGAGCAGGGGGAGCTGGATGTATATGGGCACACATCATTGAAGGTGGCAGGACAAGTAGAGAGAGCTAGCGATAAGCCATGTGGTAACCCGAGCTTCATCAGCAGGGAAATAAATTAAAAGAGTGAGTTGGTTACATATAAGATGTTTGTCAGAAACCCGCTCGAGTGCAGTTCTGGGTGACACAATGCAGGATGGATGTGAATGCATCAGAGAGAGAGAGAGCAGAAAATATTCTGGTTCCAGGGATGAGAAACATCACTTAGGAGGATTGTTTGGTCAGGTTGGAACAGTTCTCCAAAGAGACAAGAAAGCTAAGAGGAGGTCAGATAGAGGTTCTCAAAATTACGAGGCGCCTGGTTAGAGTCGATAGAGGGAAACCATTTCCTTTTGTAAAATAATAGTGAACAAGAGGGCACAGATTTAAAAGTGATTTGAAAAAGTGGCAAATGTGATGCGAGACAAATGTTTTTATGGAATGAATGGCTCAGGTCTGGGAAAAACTGCCTGGAAATGTGAAGGTAGATGCGCAATTCAGACATTCAAGAAGGAATTTGTTATGGATTAGGCCAGACCACTCAAAACTTTCTTAAGCAGGCAGCTCAGACCATAACTTTGCAATTTGTTTCGGTAAGTGTACAGTGAAAGTTAGCTAGGTTGACTACCAAGTTTAAAACAGACAAAAATTTATTCACAAAATTACACAATGAAACACGAAGAACAGAATAAAGAACTCCCACAGAACTCAGTCTATCCAAACGAGACTTAAGTACGCTGTTCCTAATATACACAACAGTCCCAATAAACAAACCCCTTTAAAACACACTACAAAAAAGGATCAGATGCTTACAGGTTGTAGGTAGAAGGGCAGAGAGAGAGTGTTTGTTTCCACACAGCTCACTGTTGAACTCCCAACCAATTCTGGACTGAACTAAACTGTTCAGCTAGAGAGCTAACCACTCCCCTTTCATTCTACAGGTCAATTTTAAAACATGACGACCTTGGCCTGAAGTCTCATTACCCCTCTGAAAAAAATCAAGGACAGAGTCTCCTTGAGCCAAGGAACAGCTTTTCGAAAAAAAAGGACTAGCTTTGTGACAAATTGGATAGAAACATGGTTCAGGAACAGGTTGCGAAACAGTGGGCCAAATGGCCTTCTTCTGCACTGTAATATGTCTGTGATTCTATGAATGCTGTTGTGTAAAGTGATTCAATTAACTACCTGACTGGCCTTACACATTGCTCCACTTAGCCGTCTCCGTTACACACACACACACACACACACACACACACCCACCACCAGACAAGGTACTTCCCAGCACCTGCAGATAGCGAACTCTGCTCGCCTCACACAGCTTGAACACCCTGCCTGCTATTTGACTGTGACAGGCATGTCAGACAGCACATGGCACCACACTCATTGACACACCTCCCTCTCTTTAGCAAAGCAGCAGCAGTTGGGACAAGGGCTGACCCCCAGGGGGAGGCAGGGAAGCCTGGGAGAGATGGTGAATTATCTCATGGCTAGCGGGTAGCCAGCGGTTAGGGATAGCTTCACATATGGGGGGGGGGGGGGGGGGGAGGTGGTGCGTGAGGTTGTATATAGGTTCTGCTGTGATAGACTCAAAAATGAGGCAACGCACAGGGAGACGGATGAAGTCGGAGATGCACAAAGAGCCAGAATTGGAGGAACACAGAGCCCTTGTGGAATATTGAGACTGGAGTCAGTTGCAGAGATGGGTAAGGGAGGCCGTTAAGGACATTTAACAGCAGAGTACGATATGAATTATTCTACAGAACACAAAGAGGCTGTTCGGCCCCCTCCTCACTTCATGTCAGCTCTGATGGGGTTCGAAGTTAAAAATCACACAACACCAGGTTATAGTCCAACAGGTTTAATTGGAAGCACACTAGCTTTCGGAGCGACGCTCCTTCATCAGGTGATTGTGATAGGGTTAGTAACACAGACTTCATAGCAAAAATTTGCAATGTGATGTAACTGAAATTATACATTGAAAAATTGATTGTCTGTTAAGCCTTTCATCTGTTAGAATACAGTGATAGTTTCACTTCTTTCATGTGTAAATCAC
The DNA here is from genome assembly GCF_047496795.1 of Chiloscyllium punctatum. Classification (NCBI taxonomy): domain Eukaryota; kingdom Metazoa; phylum Chordata; class Chondrichthyes; order Orectolobiformes; family Hemiscylliidae; genus Chiloscyllium; species Chiloscyllium punctatum. Next base: position 84,099,497 of record NC_092757.1, on the reverse strand, counting down.
AAAACTCTTTTTTTTAAAGTTGCATTCTCGGGTTAGCTGTTAACAATGGTGATAGCTAGACAATATGTTGACGGTGTTAGCCCCCTATGTTCTCTGTCTATGACCTGATGTTTAGATTGATTCTAATCTAAAAATGAGATAGCAGAGTTTTACATAAATTCATGCAGTTTTTGAGCTCAGAGTTCTACATGAATGTATGTAGTTTTTGAGCAAAGTGCAATGTAACTCTGCAAGTACAAATTCACCATACAAAATATATGTGTGCATGTGGGTCTTTGTCTGTGTGTGTCTGTCCAGAGGCATGGTACATTGGGGAAACCGAGCAAAGGCTATGACAACGGATGAATGGGCACCGCACAACAATCAACAGACAGGAGGGTTCCCTCCCATTTGGGGAACACTTCAGTGGTCCAGGACATTCAGCCTCGGACCTTCGGGTGACCATCCTCCAAGGTGGACTTTGGGAGAGGCAGCAGAGGAAAGTGGCCGAGCAGAGGCTGATAGCTAAAATCGGTACCCATAGAGAGGGCTTCAACCGGGACCTTGGGTTCATGTCATATTACAGGTGACCACCATTGCACTATACACACACACAGACACACACACACACACACAGATATTCCTACACACACACACACACACACACTCTCACATATACACGGACACAGGTACACACAGACGCGTACACAGGCGCACACAGACACCCACACACACCCTTATAGACACACACACTCCCACACATGCACCCTCTCACAGACTTAAGACACTCTGCACTCACTACATACACCCACACACTTTCTCACACTCACAACCCCCACCCCAGACAGACACACACAGACAGACAAAGACCCACATGCACACATATATTTTGTGTGATAAATTTGTACTTGCAGAGTTACATTGCACTTTGCTCAAAAACTGCATACATTCATGTTGAACTCTGAGCTCAAAAACTGCATGAATTTATGTAAAACTCTGTTATCTCACTTTTTAGATTAGAATCAATCTAAACATCACATCATAGACAGAGAACACAGGGGGCTAACACCTTCAACATATTGTCGAGCTATCACCATTGTTAACAGCCAACCCGAGAATGCAACTTTTAAAAAAGGGTTTTGTGATTTACACATGAAAGAAGTGAAACTATCACTGTATTCTAACAGATAAAAGGCTTAACAGACAATCAATTTTTCAATGTATAATTTCAGTTACATTACACTGCAAATTTCTGCTATAAATTCTGTGTTACGATCGAGCCCTCCACAATCACCTGATGAAGGAGCGTCGCTCCGAAAGCTAGTGTGCTTCCAATTAAACCTGTTGGACTATAACCTGGTGTTGTGTGATTTATAATTTTGTACACCCCAGTCCAACACCGGCACCTCCAAAAACAGATGAAGTTCCATCTAGACTTAGAATCCCTGCAGTGTGGAACCAGGCCCTTTGGCCCAACAAGTCTACATCGACCCTCCAAAGAGTAACTCGCCTAGACCCTTTCCCCTACCCTATATTTACCCATGACTAATACACCTAATCTACACATCCCTGAACACTATGGGCAATGAACACATGGCTAATCCACCTAGCCTGCACATCCTTTGCACTGTGGGAGGAAACCCACGCAGACACGGGGAGAATGTGCAAACTCCACACAGACCGTCGCCCAAGACTGGAATTGATCCCAGGTCCCTGGCACTGTGAGGCAGTGGTGCTAACCACTGAGCCACCATACCACCCTGTGTAGACCAGGAAGAAAACCACAATGAAGGGAAGAGGCCTTGAAACATTAACTTGCTCTCTCTCCATGGATGCTGCCTGACCTGCTGTGACCTCCAGCATTTGTTGTTTTCAGTCAGACTTACGATCAGGGTGGGGTGATGACCTTGTGGAGGATGGAGTGGAATGGCTTGGGACTGTAACCTTTGTCAGGATCGAAAAGGAATAGCTTCCAGTCCTTTGAACCTCCTAAGGCTGTCAGGAACTGCCTCTTGTTAAAAGACTTGTGCGGAGAGAGAGGGGAGTAAATTATTACCATGTGCCAAGGAACAAGCAGGATGCAAATTTCAACACATCCCCTTCTTGTTATGCCATTCTCGACACTCATTCAGTTTATCTTTCTTCAAGTGAAAAGGCCTGTGAAATTGCACAAGGGAAATCTGATCGTGTGCCCTCTCAGTGCTAGAGGGGCCCCTTCCCTTCATTGTGGTTTTCTTCCTGGTTTACAAAGGGCTGATTCACACAACAAGGGATAAGCCTGGCCGTTGAGTCATTTCCCTTTACTGGGTGACATCACCTTTTTTTTGTACATAAAAATTGCGAGCTTCCTCCGGGCCCAGAGGACATGACCAGCACAAGGAGGCTTTGAAGAAAGGCTTCCCCTGTACCAACAGAGGGCGATAAAGAGACATTATCACACAGCGAACCAAACATGAAAGCCCAAAGCCAACAGGAGGGACAGTTGGCTCCTTGGCCAAGTGCAACAGGACTAATCCTGTTCCAACTGGAAATCTGCTTAATTCAGCTTCTTTATTCCCCCTTTGACCTAATCATTGTTTCCCCAAAGCACACACAAGCACATGAATATTGTTCTAGTTGGAGAATGCATACTTCCTCAGCCCTCCACTCTTCAGCCGTTTATAACAGGTCTCAAAGCTGCACTAACAACAGCTACCCTCCCCCAAAGAGATCTGATATTCAATACTGAAAACTGGGATGCCCAGGGATAAAGATTCCTCTCCATATGAACAGATTTCCCTTTTGCAGTTTCGCAGGTTCAACACCATAAGACCAGAAGAAATGGGAACAGGAGTCAACTGTTTGGCCCCTCAAGCCTGTTCCACCATTCACTGGATTGTGGCTAATCTGACAGTCCTTGCATCCACTTGTCTGCCCTTTCCCTGTAACCCTGCATTCCCCAACAGATCAAGAATCTGTCTCAGCCTTAAATATCCACAAGGACACTGTCCCCACAGCTCTCTGTGGCAACGAATTCCAAAGTCTCCCGACCCTCTGAGAGAAGAAATTCCTCCTCATCTCAGTCTTAAATTGGTGCTCCTCGATTGTAAGACTGTACCCTCTGGTCTTAGACACTCCCATTAAGGGAAACATCCTCTCAACATTTAATTTGTCAAGCCCCTTAAGAATCCTACATGACTCAATTAAATCACCTTTCCTTTATATAAATTCCAGTGATTAGAGCCCCAACCTGGTTAATCCTTGTTCATAAGACAATCCCACCGTACAGGGATCATCCTCGTAAATCTTCACTGAACTGTCTCCAATTAAATAACACTTTCACAGAACAACCTTGCTGTTCTGCTGGAAGCACGTGGTCCAAAGTCAATGTCTTTCTTCTTTTTAAAGTCTATTCCCCACCAGGTCCCGAGGATCCAAACTCTGCAGATTAAACTGACTTGGAAAAGCATCTGTTGCCTTCCTGGCTCTCACTTACTACCCACATCTCAGTGCTAGAGGGGCCCCTTCCCTTCATGTGGTTTTCTTCCTGGTTTATAAAGGACTGATTCACACATAAGAATCTTATCCAGAAATGTGCCGCAGGGACAAGTGACACATGAATGGTGCCAATTGTGGGGAAATGCGACACAAACTGAGCTGACTGTGGGGAGAAGCAGATGTAAACTAACATGTTATTTGTCTGTATACCTTCAAAAGACACACTCTCAATGTTATCCCTGTATCACAACATACAACATGAAAGTATAAAGGTCACAGACTCCATCATATCCAGAGGAATCACTTGAAGCATGTCATGCTACTAGATCCATAGTCCTCAGTAGTAATCTAATAATGTAATGTTAGCCCTGACCCTGACATGCCTGTGTATGTAATTTTTATATCTACCTGTAATAAATGTTTGTTGCGTTCTTCAATATCACAATGCAAACAATAACATCAGCATTTCTGCATTGGATAAAATACTCTATTCAAACAAAAAAAATCCCATGGAGGTTTACTGCAGCAGCCACAAATGCTCTGATACCTTGGTGGCAGATATTGGGAAAACTGAATGAAAAACAACTGAGCAACAGCTGTGGACATCAGAGAATTTGGACTATAAGCAGTCTTAGTTTCTGTGAATGCAAATAGTGGTATTATCCTGTAGGTAAAGCTAATTTCCATTAATTGGAATTCAAACTTGATAAAGATTAAAAATTTATAAGATTGCCCCAATTAAAAATTTATAAGACACAGCTCACATTTGTGCTGAGGCACACCAGTGAGCTAGAAATCGAGCATGCTGTGTTCTGATAGTTACAATCTCCCAAAACAGCTGCAGAGTTCGCATCGTAAAGAAGAAGCACTTTTCATTTCTCCTGATACAAAGTCCAGATACAGAATATTGTAAATTTACACTGACTTAAAGCTACAGTCCAATGTTTTTTTGAGACTGAATTCTGGATAGTATAAAATTCTTTATGGAATGGGAATCCAGTGTCACCTTTCCTGAATTACAACTGTTCACACACGTTGTGCAGTTCATTTTATAGATCAAGCCATTGATGATCCCCAGAAAGAATTCTGAACATACTCCCTTCTATCAACAAGAAGGGACTTCACAAAATTAAACATCTGGTCTTCCCTAGGATAATTGGAGAGATTCAGAAAGATCTCGAAAATTCTCAAAGTCTAGTTTAAGCTAAGAATTAACTTCAGGATTAACAGACAGCAATCCCAAGAGGCTATTGACTCATTGCCACAGCAAGGGTCATATGTGTGAATATGCTAAAATTGACAGAGAGGCTCATTGAGTTAGTCATCACTTCTAACCCAATTAAAGCCTTCAAGAGGGATCTTTTGGGCAAGATAAAGGACAATTGTTGCATTACTTGAGGATGGACACAATAGGCCAACAGTGACTACATGCAGTGAACACAACTGCTATTGTCAGCAAAATACACAAAAGCAGCAAAACTTGTAACAAATGTGGTTTTTCGCACTTACCCCAAAACAGTCCTGCTTTTCTTGATATTTACAAAGCATGTGCACCAAGGGACATTGGGCATGAACAGGAAACCTGAAACTGAGCCAGACTTCCTTAAGAAATAAAATCACGATGATAGACCACCACACACTGACAGCAAAGAAAGAGGTAAGCAGATGCACAAAACATAAAGACATCAATGAAGTTCAGAGGTGAACGAGCGAAAGGCAAATTTCAGGAGATGATCAAGTTTCCCACATTGTTAGTTTCACACACCATGTTGATGGCCTAAGGTAATCAGAAGCTTGTTAAACTATTAATATATGTTGCACAAAGGCAGGAAGACAGACAGTAAAACTGACAGAGTGCTCTGCCAATATATAGAATCATAGAGCTCTTAGAGTGTGGAAGGAGGCCATTCAGCTTATCGAGTCCACACTGACCCTCCAAAGACCATCCCACTGAGACCCAGCCTCCTTACCACCTCCTTCTAGCCCTGTATTTCTCATGGCTAACCCACCTATCCTGCATACTAAGGCTAATTTAGTATGGCAAATCCACCTAATCTGCACATCTTTGGACTGTGGGAGAAAACCCATGCAGACATAAGGGGAATGTGTAAATTCCACACAGACAGTCATCTAAAGGTGGAGTCGAACCCTGGTCCCTGGCGCCATGAGGCAGCAGTGCTAACCACTGAGCCACTGATATTATCACGACCACTCTTGAAAGACATGTATCTCAGCAATTGGTGCTGATCCTTCTGAAGGGCAGCTGTAGTTGCTCTTTAGGAAATGCAAGAACCAATTTACGTACAGCTAGCTCCCACAAGCAACAACGTGAACATATCCAGAAAATCTGTTTTTTTAGTGAAAAATAACCAGAAAATTCTAAAAATACTCCAACAGTGTCTGTAGAGAGAGAGAGAAGGATTTATGTTTCAGGTTACTGTGGTGTGATTGGAACATTCTAAACAAATACAATCACAGGGCAAGTGTGGGGTGGAGTGGAAAGGAACAAAAGGGATGGTCTGCAATCAGGTGGAAGACAGGCTAGGTTAAATGTCTAGAAGGATGATGGTGCAAGGCAAAGAGGGCATGATCAGGAGAAGCTGGGAACTGAATGTGAATCGGGAGCAAGTGTAAATGGCAAAAGCGTTCTTTTTGTGATAATGACCAGGATGAAATCCACTTTGATGAAGATCATTCAATCTTTCCCAACAATTTGGGCGGGATGATGGGGGCTTTGGTTTAACACCTCAGCCAAAAGCCAGCCCCACTGACTGTGCTGCACCCCATGGGCTGGGTCAGACTGGAGGTAGGTGGAATACCAACAGAAACATGGCTACAACCTGGAGAGGTCATAAGCGTGTTTCTTATTGCCATCCGTCCAGCAGCAGGCACAAGCCAGGCGTTGATCTGCCAACAGGAAGGGAATTTGAGAAGAGTAGAAGCTGTCAATTTGAGAAGCAGGCGAACGGGGGAGATTTCCATCAATTGTGGAGTGAAATGTCACACAAACAGTCATGTTGGCTAAGGTTATGCAGCATCAGACAGGTTTTTTGTGAGAGAGTCAACAATTGAGTATCTCACCTTGGAGTGAGGATAGATTTAACCTGCATTGCATGTGAGAACTGTGATGAATTGCCTTTCTAGCATCTATAAATAACAAGGGGAAACCTGCACATGGTCATAAACTGCTGTTGGAAATCAGCTGCAGATCAGAGAGAATCAGTGATGAGAGATGGGGCTGTAACGTTGAATGGGTATGGGTTAGGTGGGGGATTCACTGTGACCCTGCTCAGAGATCAAAACTGAAAAATAATTCAGTACACTGTTCAACAAGAACCATTGAGGGCAGAGAGAGAGAGAGAGAGAGAGAGAGAGAGAAACAAACAGCAAAGCAGATGCTCTGATCACGAGAAGCTAATGAATTCATTGAGCTGTAATCTGTTCGAAAGGAGTGTAGCAGATTGTTGGCAGGATTCACACTTTTGTTACATTGCTGTTATTTTGAAGCAAGAGATGCCAGCTGAGATGGGGCGGGGTTCTGTAGTGAAGGGAAGTTGGAGCTGGGAGTTAACCCTCTCTGAGTCAAGCTCTGGCAGTGTATCAAGATCCTCATTGTTAGATACACACAAGCCTACTGTGAAATACAGACAAACCTATGGTAAGATACACACAAACCCACTGTTCGATACAGGCAAACCTACTGTTAGATACACACAAACCCACTGTCAAATACAAACAAACTCGGTGTTAGATACAAACAAACCCACTGTTAGATACACACAAACTCACTGTTAGATACAGACAAACCCACTGTTGGATACACTCCAACTCACTATCAGATACACTCAAACTCACTGTTAGAAACACAAAAACTCATTGTTACACACACAAACTTACTATTAGATACACTCAAAGTCACTGTTAGGTACACACAAATGTATTATTAGAAACACACAAACCTACTGTTTGAAAAACAGAAACTCACTGTTCGATACGCACAAACTCACTGTTCGATACGCACAAACTCACTGTTAGAAACACACAAACTCACTGTTAGGTACACTAAAAGTCTATGTTAGATACACTCAAACCTACTGTTAGACACACACAAACCCTCAGTTAGGCACAAACAAACCAATAGTACGATATACACAAACCTACTGTCAGATACACATAAACCCACTCTTAGATATACACAAATCTACCATTAGATAGACACAAACCCACGGTTACATACACTGTTAGCTACACTCCAACTCACTGTCAGATACATTCAAGCTCATTGTTAGAAATATACATACTCACTGTTACACACAAACATATTCATTGTTAGATACGCTCAAACTCACTGTTAGAAACACACAAACATACTGTTACACACATACAAACGCACAATTAGGTACACTCAAAGTCTATGTTAGATACACACAAACTTATTGTTAGATACACAGAAACTCACTGTTAGATACTCAAAAACCCATTTTTAGATACAGACAAACTTACAGTTGATACACACAAACTCACTGTTAGATACACAGAAACCTACTCTTAGACAACATAAACCCTCTGTTTAGATACACACAAACCCATGGTTAGATACACAAAAAGTACTGTTAGATACACACAAACCTACAGTGAAATTCAGACAAACGGATGGTTAGATACACTCAAACTCTTTGGCAGACACACACAAATCCAGTGTTAGATACACACTAACCCACTGTTAGATACACAGAAACCTCTTGTTAGATACACACAAACCTCCTGTTAGATACACACAAACCCATTGCTGGATACACACAAACCTCCTGTTAGATACACACAAACCCATTGTTAGATACACACAAACCTCCTGTTAGATACACACAAACCCATTGTTGGATACACACAAACCGATTTTTAGATACACTTACTTTTAGATCCACATAACTCACTCTTAGATAGACACAAACACACTGGTAGATACACACAAACTCACTGTTTGATACGTAGAAAAACATTTTAGATACATACAAACTCACTCTTACATAAGCACAAACCCACTGTTAGGTACACTCCAACCCACTGTTAGATACACTCCAACTCACTGTTAGAAACACACAAACTTACTGTTACACTCAAACAAACTCACAATTAGGTACATTCAAAGTCTATGTTAGATACACACAAACCTATTGTTAGATACACACTAACCCACTATTAGATAGACTCAAACCTACTGTTTGATGCTCACAAACACACTGTTAGACACACTCAAACCCACTGTTAGAGGCACACAAACCCACTGTCAGATACACTCCAATCACCGTCAGATACACTCAAACTCACTGTTAGAAACACACAAACTCACTGTTACACACATACAAACTCACAATTAGGTACACTCAAAGTCTATGTTAGATACACACAAACTTATTGTTAGATACACACAAGCCCACTATTACATACACTCAAACCTACTGATAGATACCACAAACCCACTGTTAGGTACATACAAACTCACTGTTAGATACACACAAACCTTCTGTTAGACACACACAAACCCTTTGTTAGGCAGACACAAATCAACAGTTCGATACACACAAACCCACTGTTAGATAGACACAAATCTACTGTTAGATACACACAAACCTACTCTTAGATATACACAAGTTATACCAACAGGTTGATATAGACAAACCCACTGTTAGATAGACACAAACCCAAAATTTTGATACACTCAAACCATTGTTAGATACACTCCAATTCACTGCCAGATACACTCAAGCCAACTGTTAGAAACATACAAACTCACTGTTACACACACACATACTCACTGGTAGATAAACACAAATCTACTGTTAGATATGCACAAACCCACTGTTAGATACACACAAACGTACTGTTAGACACACCGCAAACCCACTGTTCGATAGATAAAGATTTACTGATAGATACACACAAACTCACTGTGAGATACACACAAACTCACTGTTAGATACTCAAAAACCCATTTTTAGATATACACAAATTCACTGTTAGATACACATCAACTCAACGTTAGATACACAAAAACCCATTGTTAGGTACAATCAAATCAACAGTTTGATATACACAAACCCACTGTTAGATAGATACAAACCCGTTGTTAAATACATACAAACCTAATGTTAGATACACACAAACTGAGTGTTCGATAAATACAAATTCACTGTTAGATACACACAAACCCACTGTTAGATACACACAAACCTACTGTTAGATACACACAGACCCATTGTTAGATAGACACAGACCCATTGTTTGATAGACACAGACCCATTGTTTGATACACTCAAACCTACAGTTCGATATACACAAACCCACTGTTAGATAGACACAAACTCACTGTTAGATACACACAGACCCATTGTTAGATAGACACAGACCCATTGTTTGATACACTCAAACCTACAGTTCGATATACACAAACCCACTGTTAGATAGACACAAACTCACTGTTAGATACACACAAACCTACTCTTAGACAACATAAACCCTCTGTTAGATACACATAAACTCACAGTTAGATACACAAAAAAGTACTGTTAGATACACACAAAGATACAGTGAAATACAGACAAACATATGGTTAGATGCACTCAAACTCACTGTTAGAAACACACAAACCCACTGTTAGATACACACACACCCACTGTTAGATACACACACACACTGTTAGATACACACACACCGACTGTTAGATACACACAAACCCACTGTTAGATACACAAACCCACTGTTAGATACACACACACCCATTGTTAGATACACACAAACCCACTGTTAGATACACATACCCACTGTTCGATACACACAAACTCATTGCTGGATACACAAAAACCCATTGTTAGGTACTCGCAAACCCTCTGTTAGATACACACAAGCCCAGTGTTAGATACAATCTAACCCACTATTACATAGACTCAAATCCACTGTTAGACTGAAACAAACCCACTGTTAGATACACTCCAACCCACTGTTAGGTGCACACAAACCCAGTGTTAGATGCACACACACCCACTGTCAGATACACACACACTCACTGTTAGATACACTCAAACTCACTGTTAGAAACACACAAACTCACTGTTACACACATACAAACTCACAATTAGGTACACGCAAAGTCTATGTTAGATACACACAAACCTATTGTTAGATACACACAAGCCCAGTATTACATACACTCAAACCTACTGATAGATACCACAAACCCACTGTTAGGTACATACAAACTCACTGTTAGATACACACAAACCTTCTGTTAGACACACACAAACCCTTTGTTAGGCAGACACAAATCAACAGTTCGATACACACAAACCCACTGTAAGATAGACACAAACCTACTGTTAGATAGACACAAACCTACTGTTAGATACACACAAACCTACTCTTAGATATACACAAGTTACACCAACAGGTTGATATAGACAAACCCACTGTTAGATAGACACAAACCCAAAATTTTGATACACTCAAACCATTGTTAGATACACTCCAATTCACTGCCAGATACACTCAAGCCAACTGTTAGAAACATACAAACTCACTGTTACACACACACATACTCACTGGTAGATAAACACAAATCTACTGTTAGATATGCACAAACCCACTGTTAGATACACACAAACGTACTGTTAGACACACCGCAAACCCACTGTTCGATAGATAAAGATTTACTGATAGATACACACAAACTCACTGTGAGATACACACAAACTCACTGTTAGATACTCAAAAACCCATTATTAGATATACACAAATTCGCTGTTAGATACACATCAACTCAACGTTAGTTACATAAAAACCCATTGTTATGTACAATCAAATCAACAGTTTGATATACACAAACCCACTGTTAGATAGATACAAACCCGTTGTTAAATACATACAAACCTAATGTTAGATACATGCAAACTCACTGTTAGATACACAGAAACCCACTGTTAGATACACACACACTCACACTGTTAGATACACACAAACCCACGGTGAGATACACACACACTCACTGTTAGATACACACAAACTCACTCTTAGATACACACAAATTCACTGTCAGATAAACTCAAAAACACTGTTAGAAACACACAAAATCACTGTTCCACACACACAAACTCACTGTTAGATACATTCAAACTCACTGTTATATACACACAGATCTACTGTGAGATACACACAGACCCACTGTTTGATACACTCAAACTCACCGTTTGATATACACAAACCCACTGTTCAATACACAAAAACTCACTGTTAGAGACACACAAGCACACTGTTAGATACACACAAACCCACTGTTCAACACACACAAACCCATTGCTGGATACACAAAAACCCATTGTTAGGTACACTCAAACCCTCTGTTAGATACACACTAACCCACTGTTACATAGACCCAAACCCACTGTTAGAGTGTAACAAACCCACTGTTAGAGTGACACAAACCCACTGCTAGATACACACCGACCCACTGTTAGATACACACCCACCCACTGTTAGATACACACCCACTCACTGTTGGATATATACAAACCCACTGTTAGATAGTCTCAAACCCACTGTTACATACACACACACACCCACTGTTAGATTGACACAAACCCACTGTTAGATACACACAAACCTACTGTTAGATACACACAAACTCACTGTTAGATATACACAGGCCCATTGTTAGATACACACAGACCCATTGTGAGATACACTCAAACCTACAGTTCGATATACAAAAACCCACTGTTAGATAGACACAAACTCACTTTTAGATACACACAAACCTACTCTTAGACAACATAAACCCTCTGTTAGATACACACAAACTCACAGTTAGATACACAAAAAAGTACTGTTAGATACACACAAAGATACAGTGAAATACAGACAAACATATAGTTAGATGCACTCAAACTCACTGTTAGACACACACAAACCTACTGTTAGATACACACACACCCACTGTTAGATACACACACACACACTGTTAGATACACACACACACATTGACTGTTAGATACACACAAACCCACTGTTAGATACACACCCACCCACTGTTAGATACACACAAACCCACTGTTAGATACACACACACAGTTAGATATACACAAACCCACTGTTAGATAGACACCCACCCACTGTTAGATACACAGAAACCCACTGTTCGATACACATACCCACTGTTCGATACACACAAACTCATTGCTGGATACACAAAAACCCACTGTTTGATACACACTAACCCACTGTTAGATACACACAAACCCACTGTTAGATACACACAAACCCACTGTTAGATACACTCCAACCCACTGTTAGATGCACACAAACCCAGTGTTAGATGCACACACACCCACTGTCAGATACACACAAACCCACTATCAGATACACACACACTCACTGTTAGATACACTCAAACTACTGTTAGAAACACACAAACGCACTGTTACACACATACAAACTCACAATTAGGTACACTCAAAGTCTATGTTAGATACACACAAACTTATTGTTAGATACACACAAGCCCACTATTACATACACTCAAACCTACTGATAGATACCACAAACCCACTGTTAGGTACATATAAACTCACTGTTAGATACACACAAACCTTCTGTTAGACACACACAAACCCTTTGTTAGGCAGATACAAATCAACAGTTCGATACACACAAACCCACTGTAAGATAGACACAAACCTTCTGTTAGATACACACAAACCCACTCTTAGATATACACAAGTTATACCAACAGGTTGATATAGACAAACCCACTGTTAGATAGACACAAACCTTCTGTTAGATACACACAAACCTACTCTTAGATATACACAAGTTATACCAACAGGTTGATATAGACAAACCCACTGTTAGATAGACACAAACCTTCTGTTAGATACACACAAACCTACTCTTAGATATACACAAGTTATACCAACAGGTTGATATAGACAAACCCACTGTTAGATAGACACAAACCCAAAATTTTGATACACTCAAACCATTGTTAGATACACTCCAATTCACTGCCAGATACACTCAAGCCAACTGTTAGAAACACACAAACTCACTGTTACACACACACATACTCACTGGTAGATAAACACAAATCTACTGTTAGATATGCACAAACCCACTGTTAGATACACACAAATGTACTGTTAGACACACCGCAAGCCCACTGTTCGATAGATAAAGATTTACTGATAGATACACACAAACTCACTGTGAGATACACACAAACTCACTGTTAGATACTCAAAAACCCATTTTTAGATATACACAAATTCGCTGTTAGATACACATCAACTCAACGTTAGTTACATAAAAACCCATTGTTATGTACAATCAAATCAACAGTTTGATATACACAAACCCACTGTTAGATAGATACAAACCCATTGTTAAATACATACAAACCTAATGTTAGATACACACAAACTCACTGTTAGATACACAGAAACCCACTGTTAGATACACACACACTCACACTGTTAGATGCACACAAACCCACGGTGAGATACACGCACACTCACTGTTAGATACACACAAACTCACTGTCAGATAAACTCAAAAACACTGTTAGAAACACACAAAATCACTGTTCCACACACACAAACTCACTGTTAGATACATTCAAACTCACTGTTATATACACACAAACCCAATGTTCGATACACACAGATCTACTGTGAGATACACACAGACCCACTGTTTGATACACTCAAACTCACCATTTGATATACACAAACCCACTGTTCAATACACAAAAACTCACTGTTAGATACACACAAACCCACTGTTCAACACACACAAACCCATTGCTGGATACACAAAAACCCATTGTTAGGTACACTCAAACCCTCTGTTAGATACACACTAACCCACTGTTAGGTAGACCCAAACCCACTGTTAGAGTGAAACAAACTCACTGTTAGAGTGACACAAACCCACTGCTAGATACACACCGACCCACTGTTAGATACACACCCACCCACTGTTAGATACACACCCACCCACTGTTAGATACACACCCACCCACTGTTAGGTACACACCCACTCACTGTTGGATATATACAAACCCACTGTTAGATACACACAAACTCACTGTTAGCTATACACAGACCCATTGTTAGATACACACAGACCCATTGTGAGATACACTCAAACCTACAGTTCGATATACAAAAACCCACTGTTAGATAGACACAAACTCACTGTTAGATACACAAAAAAGTACTGTTAGATACACACAAAGATACAGTGAAATACAGACAAACATATGGTTAGATGCACTCAAACTCACTGTTAGACACACACAAACCAACTGTTAGATACACACAAACCACTGTTAGATACACACAAACCCACTGTTAGATACACACGAACCCACTGTTAGATACACACAAACCTGCTGTTAGATACACACAAACCCACTGTTAGATACACACAAATCCACGTTAGATACACACAAACCTACTGTTAGATACACACAAACCTACTGTTAGATACACACAAACCCACTGTTAGATACACATACACCCACTGTTCGATACACCCAAACTCATTGCTGGATACACAAAAATCCATTGTTAGGTTCTCTCAAACCCTCTGTTACATACACACAAACCCACTGTTAGATAGACTCAAACCCACTGTTAGATACATGCAAACCCACTGTTAGATACACACAAACCCACTATTAGATAGACTCAAACCCACTGTTAGATACACCCAAACCTGCTGTTAGATACACACAAACCCGCTGTTAGATACACACAAACCCACTGTTGGATACACATACACCCACTGTTCGATACACCCAAACTCATTGCTGGATACTCAAAAACCCATTGTTAGGTACTCTCAAACACTCTGTTACATACACACAAACCCACTGTTAGATAGACTCAAACCCACTGTTAGATGCACACAAACCCAGTGTTAGATACACCCACACTCACTGTTAGATACACACACACTCACTGTTAGAAAAACACAAACCTACTGTAAGATACACACACACACACCCACTGTTAGATACACACAAACCCAGTGTTAGATACACACACACTCACTGTTAGATACACACACACTCACTGTTAGAAAAACACAAACCTACTGTAAGATACACACACACACACCCACTGTTAGATACACACACACCTACTGTAAGATACACACACCAATGTTGGATACACACAGACCGACTGTTAGATACACACACACAGTTAGTTACACACAAATGCACTGTTAGATACACACAAACCCACGGTGAGATACACACACACTCACTATTAGATACACACAAACTCACTGTTAGATAAACTCAAACACACTGTTAGAAACACACAAAATCACTGTTCCACACACACAAACTCACTGTTAGATACATTCAAACTCACTGTTATATACACACAAACCCAATGTTCGATACACACAGATCTACTGTGAGATACACACAGATCTACTGTGAGATACACTCAAACTCACCGTTTGATATACACAAACTCACTGTTCAATACACAAAAACTCACTGTTAGAGACACACAAGCTCACTGTTAGGTACACACAAACCCACTGTTCAACACACACAAACTCATTGCTGGATACACAAAAACCCATTGTTAGGTACACTCAAACCCTCTGTTAGATACACACTAACCCACTGTTAGATAGACCCAAACCCACTGTTAGAGTGACACAAACCCACTGTTAGATACACACCCACCCACTGTTAGATACACACCCACCCACTGTTAGATACACACCCACCCACTGTTGGATATATACAAACCCACTGTTAGATAGTCTCAAACCCACTGTTACATACACACACACACCCACTGTTAGATTGACACAAACCCACTGTTAGATACACACAAACCTACTGTTAGATACACACAAACTCACTGTTAGATATACACAGACCCATTGTTAGATACACACAGACCCATTGTGAGATACACTCAAATCTACAGTTCGATATACAAAAACCCACTGTTAGATAGACACAAACCCACTGTTAGATACACACAAGCCTACTCTTAGACAACATAAACCCACTGTTAGATACACACAAACTCACAGTTAGATACACAAAAAAGTAATGTTAGATACACACAAACCCACTGTTAGATACACACAAACCCACTGTTAGATACACATACACCCACTGTTCGATACACCCAAACTCATTGCTGGATTCACAAAAACCCATTGTTAGGTACTCGCAAACCCTCTGTTACATACACACAAACCCACTGTTAGATAGACTCAAACCCACTGTTAGATACACACAAACCCACTGTTAGATACACACACACTCACTGTTAGATACACACACAGTCACTGTTAGATACACACAAACCTAATGTAAGATACACACCCACCCACTGTTAGATATACACCTACCCAGTGTTAGATACACACCCACCCACTGTTAGATACACACAAACGCACTGTTAGATTGATACAAACCCACTGTTAGACACACACAAACCCACTGTTAGATACACAGAAACCCACTGTTAGATACACACACACACACTGTTGGACACATACATACCCACTGTTAGATACACACAAGCCGACTGTTAGATACACACAAACCTACTGTTAGATACACACAAACCTACTGTTAGATACACACAAACCCACTGTTAGATACTCAAACACCCACGGTTCGATACACACAATCTCATTGCTGGATACACAAAAACCCATTGTTAGGTACTCTCAAATCCTCTGTTAGATACACACTAACCCACTGTTAGGTAGACCCAAACCCACTGTTAGAGTGAAACAAACCCACTGTTAGATACACACAAACCCACTGTTAGATACACACACACACACTGTTGTATACATACATACCCACTGTTAGATACACACGAGCCCACTGTTAGATACTCAAACACCCATTGTTTGTATGCTGTATGTGGAGGTTGGTGTGGTGGTAGGTGAGGACCGGTGGGGGGTGGTGCCAGTGTATCGATGTAGCGGAGGAAAAGGTGGGGATCGATGTAGCGGAGGAAAAGGGTGGGGTCCTCCAAACCAAAGGAGTATACCTCGACACGGTCCTGTCCCCCTTAGTCCAAGAACTTCCCACCTATGTTCGGGACACCACCCATGCACTCCACCTCCTCCATGATTTTCTCTTCACCAGTCCCCAGCACCTTATCTTCACCATGGACATCCAGTCCCTGTACACCTCCATCCCCCCTCACGAAGGACTCAAAGCCCTCCGCTTCTTCCTTTCCCGCTGTACCAACCAGTACCCTTCCACTGACACCCTCCTTCGACTGACTGAACTGGCCCTCACTCTGAACAACTTCTCTTTCCAATCCTCCCACTTCCTCCAAACCAAAGGAGTAGCCATGGGCACCCGCATGGGCCCCAGCTATGCCTGCCTCTTCGTCGGATATGTGGAACAGTCCATCTTCCGCAGCTACACTGGCACCACCCCCCACCTTTTCCTCCACTACATCGATGACTGTATCGGCGCTGCCTCGTGCTCCCACAAGGAGGTTGAACAGTTCATCCACTTTACCAACACCTTCCACCCCAACCTCAAATTCACCTGGACCGTCTCAGATTCCTCCCTCCCCTTCCTAGACCTTTCCATTTCTATCTCGGGCGACCGAATCAACACGGACATTTACTATAAACCGACCGACTCCCACAGCTACCTAGACTACACCTCCTCCCACCCTGCCTCCTGTAAAAACACCATCCCATATTCCCAATTCCTTCGTCTCCGCCGCATCTGCTCCCAGGAGGACCAGTTCCAAAACTGTACGACCCAGATGGCTTCCTTTTTCAAAGACAGCAATTTCCCCCCCAGACATGATCAACGATGCCCTCCACTGCATCTCCTCCACTTCCTGCTCCTCTGCCCTTGAGCCCCACCCCTCCAACCGCCACCAGGACAGAACCCCATTGGTCCTCACCTACCATCCCACCAACCTCCATATACAGCGTATCATCCGCCGTCATTTCTGCCACCTCCAAACTGACCCCACCACCAGGGATATATTTCCCTCCCCTCCCCTATCAGCGTTCCAAAAAGACCACTCCCTCCATGACTCCCTCGTCAGGTCCACACCCCCCACCAACCCAACTTCCGCTCCTGGCACCTTCCCCTGCAACCGCAAGAAATGTAAAACTTGCGCCCACACCTTCCCCCTTACTTCCCTCCAAAGCCCCAAGGGATCCTTCCATATCCGCCACAAATTCACCTGCACCTCCACACACATCATTTATTGCATCCGCTGCATCCGATGTGGCCTCCTCTATATTGGGGAGACAGGCCGCCTACTTGCGGAACGTTTCAGAGAACACCTCTGGGACACCCGGACCAAACCAACCCAACCACCCCGTGGCTTAACACTTCAACTCCCCCTCCCACTCCACCAATGACATGCAGGTCCTTGGACTCCTCCATCGCCAGACCATAGCAATATGACGGTTGGAGGAAGAACGCCTCATCTTCCGCCTAGGAACCCTCCAACCACAAGGGATGAACTCAGATTTCTCCAGTTTCCTCATTTCCCCTCCTCCCACCTTGTCTCAGTCAAATCCCTCGAACTCAGCACCACCTTCCTAACCTGCAATCTTCTTCCTGACCTCTCCGCCCCCACCCCCACTCCGGCCTATTTACCCTCACCTTGACCTCCTTCCACCTATCACATTTCCAACGCCCCTCCCCCAAGTTCCTCCTCCCTACCTTTTATCTTAGCCTGCTGGACACACTTTCCTCATTCCTGAAGAAGGGCTTATGCCCGAAACGTCGATTCTCCTGCTCCTTGGATACTGTTAGATACACACAAACCCATTGATACATGCACTGAAACACATTGTTCTATATATTCAAACCCATTGTTATATTCACTGAAATCGATCAAACAGTGTGGTCCAAAATATCATAAATAGTAGTGTTATAGTGACAGTTGCATCTCGATTATTAACACCAAGGGCACACAGCAGTGTCCTTCAATTACCATTATGGAATCAGTGAATTGATTCAAGATTGTCAAGAGGAGAGGGTCTAAAAGAGTCTTGGGGATAGGTAGGAATGATCGGATCTGACTAAATGGTGGATTTTTCTCGAAAGGCCAAATAGTGTACTCCTGCTCCTAATGTGCATGTGTTTCCCAATGATTTCCCCTCTCAAGAGTGGCCAATGGTCACAGATTGTGCTTCTTAGAAGACAGAAGCCTATGAAATTCCTCACTGGAGGGGTCAACATGAATGCTACAAGGTACTACACACTAATGCAACATTACAATGTACGTTATTCAGCCCTGGCTCTTACATTCTATCAATGCCAACAGGACTGCAAGGTGCCACACAGGATTACTTCTTTTAGATCCATTGTTAATCTAAAATCAGAATAACCAGGAGCTGGAGTTGATATTTCAGCTTTTTGAGACTGCTCCATTCTTCAACAAGATAACAGCTGGCCTTCTACCTCAACTTCACAAACCCCCAACTATTCTGAGCCCACCTAATAACCCTTAATTTCCACGGACATCACTCAGGTAGGTCTTCAGAAAGACTTTGGGGCTGTTTTCTTCGACCAAGTCTCTCATGGGCACAGGGTTCATTGATAGTTGGGGGAGGAGTTCGGCACAAGACCACATACCGATTGTGTGGTGTCAACAGTCGGCTGGTATTGGGCAATGTTTGTATTAGTCTCACTCCTGGACTGGATTTTCAATCTGAGTGAAGTGTTTGTTTCACAGCAACAGAAACAGTCTCAACCGCTTCCCTCCAGATATTTTATGGAAATTCTTTTGTCCTTGGGATGGAAAATTGATTCAAGGACATTTTAAAATTAAAGAGAGTGAGAGAGGCAGTAGTATGTTTGAGGGACAGAAAGCATTCTGCCCTGTTGGTCTTGGAAAGAATGTATTGGTAAAAGCAAGTGATGCAATAAGAATAAAAATAGAAAATGTTGGAAGAGCTGTAGAGAGAGAGCGAGATAGAGAGTTAACAATTTCAGATGAAATATTAGAATTTTACCTCAGATTTCCAGCATCTGCAGTGTTTGCTTTTATGGAGGAGGTTGAAGAAATGGAGGTTAATAGCATAATGATGTGTTTATGGTTCTGGAAATCAAGCACTCGCTTTTCCCAAAACAATGTGAATTCTGGAGCCCAGCAGAATGTCAGTAGGTTTCTGTTGTAGAAGGGAATCAATAGAGATGGCGTAAACTGGTGAAATTGAAGGAGAGGTCAGCCATGTTGGAGAGAAGAGGTTCAATGTGATTGGAACATCTGATACTTGTTCTCATAACATTCCAGTTCAAGTGAAGAACATAGACCCAGGTTTTAGTCAAACAAGCTTGCAATTATGTAACTCTTTTGATATCGAGCCACAGAGTCATACAACATGGAAATAGACCCTTCGGTCAAACTCATCCATGCTGACCAAGTTTCCCCTGTTGAAGGGAATCCTGAGGGATAGGATATACATTTGGAAAAGCATGGACTGATTCGGGATAGTCAACATGGCTTTATCCATGGGAAATTATGTCTCACAAACTTGATTACATTTTTTGAAGAAGTAACAAAGAGGATTGATGAGGGCAGAGCGGTAGATGTGTTTTATATGGACTTCAGTAAGGCATTCGACAAGGTTCCTCATGGGAGCCTGGTTAGCAAGGTTAGATCTCATGGAATACTGGGAGAACTAGCCATTTGGATACAGGACTGGCTCAAAGGTAGAAGACAGAGGGTGGTGGTGGAGGGTTGTTTTTCAGACTGGGGGCCTGTGACCAGTGGAGTGTCACAAGGGTCGGTGCTGGGCCCACTGCTTTTCGTCATCTATATAAATTATTTGGATGTGAGCTTATGAGGTACAGTTAGTAATTTTACAGGAGACACCAAAATTGGAGGTGTAGTGGACAATGAATAAGGTTACCTCAGATTACAACAGGGTCTTGACCAAATGGGCCAATGGGCAGAGGAGCGGCAGATAGAGTTTCATTTAGATAAATGCGAAGAGTTGCATTTTGGGAAAGCAAATCTTAGCAGGACTTATCCACTTAATGGTAAGGTCCTAGGGAGTGTTGCTGAACAAAGAGACCTTGGAGTGCAGGTTCATAGCTCCTTGAAATAGAATCACAGGTAGATAGGATAGTGAAGAAGGTGTTTGGTATGTTTTCCTTATTGGTCAGAATATTGAGTGCAGGAGTTGGGAGGTCATGTTGCGGCTGTACAGGACATTGCTTAGGCCACTGTTGGAATATGGTGTGCAATTCTGGTCTCCTTCCTATCAGAAAGATGTTGTGAAAATCGAAAGGGTTTAGAAAAGATTTACAAGGATGTTGCCAGGGTTGGAGGGTTTGAGCTATAGGGAGGGGTTGAATAGGCTGCGGCTGCTTTCCCTGGAGCATTGGAGACTAAGGGGTGACCTTATAGAATATCACGAGGGGCATGGATAGGGTAAAGAGACAAGGTCTTTTCCCTTAGGTGGGGGAGCCCAGAACTAGAGGGCTTAGGTTTAGGGTGAGAGGGAAAGATATAAAAAAGAGACCTAAGGGGCAAAATTTTCACACAGAGGGTGATACGTGTATGGAATGAGCTACCAGAGGAAGTGGTAGAGGCTAGTACAATAGCAACACTTGAAAGGCATCTGGATGGGTATATGAATAGGAAGGATTTGGAGGAATACAGGCCGGGTGCTGGCAGGTGGGATTAGATTAATTTAGGATATCGGGTCAGCATGGATGAGTTGGACCGAAGGGTCTGTTACCGTGCTGTGCATCTCTACAACTCTAAACAAATGCCATTTGTCTGTGTTTGGCAAATATCTTGAGTATTGCTGCATTAAGACACAGTATGCTGAAGGTTTCTGTCTGGCAGTCATCAGGACAATCTGCACACATACCAATTTAAGGGAAAAATCAACATTTATACTGCATGAGATGAGAATGCTGATTGTTTGGTAAGAGGCATTACTGAGGTGTATGCACAATTAGTAAATTAGTAATGATTGACAGTTAATTGTCAGGATCTATTAAATTTGAAACCAAGCTGGTTGACAATGATTAGTCAAAGCATTGCAAATGGACTAGCAAGTGGTTGTCACCTAATCAGTTGAGTTGAAAGAGGCATGTTATGTGTACATGCCCTTCTAATACTGACATCTGGTTTGTCATTCAGGATGTCTGTGTAGTGTATTTGGATGTGCTGGAAGCTACATTTATTTTACCTAAGGCCGTGTTCTTTCCAAACAGGAAGGACAGTTTCACACACAACTCCTTTTACAACTCAACCAATGGATGACAGTCACTCACTGGTTCAGTTCTCAGGGTTTACTAAACCTCTGTGAAAATGTAACTTTAAAATGTAACTGTAGCCTAGCAGTTAACTGTCAATCATGATTAATTGGTATACTTTCCATGGCAATGCTCCGACCAATCAGAGTACCAATCAGT
This sequence comes from Chiloscyllium punctatum, assembly GCF_047496795.1. Classification (NCBI taxonomy): domain Eukaryota; kingdom Metazoa; phylum Chordata; class Chondrichthyes; order Orectolobiformes; family Hemiscylliidae; genus Chiloscyllium; species Chiloscyllium punctatum. The sequence continues at coordinate 84,076,570 of NC_092757.1, read as the reverse complement.
ATTCTCTGCTCATACAGTAAATGCTCTTCCCCTTAAATTCTGTGAATTCTGCTGATGACCACAAGATGAAAAGCTTTGAGAACAAGTTTTTTATTTGGTAATATTCAACTTCAATACTACCGAACGGCTACTTTCAAATCAGTAAGTTCTTAGAAAGTGCTTCACAGTCAATTATTGTTTGGTTTCAAGCAGCATCTCTGTTGTTATATGGACAAATGCAGTGCCAGTTTACACACAGCACAACAGTAACCAGGCAACTTTAACAAAGGCCAGAGGAGCTGCCTGCTCTCTCTCTCTCTGTTTCTCTCTCCCTCTCTAAGTAAGGCTGCATGAATTTTTTTTCCATCTGCAAAGACAGATGAAATTCACTTTAATACCACATCTGGTGCATAGCAGCCTTATAACAGCCACTGATGTAGCAGCCTCAGATCATGCATTCAAGTCTTAGTGTGGGTCTTGAACCCACAACCTGCTGTGAGATTGCTTTTCTTGAGGAACTGCTGACACTCAGAAGAAAGGCAATTATGCAATCTTGCTCATATGGACCTGTGTTCAGTGGGCTATCAGGCCACAGAATCATCTCACAGTAACAGCCCAACTATCTCATCCCGACAGAGTTATACAGCACAGAAATAGACTTGCTCTTCGACTCTCCCCGAAGGTATAGAGTCATAGAGATGTACAACATGGAAACAGATCCTTCGGTCCAAACCGTCCATGCCGACCAATTATCCCAACCCAATCTAGTCCCACCTGCCAGCACCCAGCCCATATCCCTCCAAACCCTTCCTATTCATATACACATCCAAATGCCTCTTAAATGTTGTAATTGTATCAGCCTCCACCACTTCCCCTGGCAGCTCATTCCATACATGTACCACCCTCTACGTGAAAAAGTTGCCCCTTAGGTCTGTTTTATATCTTTCCCCTCTCACCCTAAACCTATGCCCTCTAGCTTAGATTAGATTACTTACAGTGTGGAAACAGGCCCTTCGGCCCAACAAGTCCACACCGCCCCGCCGAAGCGTAACCCACCCATACCCCTACATTTGCCCCTTACCTAACACTATGGGCAATTTAGCATGGCCAATTCACCTGACCTGCACATCTTTGCACCCCCCGACCCCAGGGAAAAGACTTTGCCTATTCATCCTGTCCATGAACCTCATAATTTTGTAAACCTCTATAAAGTCACCCTTCAGCCTCCGACGCTCCAGGGAAAACAGCCCCAGCCTGTTCAGCCTCTCCCCATAGCTCGAATCCTCCAACCCTGGCAACATCCTTGTAAATCTTTTCTGAACCCTTTCAAATTTCACAAGATCTTCCCGATAGGAAGGAGACCAGAATTGCACGGAATATTCCAACAGTGGCCAAAACCAATGTCCTGTCCAGCCACAACATGACCTCCCAACTCCTGTACTCAATACTCTGACCAATAAAGGAAAGCATACCAAATGCTGCCTTCACTATTCTATCTACCTGCGACTCCACTTTCAAGGAGCTATGAACCTGCATTCCAAGGTCTCTTTGTTCAGCAATACTCCCTAGGACCTTACCATTAAGTGTACAAGTCCTGGTAAGATCAGGGTTTTATGAGAAACTACAGTTACATTCTAACAAACCTCATCATATGCCTATTTGAAACACTTTATCTGCAGTCAGCACCTAATTCCCAATCTGACCTAACCAGCACTTGGCCTATATCCCTCTAAACCTTTCCTATTCATCTACCTATCCAGATGCCTTTTCAATTTAGTAATTGTACCAGCCACCACCACTTTCTTTGGCAACTCATTCCATACACGCACCACCCTCTGCGTGTAAAAGCTACCCCTCAGGTCCTTTTTAAATATTTCCCCTCTCACCTTAAAACAATGCCCTCTAGCTCTGGACTCCGCCCACCCCCACCCTGGGAAAAAGACCTTTCCTATTCACTCCCTCCATGTCCATCATGATTTTATAAACCTCTGTATGGTCACCCCTCAGCCTCCGACGTTCCAGAGAAAAAAAAGAGGCTCAATTAATACTCAAATAACAGCAGAGAATGAACGGTATGAAAAAGGTATTTTTTATACTCTCCTGATTTTCAATTACATTGAAATAAGCAGGAGGGAGGGACAACAAGTGGAAGATTTGATTGTACTCAAAGTCAACATTATCTGCTCTAATAAAGTTTGACCTCATTAAATTACTCCCTATTTATTCAACAGCCTTGTTCCAGGAAGGCATAACGATTCCACTCAGCCATTACAGTCAAACAAATGCTTTATTCTATTGCTCTTTGCAAAGGAAAAGTATCACAAACAGCTGCAAAACAATTCCTGGATTTTAAGGAATTAAGATAACTTAACAAAACATGGGCTACTGTCTCCTCGCAGCTTCCATTCCATTCCCTGATAGTAGCCTTCCCTCAAACTGCCCCATAACAAACAACAGATTCCAAAGCAAGACTCTAAGATAATGAAAGAATTTGCAGTGAGATTAAAAACTGACAACTTTACGCATGAAAAGGCTGCTGATGGATTCCAAGTGAACACAAAGAACTTCTAATTTCTATTGCATCTTCCATGAAACTTTACAGCCAATGAAATACTTTCTTGAAGTGTCGTGGCTAATTGTGATCTGGTGGAGAAAAGCAGCAGCCAATTTGCAGGCAGCAAGATCCCACACACAACAATAAGCGAGTTTTGAGAAGATTTGTAGCTCAGGTTGAGGTTTTGGATATAGGTTTGCTCCCTGAGCTGAAAGGTTCGTTTCCAGACGTTTTGTTACCTTACTAATTGCCTCCTGCTGTTATTTGAGTACTAGTAAGGTAACGAAACGTCTGGATATGAACTTTTCAGTTCAGTGAGCAAACCTACATCCAACACGATAATAAGGAATAACAAAGTGGTGACAGATGGACGAATAAATATTTTCCAGGACACCAGGGAGAAGTCTCTTGCCCCTCTTTGAGGAATAGTGCAATGGAATCTTATAAATTATCTTGCAGATGAGGGATTTATTGAAAAAGCTGCTAATGAGGCACTCCCTCAGCTCTGGGAGTGTCAACAGAAAGTTTGTGCGCTACAATGTGACTTCCTGATTCACTCACTCCACTGAGATCCATGTGACATGAGAATTGAACACATGGAAGGCCTAAAAATCATGATGCAGGAATTCTTTATTTCACTGGCATTGTTAATTAAAAACATAAAGGGAACAGTATAGAGGGGCCTTCAAACCCATTAGATGGGAGTTTGGGGAGGTGTCTTACACAGGCTTACAAAGCAAGAGGATATAGCAGCACTGCTGGGCAACTACGTTTATAATGACACCCAGAGTGGAACTGAAAGGGACAAAGTGTACAAGCATAAATAAACAACAGCAAATAGGGAAACAACAAAGAGGGAACAAAATGTTAAAAAGTAAAATTAATGGCTCTTTACTTAAATATGTATAGTGTTCAGAACAAAGCGACTGCATTATTGGTACAAACAGAGGAATTAATAGAGAGACAGGTTTAAGTGATTGGCAAAAATTTAGCAGACAGAATATAATGTGGGCAGATGTGAGCTGATGCACTTGACAGGAGGAATAGAAGAGTTGAATATTATTTAAACGTAAAAAGACTGCAGGGAGCTACAGAATAGGGGGATTTTGGGATTGTTGTGCATGAAGTGCAAAACATTAGCATATAAGTTCAGCAATTAAAGGGAAGGCAAAAAGAATGTTGACTGTTTTTTCAGAGAATGGAGTATAACATGTAAAACTATAATATAAAGTTGTACAAGGCACTAGTCAGACCACAAATGGATTGCTATGAACAGTTTTGGTTTCATCATCTCAGTGAAGAATACTGATCTTGGAGGCAGTCCAGAGAAGGTTCACAAGGTTGTATCGTGAGTATGGAGGGAGTTCCCTATGAGGAGATATTCCACACCAAGAATATTGTGTGTAGTTTTGCTCTCATTATCTGAGGAAGGATGTTTTTGCTATAGAGGGAATGCAAAGCAAGTTAACCAGATTGATTCTTGAGATGGTGTGATTGACATCCGAGCAGAAACTAGATCGTTTAGGACAATTTTCACCTTGAGTTTAGAAGAATGAAAGGGAATCTGGTAAGAACCTACCAGGATTAGACAGGGTAGGTCCAGGAGGAGTGTTCCTGATGGTGGGGGAGTCCTGGGGTCACAATCCAAGAATCAGGTAGACCATTAATGAATGAGGTAGGAGGTGATGAGCCTGTGGGATGCATGACCACAGAAAACAGTTGAGGCCAAAACGTTGTGCAATTTCAAAAGTGAATTGGATATAACAGTTCGGGTTAGAGGGATGAAAGGACATGGGGAGAAGGTGGGAACAGATTGTAGAATTGGATGATCAGACATGATCATAATGAATGGCGTACACCTGCTCCTACTGAGTATGTTTCTACTTAAGATAAAGAAAGGATTCTTATCACATTGGCAGTGATTTTTTATAAACATTCATTTAAAAGCATGATTTCAATGAATGAAATATTTAAGTTAGATTCCCTACAGTGTGGAAACAGATCCTTTGGCTCAACAAGTTCACACCGACCTACCGAAGAGTAACCCACCAAGACCCATTTCCCTCTGACCAATGCACCTAACACTATGGATAATTTAGCATGGCCAACTCACCTGACCTGCACATCTTTGGATTGTGGGAGGAAACCCACACAGACACGGGGAGAATTTGCAAACTCCACACAGACAGTCACCCAAGGCTGGAATCGAACCTGAGACCCTGGTGCTGTGAGGTAGCAGTGCTAACCACTGAGCGACCATCAGGATATTGCTGTAGATTCTAACTCTTGATCTCTAAACAGACAGCTGCCAGTTCTGTTGGAGGGGCTCCTGCTATTAACTTTCCATGACCAACATAATACACAATGGGGGTCTTTCTCTCCCTCCGGCGTCTTAAACCATGGGGGCTTTGCTCAGGTGGTTCACCTCCATCTCCTGCAGCTAGAGGCCCACTCCACTTCCATCACCCAGCTTTCTAGCCACCATCAGTAGTCTGCACTATGCATGAGGTGAAAGTGAGGACCGCAGATGCTGGAGATCAGAGTCAAGATTGGAGTGGTGCCTGATGAAGGGCTTTTGCCCGAAATGTCGATTTTCCTGCTCCTCGGATGCTGCCTGACCTGCTGTGCTTTTCCAGCACCACTCTCATCTGCACCTATGCATGACCCTGGTTCTTCAAGCTGACCCATCAGTAAGGAACTCAGCTCCGACCCCAGTGTGCTGCCTCCCTCTCTCCTTCTCTCGCTCCATGAGGTTTCTCTAGCTAATGGGCGCTGCCAGGTAGCCCAGCTCGGTATTCCTTGTCTACTCCAATCCTTGAGCTCTTGGCTCTGTATCCACAATCAGGATCTTTTATTCACAAGTTCTGGCCTCTTGTCTTTCCTTTCTCCAGCCATTACCCACCGCCTCTTGTTCCCATGCTCCTCCTGGCTTTATCGAAGACTGCTCCTTACAGGAAGCAGTCCATAGAAACAGATGTGCTCTCCACCACCATTGCCACATCTGCCAGAGGTTCAGCTGCATTATTTTCCTAAAGCACTCCTCTCAGGTTCTGACACCTCTTCGCTGCATCAAAACATCTTTTTTTTAACAGTTTCCAAATATTTTTGAGTAATAAACACAAGTTCAAATAAATAAAGAAAAACACTTTAAAAATATTCCCCTGTGATTTTTACATTTGCAGCTGTGTCTCACGACTTCAGCTTTAGTTCCCGGAGACTCCAGGTCAGTTCTGGGGGCGTGGGGGGGTGGGGGGGGGTTGGTAATTCGAGCCGCAGAAGTCTGAGTTGCCTTCAGTGCTGACTTACTCCCAGTTCTGGCTACTGTATTAAGAGTAATAAAGAAACAGGGAGTATATAAACCTTCAATTCTGGAAGGTTTGGACCCGTCAATTCTTTGTGCCAAAGTCAACAGCATTCACCATCCCAAGGCTTTTGAAGAAATGGAGACGGGGAGGCACTGGTAAAACTGCTGAAAGACAGGAAGAAACTAGGTGTGTCATGCCAATAGCAACATCAGAATTAGTTCTGTCTTGTGGAGGCAGCTCACAGTGTACAAGCTGGTTTCATTCAGTGTCTGTTAAGCTCAGGATTTGCCTGATCCAGCTTTCCCATGGGAAAATGTCACAGTGCGTGCTTTCCTCTTGGCGGGACGATGGCTATTGCTCAATCACATTTTTCGTTTCTTAAAGCAATAGGCAGCTCCTGGAATAGATCTCAGAAGTGTGCATCTCACTTCAGGCACCAGTGTTTACAATGCTCCTGAGTAGTAGAGGGGATGGAAGTAGTTAGCTTAGATGCTTTAGATGCAAACCACTTAGGATCCTTGTCTTGATTGGTTTGTACAATGTATTAAGCTAGAGGTTCAATAAAGCTGTTCAGAGATTTGATCTTTTGTGACCAAATCCTGAATCTGCGGATGAAACATTGGGATGACCACTCAACTACAATTCATTTCATCCCTTTAAAGTTCACTATGGTGTAGCTGCTGACTGCAGATAAAGGCATATAATGAGGTTTGTTAGAATGTAACTGTAGTTTCTCATAAAACCCTGATCTTACCAGGACTTATACACTTAATGGTAAGGTCCTAGGGAGTGTTGCTGAACAAAGAGACCTTGGAGTGCAGGTTCATAGCTTCTTGAAAATGGAGTTGCAGGTAGATAGGATAGTGAAGGCAGCGTTTGGTATGCTTTCCTTTATTGGTCAGAGTATTGAGTACAGGAGTTGGGAGGTCATGTTGCGGCTGTACAGGACATTGGTTTCGGCCACTGTTGGAATATTCCATGCAATTCTGGTCTCCTTCCTATCGGGAAGATGTTGTGAAACTTGAAAGGGTTCAGAAAAGATTTACAAGGATGTTGCCAGGGTTGGAGGATTTGAGCGATAGGGAGAGGCCGAACAGGCTGGGGCTGTTTTCCCTGGAGTGTCGGAGGCTGAGGGGTGAACTTATAGAGGTTTACAAAATTATGAGGTTCATGGATAGGATGAATAGGCAAAGTCTTTTCCCTGGGGTCGTGGAGTCCAGAACTAGAGGGCATAGGTTTAGGGTGAGAGGGGAAAGATATAAAAGAGACCTAAGGGGCAACTTTTTCACACAGAGGGTGGTACGTGTATGGAATGAGCTGCCAGAGGAAGTGGTGGAGGCTGGTACAATTACAACATTTAAGAGGCATTTGGATGGGTATATGAGTAGGAAGGGTTTGGAGGGATATGGGCTGGGTGCTGGCAGGTGGGACTAGATTGGGTTGGGATATCTGGTCAGCATGGACGGATTGGACCGAAGGGTCTGTTTCCATGCTGTACATCTCTATGACTCTATAACTTCAGGGAGAGTCCAAGAGCAAGTCCATTCTGTTCCTTGTCCGTCACTTGCACAAACTAGCCCATAGCCCTCAGAACCAACAAGCTCCAACAAGTTGATAAAAGGATAGCCACTGCTAAGCCTATGCCTCTGAATTTCTGGAGCCTTAAACAATGGAATGGGACTCAACATCTACAATCACAGAAATAGGATTGTAAACAGAGTCAGGCTGATCCTAGATAAGGCATCAGAGTCACCCAAACTGTTGTGTCTGCACATACCACATTACAAGACCCAATATTCCCAAAGGCCTAGCCTGTACACACTGCAGTCAGCTTCTCCTGAAGGTGGAAATGTTGCCATGGTGGTTGCCCCATACCTTTGGCCTCCCAATTTGTCTCCGTTATATATCTTTCATGCGATGGCAATCTACAGCCCAGGAACTGCTGCCACGTTTTTGCTTCACTCTCTGACAGCAGGATTACAGACTCGATCCCAATATGTCTGGTATTGCTTCTCCGGGACACAATGTCTCAATCTGGAAAAATTAAGCATCTTTTCCTGTACCTTCTGTATTGTTAAAGAGGGAGTGAACCTTTCAAGCTTTTGATTCACCTCTGAGGGCTCATTTCCACTTATGTGATTCTCTGAGAACAACTGGACTGATTTTAATTTACATAATAATCTGTGATTTCTCTCCTTTGCAATTGATCTTGGATTGTTATTGCTGACAGATATTACATTTCCCCCAGCCTGAAATATTCAGTCCTATCTACCTCCCTAAATCTGACTTCCTCTCTCTCTCTCTTCTCTGCTTTCAAGCCTTCTTCTTTGACTAAGCATTTGGTCACCAGTCTTGATATCTGCTTATTTGGCTCAGTGTCAAATTTACTTTGCAAGTTGCTCTTGTGAACTGCTATGCGATATTTCACCCTGTTTCAGGCACTAGAAATTCAGCAAATTGTTGTTGTTGCCTGGTATTGGATATGTGTCTCATTGTGGTAATGAGCCATGCTGAGCGGTTGGCAGAGGTGGAGATCCTGGGAGACTGATTCTGGGGAGTGGCAGTGATGCCCATTTAGAGATTGCTGGCTCACTGTGCCCGCTTTTGGGCTGCGTCACCACCCCTTTTGGCAATCTGCTTGTGACTGACAAACACAGCTTCAACCTTGCTTTCTGCTTTAAAAAAGACCGGTATTTCTATGGTGAACACAAATGCTGCCCATGCTGAAAGCCTTTGATTGTATTTACCACAGCAACGACTTTGTACTTGTCTCCTGCCAGGAATTCTCAGCAGCAAGGGCTCTGCAGGCTTTTGACTCTCCATCTGAATTCAAACTGTTTCCCTTTGAACAAATTCCTTTGCAAAACTTGGCTGCAGGCCAACAGTGGGGACTGTTCTGTGAACAACAAGCCAGCTGAGTCCCAAGGCATTGTGCAGTCAGATCACTTGTGACTATTTCATGCAACTTATTGCTTTAAGAAATCAGGAGGGTTGCGCACAAGTAAAGCCCATTGTCGCTATGATGTGAGGTTAGAATGTCTGATCCACAGCATTTTTTCAGCCATAAAGAAACACACTGGGGTTACCAATAGCAGGGGAGACCTATACAAACTCTGTTCAGCCCACAGGGCAGTGGTGAGCACTGCTGCCTCACAATACCACGCAAAATTGCCCCATAGTGTCCAGGAATGTGTAGGCTATGGGCCTGCCAAGGGCAATGATCAGCCATGGGCAATGCAGGGACAGGCTGGGGGGGCTGGGTCTTGATGGGTTCCTTTCGGAGGGACGGTGCAGACTTGATGGGCTGAATGGCCTCTTTCTGCACCATAGGGATTCCGTGATTCTATGAACTGGGACCTACGCAAGGTTGACTGGCCTCTATAATGACTGAAAGAACCTGCATTTATACAGCCTCTTATCCCCATCTGTTACCTGTCTCGCCAATTAATTGCTTTCTGATTTGTGCCAAGGTAGGTTCCACCAACAGCGAACAAGTGGAACGACCAGTCAACAGGAACCAAAGCCCTGCAGATGCTGCAAGTCCTGACAGAAAACCAAACAACAGTGAGGACAGGTAGCATTTCAGATCGACAGTCAGTTTTCATCAGAACTGGAAGGAACTAGAGGTCAGGTCGTTTTTAAACAAGTGCAGAGATGGGAAAAAATAGCAGTTGTGGGGAATTAGCAAGGGGAAAGAATTTTTGAAAAGCAGGAGGGCAGGGGAGATTAATGAGGGATGATGCTGAAAGGCAGAAGAGAATGATACTGGGGTGTTATGGTGGGGGGGGGGGGGGTGGAAGAGGTGAATGTTGACACAGACACCAGAGGAGATCCTACTCTTCTCCAATAGTGCCCTGGAGACTTGCACATCTAACAGAACAGGCAGGTGGACTCACATTTTAACCTCATATCTGAATGAGCTGCACACCTCCAGCCTCGCAGCAGCCCTTTTGTACACACTGTCCAAGGACAACAGCAGTTCAACAGGAGTTAGCTCACCTGCACCTTCGCTGAGGCATTAGGGATGGGCAACACATGATGGCTTGCCCTGTAATGACATCCCAGTGAATGAATGAAAACAATGTTTGCTGAAGTAGGAAGGATGAATGAAGGCAGCATTGGAGGTCTGTGCTGTGCTACGACTGAAAGCAGTGGACACATCACATGCAGATCATAAATTCATAACTCCACTTTGGTCAACTGCAAAATTGAGTTTAATAAATTAATAAGAATCAAATCAAATGCTTCATTGTAAAGACTGAACAGGTTCCCTTCTGCATTGCATGAAAGCATGATCCCCTCCTGGGTCAATATTATTAGAGGCTAGTCTGTTCACTGTGGTTAACCCTTAATACACACAGGATGACACTGAATGCAGCGTCAACCCTACATCCTGGGAATACATGTCCAAATGAGAATGATCCTGGCTGTATTCCAACAATTGTCTTATCCTTCTGCAGCCGCACCCCATCCTCAGCTGCTCAGCTCAGATCAGGCAACTTGTTACAAACCACAGATCAGCCACTGTCTCACTGCCACATCACGCAGTGCGTTTCTCATATTACATTGGACGGCCCCTTTCCAATTCTTGTTTTCAGTCTATTTCCTGGTGATAGGTCCTGGTGGTAAAGATGCCTGGAACACTTTATCTATATCTCCACATAGGGGGAGGCGATGGCCCGGTGGTATTATCACTGGATTGTTAATCCAGAAACCCAGGTAATGTTCTGGGGACCCTGGTTTGAATCCCACCGCAGCAGAGAGTGGAATTAGAATTCAATAAAACTCTGGAATTAAGAGTCTGATGATGACTGTGAATCCACTGTCAATTGTTGGAAAAATCTATCTGGTTCATTAATGTCCTTTAAGAAAGGAAACTGCTATCCTGGTGTGGCCTACATGTGACTGCAGACCCATAGCAATTGGTCAACACTTAACTGCCCTCAGGGCAATTAGCGATGGGTAATAAATGCTGGCCCAGTCAATGATGCCCTCACCCTGTGAATGAATTTGAAAAATCCTAGTGCGTGAGAGCCTGGTCAACCTGTCACCCCACTTCCCTGGGCTGCACCATCAATGGCAACTTGCTAAAACCTTCCCAAACCTGTTGGTGAAGTATGAAACTAGACAGAATGCAGCATACTTTCTACCCACTGCCCTCAGCCCCTGGCAGCCACCCTTTATAGACTTTTTGAGAAAACAATTACATTAATTAACTAATGGACAGTCCCTTAAAGGTACACAAACCTTCAAAGTAATATTACAAAATTAAATGCAAAAGTAATTCCCAGGGCATATGATACTTTCGAACGCCTATGGTACCCACTGGTTGTGGAAAGCTTCAGTTTAACCAAATTAAGTGGTTAAGTGGTTAGTACTGCTGCCTCACAGCGCCTCAGTCCCAGGTTCGATTTCAGCTTTGGGCGACTGTGTGGAGTTTGCACATTCTCCCCGTTTCTGTGTGGATTTCCTCCCATATTCCAAAGATGTACAGGTCAGGTGAATTGGCCATGCTAAATTGCCCATAGTTGTTAGGTGCATTGGTCAGAGTGGGGTGGGTTGCTCTTCAGAGGGTCGATGTGGACTTATTGGGTCAAGGGGCCTGTTTCCACACTGGAGGGAATCTAATCTAAAAGATGACAACCTCCTCTAAGGTCCACTGTGAAAAAATCAAATGTTAAAATCAAACAATAAAAGAAATTAAAGCATTGTAACACACTCCGGCCCCTGTGGGGGTACCACTCCCATTCTAGCGAGATCTCTGGCCTAGCCAAGGAAGAGTGGCAGGCAGTGGGGTATAACCATCCCTTTCACGGCCTGCTGCAAGGACCACTTATGGCCACTTGCCAAGGCCCAGTAGCAGACCGACGAGGAGGTCCTAAAGCTTGCCTGTCCCTAACACCCACCCTCTGAATTGCATGGTCAAAGATGAGGAACATGGCAGATCAGCAGTATGAGGCATTTCTCTTTACAGAGGAACCTCGATTGTCTGAAGGCCACGGGCAAGGAGTATTTTGTTCGGTTAATCAAATGCCGGATAACATTGTTTAGCCATTCATTGGGACCTTGCAATCTTGTTCAGATAATCCAAAATGCGGATAATTGAGGTTCCTCTGTACATACCTTTTATAAGTTTTTAAAAAGCTAATAAAACAAATTAATTAAATAAGCAAGTGACAGTCCCATTGAGGGGCATTAACACAAAAATATCAAATTATTAACATTTTAAATTTGATTGCAGGCGGACACTAGCCCCTGTGGTGCATCAAGCCTGCCAATGGATACCATACAAAATTTCCCTTACCTACTTAATAAATAATTTAAGTTCTACCAACTTGATCCAAATTAAAAGCTGGCAGCCTTGCAACAAAAGCAAATGTTCAAATGGAATTAAGATTTAAAATTAGCGTGCCGTTGTGGGCTGAGACAACAAGAGATACTCTAGCGCTTGTGGATGCTAAGCCTATCAGAGGACATCCTCCTGAAACAGTGACACCCGAGTGTGAGACTTTCACAGAGAGTGGTAGGCAGTCGGGTGTAATGATCCCCTCCAGCAGCCAGTCACACAATCTACTTACTGACAAGTCCAGGAGTAAACCAATGAGGAAGTACTCCAATAGTTCATATCCCACTGTAGCCTGTGGCCAATTATCGGATCTGTAGGGCTGACAAGCCGAACATTAAGTAGCATCCTCTTCAAGTCATAGAGTCATAGAGATGTACAGCACAGAAACAGATCCTTTGGTCCAACCCGTCCATGCCGACCAGATATCCTAACCCAATCTAGTCCCACCTGCCTGCACCCAGCCTATATCCCTCCAAACCCTTCCTATTCATATACCCATCCAGATGCCTTTTAAATGTTGTAATTGTACCAGCCTCCGTCACTTCCTCTGGTAGCTCATTCCATAAACACACCACCCTCTGAGTGAAAATGTTACCCCTTAGGTCTCTTTTATATCTTTCCCCTCTCACCCTAAACCTATGCCCTCTAGTTTTGGACTCTTCCACTCCAGGGAAAAAAACTTTGTCTATTTATCCTTTCCATGCCCCTCATGGTTTTATAAATCTCTATAAGGTCACTCCTCAGCCTCCCGAAGTTCCAGGAAAAACTGCTCCAGCCTGTTCAACCTCTCCCTATAGCTCAAATCCTCCAACCCTGGCAACATCCTTGTAAATCTTTTCTGAACCGTTTCAGGTTTCACAACATCTTTCCGATAAGATAGTCAGTAATGGAATATTGCAATCGAGTTCATCCAGTTTAAGCACAAAATCTCATAAAGGCCACAGAAAATAATATTGCTTTATACCATTCTGAAATGAGATCAATTAAACTAAATTAAATCAATTACATCAAGTTCACAACTCTTAAAGGAGCACTTGAATTAAAGCCAAGATCACAATGAAACTAACTTAATTTAAATAAAAATGTGTTTTTGGAGGCAGGTGATCCATTCCGGCCCCTTTGATTCCAACCTTCCATAACCAGTGGACACCCTGGTATGGATGTAACTGGGAAAGGGAGACAGGCAGTTGTTTGGAATGGACCCTTCCACAGCCTGCTGTTTGGACATGTTCATGGCCACCTTGGAACCAAGAACCAAGATCCAGGGAGACTGCCTACCAGTGGGCAGCAGGTGCCAAAAGATCAGGAGGGCTTACCTGAAGCACAATCAAACATAAGCAGCTGACCCTTTACATATTGGAATATGTACTTCCATCAAGTGCAGCCTGTGTGTGTATGGAACATGGACTCCCTGAGTTTACTGAAAACAGTCCTGCTTTATGCTATTTTAGAAAAAAAAACATGAAACAAACTAAATCAAATTAAGGAGCACTCATAACAAAAGATAAACTCCAGAGCAACATTCAAACCAGGATATGATTTTGGATGGCTATAATACATTCAAAATTGTTAAACAAGCAATTTAAATGTGGACTGTATGATAATTGAGTACCTTGCTCGAACCCAAAACATCCTTTATAAAAACCCCTCCCCCTTATGTCTAATTCCCCCTAATGTCTAATACCAAGGGGCATGCATTTAAGGTAAGGGGGGCAAGTTCAAAGGAGATGTGAGGGGCACGTTTTTAACAGAGAGAGTGGTAGCACTCTGGAACATACTGCCGGGGTGGAAGTGGAGACAGGTACGATAGGAGTGTTGAAGGGACTCTTAGATAAGCGCATGAATATGCCAGGAATGGAGGGATATGCATCAAAGGCAGGCAGAAGGGGTTGGCGTCATGTTTGGCTCAATATTGTGTACAGTTCTATGTTCTACATTCTATAAAAGTAGTCGATAAGCCAGTGATCTAGAATGGGGCTTGCTCTCACCTCTCCTATTCCAAAGTTCTAGTAGTCCCAATACTTGGAACAGCTGCCATTTCTGACATCTGTGTTTTTTAAAAAAGGCAGTGAATGTGTCTACTTTCAGGCAGGCACAGGCTCAGACTTGGCTTCCACTGAAAAACTGAAAGAAGCAGCGAAGCCTTTTTCCCAGCAGATGTATATCCCACAGACTCACCCCTGAGTGGGAGATGAGTACAGCAGGCAGAGTTCCTGGGTTAAAACTTGCAGCAGTAGATTTTTAAGACCTTCTTTCCCACGATCCCCGTCAGACAGCTCTTCAACTCTAAGCATGCATTTGTTACAACTGTAGAGTCAATGTGATGCTGTTTGGCTTTGCATCCACACTGTGGGATTAGTGTAAGTGATGCCACAGCTGCCCCAGCCCATCATAATGAAGCAAAGTGGAGTGAGACCCCTCAGAATGGGCGAGTCCACTTAGACTCTACTTCAGAGTTGGGTTTGCACGTTGGTGAATTACTTCACACTGAGGCTGAGCCCGTGCCATGACTGTATTGAAACAAAGCGATTATCATTGTCCTCATGCCTCACTATCGATCTGACTCACTGAGACAGCCCCAGTGTTGAAGCAGGGGGCACTCAGGACTCTGTTTTAAACAGCTTTCACTCCATGGGGTTGGTTAGTGGAAGCAGCTAATTACTTAGTGTCCACTCTGTACTAGATTTACTTTGCAAAAACCAGCCAAAATAAACAAGAATGCAGTAACCCTTTGGACAAATGCTAAACACAGGGAGAGGGAGAATGAAAAATGAATGAGTAAAGGGAAACATCTCGTGTGGCCTTGTACAGACTAGATGGCTACAGTAGACATCACTGATTTTTATCTTTACCATTCTCTCAATCGATTCCCTCCCAACAGGCTGCCCAATGCTTTATTTAGTTTTGTTTTTGTTCATTCTATTGATTTGCTTTCAGCATATTGTATATAGCATCAGGAGCTAGTCAGCTTTACTCATGATCTATTTGATACTTCTAACGTAGTATATTTGCCCAGCTGCCCCCTGCTCCTACAGCAGTGTGGGTACAATGTGGTCTTCACACTTTGAGGCTTTGTCATGTTAGAGCAGAGAGGACATGTCACAGGTCTCACTCTCAGGAATATCCCTGACAGCGTTCAGGATGCTCACGGCCTTTGGGGGAGAACCTTTATCGTGAGGTCACATTGAACTTAAAGCACACAACAAGTTGTTCAAACCAATGAGGCTGATCTGTTGTTTATACTCAACTTATTGCCTATTCCCAGCTCAGCAGATAGATTTCCTCGCTTAATTGGAATTGATGGAACAATGCTGGAATGAGCAAGTGCTGTACATTTCAAATTTTGCCAGAGATGCAGTATCTGTTTGTGATGAAACAAAACAGAGGCCAAGCCAGGCAACAGCTTGACTCCATCTAAAGCTTCCGTCGGCTCCATAAAGGCAGACAGAAAGTGAATGAATTGGCTCAAAGACAGGAGCAAACACAACCCTCTGCTGGTTTGCTCTGCATTTTTGAGTCAAAACCATTTTGTAAACTCATTCCCCATTTCCCTGACACCTCATCCCTTTACACTGAGTCATTTGTGCCGTGACAGCACCTTTGGGATTTGATGATGTTTGAGCAGTCATTTATGGAACCCAGAAATGAGTCACATTCTCAATAGTGAAAGGACGGCAAACCACAAGCAAGCACTAAGCACAAATCTGTAAACATTATACAGTGACGGACTGCTGCAGCATTGCCCTTTCATCTCAGGACCTTGTGATAGGTGCTCTGTTGGAACTTCCTGTCTGTCTAGTTGTTTGAGGTGAAGGCTTGTGGTTCCATCTATCGCATTAAAGATTAAAGTTGAGAGAGTTTCCATCACATTCCAGTATTGGATTTTATCACATCAACAGCTTTTGTTGAGAAAAATAGATCATTGTTTCCTACAATCCATTTTGACCTGGAATGGAAAACTTTGCAAGCACCTGTCTTCTCTCACCAACACACCATCAAACTTCAGTCTAATCCTAACCCTCTCGGCACGGTGGCTCAGTGGTTAGCACTGCTGCCTCACAGTGCCAGGGACATGGGTTCGATTCCAGCCTCAGGCGACTGTCTCTCTGGAAAGCAGCCCAAACACTTCAGCAAAAAACATGGCTGGACCTGGAGCAGCAAATCAGCAGGAACTTATCCACTGGGTCCTAAGCAAACTCCCTCCAGTTAAAAAAACACACAGTAAATTTATGGTACATTGGGTCCTAAGCAGACGCTCTGTAAAAATACATCAAACTGCAACTTACAGAGTCCTAGGAAGCAGTCACAATCCACTCAAATGTAAGAAACCTGCGAGGAAGTGGGGTAAGTGTGCTGACCTGCTAGTAAGACTGAGACAACATGATTTCAAGAATCCCCCTTCCTAACTTACTCCAAGCAAATGTACAGTCTCTGGAGAACAAGATGAATGAACTCAGATCACGGTTTAGCTTCCAGCATGAACTGTGGGACTGCTGCGCACTCTGCTTCACAGAAATCTGGCTCAACCCATCTATTCCTGACTGCACACTTCAGGCTAATGGTTTTTCTATCCATCGTATGGACCATACAGCATCCTTGGTTAAGGCAAAGGGTGCAGGGATTTGTTTTTTAATCAGCAACTTGTGGTGCACAGACATTACAACCCTGGGCAGCCATTTCTCCCAAAACCTTGAATTCCTCAACATCAAATGGTCAATTCTATCTACCATGGGAATTTACCACTACTATACTAACTGCTGTGTATATATGGCCACAAGCAAAGGTTGAGGAAGCTCTGGATGTGTTGTACTCCACCACTAACACCCTGGAGATGGAACACCCCGAGGCCCTGTTTATTGTAACTGATGACTTCAATCAAGCCAATCTAAAGAAGGTGTTGCCCAAGTACCACCAGAGTATTGCCCTGCCCCACCAGGGGCTCGAACATTTTGGACCACTGCTACACCTCTGTGAAAGATGGCTACTGCTCCATCCCCCGCCCTCATTTCGGGAACTCCGACCACAATGCCGTGTTTCCCCTCCCGGCTTACAGGCAAAAACCCAAGCAGCTATCGCCCTGGCAGATACAGGTCCAATGCTGGTTGGAGGAGGCAGAGGATCAACTCCGGCGCTGTCTGGAATCAGCTAACTGGGCCGTGTTCAAACAGGCCGCAGGTACCTTGGACGAGTACGCCACTACCGTCGCAAACTTCATCAGCTTGTGTGTGGAGGACTGCATACCGAGGAAGTCAATCCGGGTTTTCCCCAACAGGAAACCCTGGATGAATCAGGATGTACAGAACCTGCTAAAAACCAGGCATGAGGCCTTCAGATCAGGAGACCCACTCAAATGTAAGGAATCCAAGTATTACCTTCACCAAGCCATTAAGACAGCCAAGGACCAATACCGATCCAAACTAGAGACCCAGACAGACTCCCGGCGATAATGGCAAGGACTGAATGACATCACAGATTCTAAAAGGAGACAGTGCAAGATAGCAGATGATGACACATCCCTCCCAGGTCATCTCAACGCCTTCGATGCTCGCTTTGAGCAGAATTTCAGCGGAAAGGTAACACTTATTCCGACAAGTCCTGATAAACCTATCCCAACAGTCACTGCATCAGAGGTCAGTTTTCCTTCGTGTAAATCCAAGGAAAGCGATGGGACCAGACGGAGTACCGGGCCGTGCACTCAGGGCATGCGCAGATCAACTGGCAGAGGTCATCTCAGACATCTTCAACCTCTCCCTGCAGCAGGCCACTGTCCCTGCCTGTTTCAAGAGGACCAACATCATCCCTGTGCCTAAGAAAGCTCACGCAGCATGTCTCAATGACTATCACCCAGTGGCCTTAACTTCGGTGGTCATGAAGTGCTTTGAAAGGCTGGTCATGGCATTAATTAACTCCAGCCTCCCCACTGCTCTTGACCTTCTCCAATTTGCCTATTGGACCAACAGATCCACGTCAGATGCCATATCATTTGCCCTTCCCTCCTCCCTAGAACATCTTGACACCAAGAACAGCTACGTAAGAATCCTACTTATTGACTTCAGTTCAACCTTCAACACTATTATCCCTTTGAGACTGATTACTAAACATAGTGATCTCAGACTAAGCCCTACTCTCTGCAACTGGATCCTCAGTTTCCTGACCCACAGGCCACAATCAGTGAAGATTGGGGACAATATTTCATCCTCACTAACACTCAACACTGGAGCCCCCCGGGGCGTGTACTCAGCCCCTAACTGTACTCACTGTATACCCATGACTGCGTCAACAAATACCAGACTAATGCCATTTACAAGTTCTCTGATGACACCACCATAGTCGTTCGAATCTCAGATGGCGATGAAACAGATGGGAGTTGGAAGACCTGGAAAAATGATGCACTGAGAACAACCTAGCTCTCAATGCCTGCAAAACCAAGGAACTCATGATTGACTTTCGGTGGGATGTTACTCATGCCCCCCTACACATTAACAGGTGGAACGAGTGGAGAGTGTCAAGCACATGGGAGTGGTCATCCACAACAAGCTTTCTTGGACTCTTCATGTGGATGCACTGGTTACAAAAGGCCCAACAATATCTCTTCTTCCTCAGGCAGCTAATGAAATTTGGCATGAGGGCGAAGACCCTTGCCAACTTTTATAGATGCGTCATTAAGAGCATTCTATCTGGATGTATCACCACCTGGTATGGCAACAGTACCAATCAAGATCAAAGACAGTTACAGAGAGTGGTGAACATGACCTGGACAATCACAAAGGTCAACCTCCCATCTATAGAATTCATCTACCAGGCCCGCTGTCAAGGAAAGGCCGTCAGCATTCTCAAAGATCCATCCCACCCTGGCAATGTTTTTCTACAACCTCTACCATCGGGGAGAAGGTACAGATGCCTGAACACACGGACCAGCCAGTTTCAAAACAGTTTCTACCCTACTGTTGTTAGAATACTGAATGGACTCACAAACTCTTAACATTTGCCTGTACCTGCGTTTTTGTTTTTGCCACTGTTTACCTATTATTTACTTATCTATGCTACAAAACTCTGTGATCTGCCTGTATTTGGATGTAGGTTTGCTTGCTGAGCTGGAAGGTTCATTTCCAGATGTCTCGTCACCCTAATAGGTAACATCTTCAGTGGGCCTCATGTGAAGCAATGCTGATAACTCCCGCTTTCTATTTATATGTTGGGTTTCTTTGGGTTGGTAATGTCATTTCCTGTTGTGATGTCATTTCCTGTGGTGAAGTCACTTCCTGTTTTTTCCTCAGGGGGTGGCTAGTTTTCTGCCTGTTTGTCCATTGTAGTGTTTATTATAATTCTTGCACAGTATTTTGCAAATGACAAGCAAAACTAGTGTAATTTACAAAATACCATGCAAGAACAGTAACAAACACCACATTGGACAAACAGGCAGAAAACTAGCCACCAGGATACATGAACACCAACTAGCCACAAAAAGACATGACCCTCTCTCACTAGTATCCTTACATATAGATGAGGAAGGACACCACTTTGACTGGGACAACACATCCATCCTAGGACAAACCAAACAAAGACAGGTACAAGAATTCCTAGAAGAATGGCATTCCAACTGGAACTCAATCAACAAACACATTGAGTTAGACCCCATCTACCAACCCTGAGGAAAAAACAGGAAGTGACTTCACCACAGGAAATGACATCACAACAGGACATGACATCACCAACCCAAAGAAACTCAACATATAAATTGAAAGCAGGAATTATCAGCACTGCTTCGCCTGAGGCCCACTGAAGATATTACCTAGTAGGGTGGACGAAATGTCTGGAAATGAACCTTTTAGCTCAGCGAGCAAACTTACATCCAGAACCTCAACCTGAGCTACAAACCTTCTCAAAATTTGCTATCTGCCTGTATTGCTCACAAGACAAAGCTTTTCATTGTGCCTCAGCACATGTGACAATAAATTCAATTCAGTTCAGTTTTCACATTCTCCCTATGTCTGCGTCTGTTTCTTTCAGGTGCTCTGATTTCCTCCCACAATCCAATATGAGCCGGTGCTGGCAGGTGGGACTAGATTGGGTTGGGATATCTGGTCGGCATGGACGGGTTGGACTGAAGGGTCTGTTTCCATGCTGTACATCTCTATGACTCTATGACTATGTGCAGGCTATGTGAATTGGCCATGCTCAAATTGCTGACAGTGTTCAGGGATGTGTAGCCTAGTGCATTAATTAGGGGTAAATATAGGGTAAGGTGGGCTACTCTTTGGAGGGTTGGTGTGGATTTGTTGGGCCGAAGGGCCTGTTTCCATACTATAGGGATTCTAATTCTAATTTTTACAGCTGCTTACAGGAACAGGGCAACTTCATCACAGGTCCACCTTAACAGCAAAATGATAGTCTCTGAACACTGTGTTGTATGCCTGTCCTTCGTTCAGCACGTCCTATGTTTTTTAAAGGTCATTAGTTGAAGAGTGTGGTGCTAGAAAAGCACTGCAGGTCAGGCAGCATCTGGAATTGACGTTTCAAGCATAAGCTCATTCCTGTTGAAGGGTTTATGCCCGAAACGTTGATTTTCCTGCTCCTCGGATACTGCCTTGATCAGCTGTGCTTTTCCAGCACCACACTCTTCGACTCTGATCTCCAACATCTGCAGTCCTCAGTTCCTCTGTTAAAGGACATTATCCAAACAGCAATGTTGCAGTACAAAACATTCCTTCTAGATCATCACTTCCAACAGTGCTATGCCTTACTGGGGAAGCTCCTGTAAATCGGTCCCACTAGTCATAGAGAGGTCACTAAAGTGAAAAGGCTATCAATGTATAAATAGTCTCCAGTTTATCTGACATATTCCCAGGCTAACAGAAAACACTGACTAGGCTTTTGTATTTGACAAGAACTATCATTTATTATAAATAAAGATATTATAATCACAGGCAAACGACTGTGAACAGCTGACATACTAAGTTAAAACTCTAACTCCACTCCCCAAACCTCCCTATAGACGCACGTACAGATAGAAAGACACAGATAGATAAAAAAGGTGATGGTTTTGGTGAGGGAAGAGTTCAATGGCTCCAGTTGACATGGTTACTGAGATGATCCATTTGCCTGCCAGGATTTTCAGTTTTTCAATCTCTCCTCTCCAGGCTTTTTTCACCTCTTTGCAGGAGGAAGAGGCAATTGGTACACAAACTGAGAAGTCTCTTAGCTACTGGTTAAAGGTCACTTATAGCAACTGGTGGGAGAAAATGAATTGGTTATTTCCAAGCTTTAAGTACTTTATTGAAAGGAAAGACACACCATCTACCCTTGTAGCAATCTGAAGGCTTCTGTCAGTATCGTGCATGCCCACAAGCTGATCAGCTACCCTGGAGTCAATCAAATAGTTGTCAGGTTGATGGTTTTTGACATCTGTAACTGGTCAGAACTGCATAAACCAATCAGCAATCTGTTACCATCCAAATCTCATTTTGTAAAGATGTCTTGATGCAGGATCATCTACAAGCAGTTCATTCCTACACCCACCCTTCTCCAGCCCCACCGACTGCTTGATGAAAGCAGTAGTGAATACATGACTTACAATGAGTTTCAGTAACATGTCTTTTAGAAGTGTGGTACAGATACCAAATAATAAAGGTAAGAGATTACTGTGGGAATACATTACAGGCTTGCTAACAGTAGTTACAACTGTCAGACAGAACATGTCGGAATAAATGAATTGGATATTTAAAAAAAGTATTACAGTAACCATGGATGCCATTAATCCATATGTAGATTGTGAGAATCAGTTTGATACATGTAGCCCAGAAATCTCTTAGAGCACTACAATCCAGAAGCCACCAGGCAGCAGGTTATCTTAAACTTAGTAATCTCCATGTGACAGTATTAATTAATAACCACATGGCAAGGGAATCATTAGGTGACTCTGCTCACAATGTGAAAGAATTTCATGTTTAGTTAGAAAGAGAGAAGTGTGGGTCCATGACCAATGTTATAAATGTAAATATAGGTAACTAAGAGGGTATGAAGGTAGAAACGGCAACGGTGAATTGGGAAACTGGGTTAGAGTCATTCAAGTTGAACTGGCAGACTTTTAAAGAGATATTAAGTTAAGGGGATGGCATGGTGTTGTGGTAATACTGTTGAACTTGCAAGTCAAAGACCAGAGTTAAATCTTTATAGCTGATGGAATTTACGTTCAATTAATACACTTGGAATATAAAAATTAGTCTTAATAACAGTACTATGAAACTGTTATAAACATTGTCTAGTTCCCTAATGTTCTTCAGGGAGGGAAATTTACTATCTGTATCTGATCTCAGCTACATGTGACTCCAGACCCAAAGCAATGTATGTGACCTTTAACTGGCCTCTAAGTGACTCAGAGATGGACCACAAATGCTGGCTTTGTCCATGATACCCATGTTTCCTCCGGGTGCTCTGGTTTCCTCCCACAATCCAAAAAGATGTTCAGGTCAGGTGAATTGGCCATGCTAAATTACCCATAGTGTTAGGTGCATTAGTCAGGGGTAAAAATAGGGTAGGGGAATGGGTCTGGGTGGGTTACTCTTCGGAGGGTTGGTATGGACTTATTGGGCTGAAGGGCCTGTTTCTAGTCTATAGGTGACCTAAACCTAATAAATTTCCCAGAAAAAAAGCAGAAATAATTCTCGACAAACATTTCTCCCAATGTTAAAGAAAGGCTCTTTAAGAAGTAAGCATCATTCATGGTTAATGAAGTATGTTAATGACCATATAATGATCATTGTACAAATCTGCAAAGATTTATAATAGTTCGGATGTATGGGCAGACCTTAAGAACCAGCAAAGAATGACTACAAAGATAACTGAGAAAGAAGGTAGAGTATGAGAGAAAGCTAGCTAGTAATGTAAAAACAGACCATAAGAGGTCCAACAAGTATTTGAATAGGAAAAGAATAATTAATGCTGGTGTTGGTCTTCCAGACAGACAGTCTGGGAATTGATAATGAAAAATAAAGAAATGGTGAACAGTTTTTTGTTCCCTGCCTACACAGTAGAGGACTTAGAAAACTTCCAAAAAGTGGCTGAAAGTCTAGAGATGATAAGGAGCAATAAATTTAAAACAATTGCCTTTGCCAAGGAAAAGGAGGTGGAAAAACAAGATTGACATGTCCACAGGGCCAGGTGAGTGCACCTCAAGGTCTTTAAAGATGTGGCAACACAGAAGTTGATGCATTGCTATAATTTTCCCAAATTGCTTAGATTCCGGAAGAGTCCATGTGGATTGAACAATAGCAAATGTAACATTTTTATTCATGAAAGGAAGGAAGCAGAAAGTAGTGAACTATGGGCCAGTTATTGTAACATCTCTGAGAGTGGGTAATTGAATCTATTATTAAGGAGGTCATAGCAGGATAGTTGTAAAATCACAACATGATCAGGCAGAGTTATCATGGTTTTGTGAAAGGGATATCATGTTTAACTGATCTACTGAGTTTTTTTTGATGAAGTAACTGATGAATAGAGGAGTCATGGTGGATGTGGTGCACATGGCGTTCCAAAAGGCATTTAATCATCAAAAGGTGGTTGCACATTAACTTGATAAAAGATTGGTTAGCTAACAGGAAACAGAAAGTGGGAATAAGTGTGTCTTTTATCGGTTGACAAGCTGTAACTGTTGCCACAAATTCATTGCTGGATTAGGTCACAATTCTTAACTACATTGAGGCCTGCTTCTTAATGCAAAAATTAAACAATTACCTTTCAGTTATGCTGAGCTGCTGAGGGTGATGTGTGTATGGAATGAGCTGCCAGAGGAAGTGGTGGAGGCTGATACAATTACAACATTTAAAAGGCATCTGGATGGGTATATGAATAGGAAGGGTTTAGAGGGATATGGGCCAAGTGCTGGCAAATGGGACTAGATTAATTTAGGATATCTGCATGACGTGGACCAGTTAGACTGAAGGGTCTGTTTCCATACAGTTCATCTCAATGACTCTATGGTGGCCTGGCTTCAGGATCCAATTATTTAGAGTCAGAGAGTCATAGAGATATACAGCATAGAAACAGACCCTTCGGTCCAACTCGTCCATGCCGACCAGATATCCCAACCTAATATGGTCCCACCTGCCAGCACCCGACCCATATCCCTCCAAAGCCTTCCTATTCATATACCCATCCAAATGCCTTTTATATGTTGCAATTGTACCAGCCTCCACCATTTCCTCTGGCAGCTCATTCCATACCCGTACCACCCTCTGTGTGAAAAAGTTGTCCCTTAGGTCTCTTTTATATCTTTCCCCTCTCACCCTAAACCTCTGCCCTCTAGTTCTGGACTCCCCCCACCCCAGGGAAGAGACTTTATCTATTTATCATCAAAATGGGCGGCACGGTGGCACAGTGGTTAGCACTGCTGCCTCACAGCGCTGGAGACCCGGGTTCAATTCCCGCCTCAGGCGACTGACTGTGTGGAGTTTGCACGTTCTCCCTGTGTCTGCGTGGGTTTCCTCCGGGTGCTCCGGTTTCCTCCCACAGTCCAAAGATGTGCAGGTCAGGTGAATTGGCCATGCTAAATTGCCCATAGTGTTAGGTAAGGGGTAGATGTACATGTAGGGGTATGGGTGGGTTACGCTTCGGCGGGGCGGTGTGGACTTGTTGGGCCAAAGGGCCTGTTTCCACACTGTAAGTAATCTAATCTAATCTAATATTATCCTATCCATGCCCCTCATGATTTTATACACCTCTATAACGTCGCCCCTCAGCCTCTGATGCTCCAGGGAAAAACAGCCCCAGCCTATTCACCCTTTTCCAAAAGCTCAAATCCTCCAACCCTGGCAACATTTTTGTAAACCTTTTCTGAACCCTTTCAAGTTTCACAACATCCTTCCGATAGGAGGGAGACCAGAATTGCACGGAGTATTCCAAAAGTGGCCTAACCAATGTCCTGTACAGCCACAACATGACCTCCCAACTCCTGTACCCAATGCTCTGACCAATAAAGGAAAGCATACCAAACGCCTTCTTCACTAACCTATCTACCTGCGACTTCACTTTCAAGGAGCTATGAACCTGCACTCCAAGGTCCCTTTGTTCAACAATACTCCATATAACCTTCCCATTAAGTGTATAAGTCCTGCTAAGATTTGCTTTCCCAAAATGAAGCATCTCACATTTATCTGAATTAAACTCGATCTGCTATTTCTCGAAGTGACCTGTACAAGAAGAACGGATTGCACCTGAAATGGAAGGAGACTAATATACTGGCAGGGAGATTTGCTAGAGCTGCTCAGGAGGATATAAGCTATTAAGGTGGCAGAGTGGGACCCAGGGGGATAGTGAGGAAAGAGATCAATCTGAGACTGGCACAGTTGAGAAAAAAAAGAGTCCAAGTCAGGGCAGGCAGGGGCAATGTAGGATTAATACATTAAACTGCATTTACTTCAATGCAAGAGGCCTAACAAGGAAGGCAGATGAACTCATCGCATGGTTAGGAACATGGGACTGGGATATCATAGCAATTACAGAAACATGGCTCAGGGATGGGCAGGACTGGCAGATGAATGTTCCAGGATACAAATGCTACAGGAAGGACAGAAAGGGAGGCAAGACAGGAGGGGGAGTGGCATTATTGATAAGGGATAGCATTACAGCTGTACTGAGAGAGGATATTCCTGGAAATACATCCAGGGAAGTTATTTAGGGTGAACTGAGAAATAAGAAAGGGATGATCACCTTATTGGGAGTATATCATAGACCCCCTAATAGTCAGAGGGAAGTTGAGAAACAGATTTGTGAGGAGATCTCAGTTATCTGTAAAAATAATAGGATGGTTATGGTAGGGGATTTTAACTTTCCAGACAAAGACTGGGAATGCCATAGTGTTAAGGATTTAGATGGAGAGAAATTTCTTAAGTGTGTACAAGAAAATCTTCTGATTCAATATGTGGATGTACCTACTAGAGAACGTGCAAAACTTGACCTACTCTTGGGAAATAAGGCAGGGCAGGTGGCTGAGGTGTCAGTGGGGGAGCACTTTGGGGCCAATGACCATAATTCCATGAGTTTTAAAATTGTGATGGAAAAGGATAGACCAGATCTAAAAGTTGAAGTTCTAAATTGGAGGAAGGCTAATTTTGACAGTATGAGGCAAGAACCTTCAAAAGCTGATTGGGGGCAGATGTTCACAGGGAAAGGGACAGCTGGAAAATGGGAAATCTTCAGAAATGAGATACCGAGAGTCCAGAGACAGTATATTCCTGTCAGGGTGAAAGGAAAGGCTGGTAGGTATAGGGAATGCTGGATGACTAAAGAAATTGAGGATTTGGTTAACAAAAAGAAGGACGCATATGTCAGGTATAGACAGGAGAAATTGAATGAATCCTTAGAAGAGTATAAAGGCAATAGGAGCATACTTAAGAGGGAAATCAGGAGGACAAAATGGGGACATGAGATAGCTTTGACAAATAGGGTTAAGGAGAATCCAAAGGGTTTTTACAAATACATTAGGATAAAAGGGTAACTGGGGGGAGAATAGGGCCCCTCAAAGGTCAGCAAGATGATCTTTGTGTGGAACTGCAGAAGATACTTAACGAGTATTTTGCATCAGTGTTTACTGTGGAAAAGGATATGGAAGATATGGAATGTAGGGAAATAGATGGTGACATCTTGAAAAATGTCCATATTACAGTGGAGGAAATGCTGGATGTCTTGAAACACATAAACATGGATAAATCCCCAGTTCCTGATTAGGTGTACTCTAGAACTCTGTGGGAAGCTAGGGAAGTGATTGCTAGATCTCTTGCTGAGATATTTGTATCATCGATAGTCACAGGTGAGGTGCCGGAAGACTGGAGATTGGCTAATGTGGTGCCACTGTTTAAGGAGAGTGGTAAGGACAAGCCAGGGAACTATAGACCAGTGAGCCTGACGTCAGTGGTGGGCATATTGTTGGAGGGAATCCTGAGGGACAGGATGTACATGTATTTGGAAAGGCTAGGACTGATTAAGGATAGTCAACATGGCTTTGTGCATGGGAAATCATGTCTCACAAACTTAATTGAGATTTTTGAAGAAGTAACAAAGAGGATTGGTGAGGGCAGAGTGGTGGACGTGATCTATATGGACTTCAGTAAGGTGTTCGACAAGGTTCCACATGGGAGACTGATTAGCAAGGTTAGATCTCATGGAATACAGGGCGAACTAACCATTCAGATACAGGACTGGCTCAAAGGTAGAAGACAGAGGGTGGTGGTGGAGGAGTGTTTTTCAGACTGGAGGCCTGTGACCAGTGGAGTGCCACAAGGATCGGTGCTGGGTCCACTACTTTTCATCATTTATATAAATTGTTTGGATATGAGCAGAAGAGGTATAGTTAGTAAGTTTGCAGTGACACCAAAATTGGGGGTGAAGTGGACAGTGAAGAAGGTTACCTCAGATTACAATGGGATCTTGATCAGATGGGCATATTTATTGTAGTTTAAAAGAACTGGGGGAGAGTGAATGCCTCCATCTCAAACAACCCTCATTTTTCTAGAACATAGTACATAGAATATTACAGCGCAGTACAGGCCCTTCGGCCCTCAATGTTGCACCACCCTGTCATACTAATCTGAAGCCCATCCCACATACACTATTCCATGTACGTCCATATGCCTGTTCAATGACGATTTAAATGTACTTAAACTTGGCGAATCTACTACCGTTGCAGGCAAAGCATTCCATACCCTTACTACTCTCTGAGTAAAGAAACTACCTCTGACATCTGTCTTATACCTATCTCCCCTCAATTTAAAGTTATGTCCCCTCGTGTTTGCCGTCCCCATACTTGGAAAAAGGCTCTCCCTGTCCACCCTATCTAACCCTCTGATTATCTTGTATGTCTCTATTAAGTCACCTCTCAACCTTCTTCTCTCTAACGAGAACAGCCTCAAAGCCCTCAGCCTTTCCTCGTAAGATATTCCTTCCATAGCAGGCAACATCCTAGTAAATCTCCTCTGCATCCTTTCAAAAGCTTCCACATCCTTCTTATAATGCGGAGACCAGAACTGTACACAATACTCCAAGTGTGGCCGTACCAGAGCTTTATGCAGCTGCAGCATAACCTCCTGGTTCCGAAACTCAATCCCTCTATTAATAAAGGCCAAAACACTGTATGCCTTCTTAACAACCCTGTCAATCTGGGTGGCAACTTTCAGGCAACTGTGTACATGGACACCGAGATTTCTCTGCTCATCTGCACTACCAAGAATCTTACCATTAGCCCAGTACTTCGCATTCCGATTACTCTGTCCAAAGTGTATCACCTCATACTTGTCAACATTAAACTCCATTTGCCACCTCTCAGCCCAGCTCTGCATCCTATCTATGTCTCTCTGCAACCTACTACATCCTACATCGCTATCCACAACTCCACCGACCTTAGTGTCACCTGCAAATTTACTAACCCACCCTTCTAAGCCCTCACCCAGGTCATTTATAAAAATAACGAACAGCAGTGGACCCAACACCAACCTTTGCGGTACGCCACTAGTAACTGGACACCAAGATTAACATGTTCCACCAACTACAACCCTCTGTTTTCTTTCCGCAAGCCAATTACTGATCCAAACTGCTATGTCTCCCACAATCCCATTCCACTGCATTTTGTATAATAGCCTACTGTGGGGAACCTTATCGATCGCCTTGCTGAAATCCATATACACCACATCAACCGGTTTACTCTCATCTACCTGTTTGGTCACTTTGTCAAAAATGTCAATAAGATTTGTTAGGCACGACCTACCCTTCACAAAACCGTGCTGACTGTCCCTGATCAGATTATTCTTTTCTTGATGGTTATAAATCCTATCTCTTATAACCTTTTCCAACACTTTACAAACAACTGAAGTGAGACTCACTGGTCTGTAATTACCAGGGTTGTCTCTACCACCCTTTTTGAACAAGGGAACCACATTTGCTATCCTCCAGTCCTCAGGCACTATTCCTGTAGACAATGATGATTTGAAGATCAATGCCAAAGGCTCGGCAAACTCTTCCCTTGCTTCCCAGAGGATCCTAGGAAAGATCCTATCTGGCCCACGGAACTTGTCTATTTTCACACTCTGCAGTATTTCTAATACCTCTTCCTTGTGAACCTCAATCTCTTCTAGTCTAGATGCAAGTATCTCTGTATCTTCCTCGCCAACATTTTCATTTTCTATCTGTCAAAAAATATTTATTTAGTGCTTCCCCTATTTCCTCTGACTCCACACACAACTTCCCATTATTTTCCTTGATTGGCCCTAATTTAACTCTCGTCATTCTTTTATTCCTGACATACCTATGGAAAGCCTTAGTGTTAACCCTGATCCTATCCGCCAACAACTTCTCATGTCTCCTCCTGGCTCTTCTGAGCTCTCTTTTTAGGTCTTTCCTGACTTCCTTGTAACCCTCAAGCACCCTAACTGAGTTTTCACATTTTGTCCTAACATAAGCCTCCTTCTTCTTCTTGACCAGGGATTCCACTTCCTTAGTAAACCACAGCTCACACGTTCTATATCTTCCTCCCTGCCTGCCAGGTACATACTTATCTAGGACACACAGGAACTTTTCCTTGAATAAGCTCCACCTTTTCAATGTGCTCATCCCCTGCAGTTTCCTTCCCCATTCTACACTTCCTAAATCTTTCCTAATTGCATCGTAATTTCCCTTCCCCCAGCTGTAATTCTTGCTCGGTGGAGTACACCTAGCCCTTTCCATCACTAAAGTAAGCCTAACAGAATTGTGATCACTGTCTCCAAAGTGCTCATCTACTTCCAAATCTAACACCTGGCCAGGCTCGTTACCCAGTACTAAATCTAAAGTGGCTTCACCCCTTGTAGGCCTGTCTACATACTGTGTCAGGAAGCCCTCCTGCACACACTGGACAAAAACTGACCCATCTATAGTACTCATACTATAGTGACCCCAGTCAATATTTGGATAGTTGAAGTCCTCCATGACAACTACCCGGCCTCTCTCACTCCTATCGAGAATCATCTTTGCTATCCTTTCCTCTACATCGCTGGGATTATTTGGAGGCCTATAGAAAACTCCCAGCATGGTGACTTCTCCTTTCCTGTTTCTAACCTTAGCTCATACTACCTCAGTTAACGAGTTCCCAAACATCCTTTCTACAACTGTAATATTGTCCCTGATCAAGATTGCCACACCTCCCCCTCTTTTACCATCTTCTCTGTTCTTACTGAAACATCTGAATCCCAGAACCTGCAACAGCCATTCCTGTCCCTGCTCTATCCATGTCTCCATAATGGCCACAACATCGAAGTCCCAGGTACCAACCCACGCTGCCTATTCACCCACTTTATTTTGGATGCTCCTCGCATTGAAGTACACACACTTCAAACCAGGTTCTCGCTTGCCAGTGTCAGATACTTGATTTGGGAACTCCCTACTCTCATGCTCTTCTGTACCTGTCCTACAATTTTGGTTCCCATCCCCCTGCTTATTAGGTTAAATCCACCTTAATAGCTTTAGCAAATTCCCCCCCAGGATATTGATACCCCTCTGGTTTAGATGAAGACCATCCTGCTTGTAGAGGTGCCACCTACCCCAGAAAGAGCCCCATTTATCCAAATACCCGAAACCCTCCCTCCTGCACCATCCTTGCAGCCACGTGTTCAACTCCTTTCTCTCCCTATTCCTCACCTCACTAACACGTGGCACGGGCAGCAAACCAGAGAAAACAACTCTGTTTGTCCTAGCTCTCAGCTTCCATCCTAGCTCTCTGAATTTCTGCCTCAAGTCCCCATCTCTCTTCCGACCTATGTCATTGGTGCAAATGTGGACCACGACTTGGGGCTGCTCTCCCTCCTCCCGAAGGATCCCAAAAACGCAATCAGAGACATCACGGACCCTGGTACCCGGGAGGCAACACACCAACCATGAGTCTCTCTCGTCCCCACAGAAGCTCCTATCTGTCCCCCTAACTATCGAGTCCCCAATGACTACTGCTCTGCTCCTCTTCCCCCTTCCCTTCTGAGCAGCTGGTGCCCCAATGCTTTCCCCTGGTAAGTCATCCCCCCAACAGTATCCAAAACGGTATACTTATTGTTGAGGGGAATGGCCACAGGGAATTCCTGCACTGCCTGCCGGTTCCCTTTCTGTCCCCTAACTGTCACCCATCTGTCTTTTTCTTTTATCTGGGGAGTGACTACCACTCTGTAAGTCCTGTCAATAACCCCCTCTGCCTCCCGAATGATCCGAAGTTCATCCAACTCCAGCTCCAGTTCCCTAACACGGTTTTTGAGGAGCTGGTGTTGGGTGCACTTCCCACAGATGTAGTCACCCTTTTAATCACCCTTTGCAGCCCACTGCCTCTTTTCAGTGGAAGAGCTCTGATTGGCTCCCCTATCTTTCAAAGCCCACCTACCACTCCTTCATTGGATGGTAAGCCCTGTCTCTTGGTCATTAAAAATTCTCTTAGGGAGAATCACAGATGAATGACTGTTACCCCTGCGGGGAAAAGCACCTGCTAATAGTCCCGACCTCTTTTACCCACTCCCAGAGGGAAAATCAGCCCAGGGTGGAAGTTTCCGCTTTGAGGCCCCATGGGGAATTTGGAAGCAAATTGAGCTTGATATTGGTTAGGTTACAGCTCAAGCTCAAAAACACTTACAATCATGAGCATGCAACCCTCCAGTACCTGCACAGCAGCTCAGCGTTACTGAAAGGTAATTATTTAATTTTTGCAGTAAGAAGCAGGCCTCAATGTAGTTAAGAATGGTGACCTGGTGCAGTTAATGCAGCTAATATGAAGTTTATCATCAAAAATGCACCACAACGTAAGTACTGTTATAGGAGTGTCTGATATGCCATCTATAAGTAAGCTGCTGCTAAATTATTGAAAGGCTTTACAAACAACTGCTGTAAACCGAGGAACGGTTATTGAGTTAAGAGCTAAAAGGTATAAAAGCCTTTGGGAACTACTGATGTTTGTTTTTCTGACAGATTAATGTCTCGGCTCGGCAGTGAGGGGATGCTTATGGAATTGGCCCTGTCTATGTAATAACCGTGCACATTGCCTTTTCAGCTTTAGCAGGATAAAATAAACAGGGGGCTGCTTTCATTTTATGTGGACACAAAAAGTGATTGAGTCCATGAATAGTGTTTAAACCGTTCTCACTTACTCATGTTGTTCCAGCTCAACTGTGATACAACGAGAGGAGGCAGGAAAAGTGCATCAACATGTAACCACGGCTGCGGTGAAGTTTGGCAGCAGCCTGTCTGATTGTAGGTGCTGGATGAAGGGATGGGGAGGGAGGACCAAAATCATATTCTAACATAATTATCACCCTGAACCGTAGAGGTTGAACAGTACCATATTTATGTTATACTAACTAGACATAGCTGTATTTGAATGGGTGCAGTCAGGAATAAAATTGAAAGTAATAGCCTTGGACACTTCATAAGCTAAAAGAGAAAGTTAGAACCTGAGTCTCCTGAAATATCAGGCTCTTCACCCAAAGATGAAACAATGTTTCAGGTCTTCTGTCTTAAATTCCATCTGCTATTTGTCAGCTCATCTTGTGAACTTATCTGTGCTCTGTTGCTGTCTGTTGGAATCGTCATCATTGTTTGCCACACCTCCAGGTTTGGTATTGCCAGCAAATTTTGAAAGGTTCCTCTAATTTCTTATATTCAGGTCATTTATCCGTAGTATACATAAATGTTATGGGAGAGGAAGTGGCGTTCTGGTAATGTCACTGAACCACCCCATTCTGGAACACAGGTTCAAATCCCATCTTCGCAGATGGCGAAACTTGAATTCCATAACAATCTGGAGTTAAAAAGCTAGCCTACTAGCAATCAAACTGCTGTAGATAGTTGTTAAAAACCTGTCTGGGTCACTAATGCCTTTCCTGGAAAGTAATCTGCCATCCTTACTTGTTCTGGTCTATATGTGACTCCAGACCCAAATCAAATGTGGCTCGAATCCTAACTGCCCTCTGGGAAATTTAGGATGGATAATAAATGGGTCTGTTTCCATGCTGTACAACTCTATGACTCTAAATGCCAGTGATGCCCATATCCTATGAATGAAGACAAAAAAAAATTGTAAGTACTTATAGAGAAATGTTGAAATACGTCTTCTTTTAAAAAAAATCAACAATTTTTCATTGCTTTTTGCAATTACACATTACTCAGCTCTTCAGAAATAAATGTTATGCCAAATGATACTCCTCCTTCAGGTTCTGCCTACTCTAGAGGTTCTGTGAAGCTTTCTAAACAAGAGGCTATACATGCTGACTCAGTGTGACTGACACTGGGGAAGTTTAACTAAAGCACCTGTTAGTAAAGCTGTAATGGTGTGGATAGCAGTCTGACATGTTACAGTTATCTGTAAGTCATATCTTCACACTTTCATTGACGTCACGCTCCGCCTCCTATTCCTAACATGACCCTGTCATGTATTGGCCTATTTCCCCTCACGCTATGAACCTTTCAATTTTTTTCCCAGGTGTCTAATCTTGTTGTTGTGTCACGTTGTAAATCCACACACCTATGTAGACACTGTTATCTCTAGACCTGCTCCCTTTTCTCCATCAGAAAGACTGTGTGTTGGGGGTGAGAGGGGGTATTTTGTGAGCAGCAGGACAATGGTTCATCAACTCTAGTTACAGAAGTCCCAGGCTTTTACCAATAAAGTCATTATCTAATTCTTGGATCTTTTCTGTTTTCCTTTCGTAGCCTGGAACAAAATGAGTTAGGGGATGTCCCTTTTGGGTACTTTATAAGCACAAATTAATACAGTACATTTGTGCATAAAACATACAAACCATATGACACCATCTGTTCCCTAAAGGCCACTCCTCACGTGAAAGCAAGATCATGGAAGGAACGGCAGACAGTCAGAGAGAGACAACCTCAAAACACTGCATCCTTCCCAACCCTACAGATTCCACCTTGATGAATCTTAGCCTCTCTGTGTCTATGGATGTTATGTATGTAGTTGCTGCTCCTTTATGAGAGATGGGAAGGTGACCCAGAGGGGCAGAACTTTGGGCCAGTCCAGAACTGGTTGTCGAGGTGTGATCATTGTTAATAAAAGTGTTCCCATTCACATTTACCATTTGTCTACCTGCTATATAATTCCTGGGTCCAAAAGTAGCACCAACATAACAACAGGGAGATCAAAAAGACCATTTCAAGTCTCCTTGAAACTGCTCATCTGAACTGTTTAACTCTGTTTTTCTCTCTCCACAAAGGCTACCAGACCTGCTGAGTATCTCCAGCACTTTCTGTTTTTATTTCAGATCTCCAGTGTCTGCAGCATTTGCTTTTCAGGTTGAGGTTCTCAATGTAATGGGTTTGACATGAGATGAGTGCAGTACAGACTGCTGACAGGCTACCAACCCCCTAGACCTGTTCATGTCCAGGCCTAGCCATGCGAATTATAATTGGAAGCTGTTGGCCATTGCTTTCTACTGGTCTTGCACTCACGCTAACATAGAGTCATAAAGTCATAGAGATATGTAGCATAGAAACAGACCCTTTGGTCCCACTCGTCCATGCCAACCAGATAGTCCCATTTGCCAGCATTTGGCCATAATCCTCTAAACCCTTCCTATTCATGTGCCCATCCAGATGCCTTTTAAATGTTGTAATTGTACCAGCCTCCACCACTTCCTCTGGCAGCTCATTCCATACACGCACCACCCTCTGTGTGAAAAAATTTGCCCCTTAGGTCCCTTTTAAATTTATAGATTATTATTTTCTCCTTATATGAAGTGAGCAGATGGAAGAAAAAGTGGTTGATTGTTTGTGGATGGCATGCTGAGATCAGCCTGAGCACGCTGTTTTGAATGTACTATATTGGTAAGTGAGCTGTGGACAGGATGATTGTGTATTTTACATTGAGGCCCCCCAAGGGAAAGAACAAGAATGATTGCTGTTAAGTCCATATGCAAGGATTGCCCTGCTGATTCTTAAAGGGAAACTCAACATTCATTTCAAACGGGAATTCGATTTAAAATGTTTGTTGCAGAGACTGCAGCAAACCTGCACAGCCTTCCTTTCATTAGGTATTTACAGACAGCTTAATATTGTGCAGCTGTCCCACTATTGACTCTCCATAAAGTAAACAAGCTTTGGTTCCAGAAATTATGATCTGATGTTCTCCTGCAAGTTTGGAACTACGGATCTCCACTTTGGAATAGGGATGCTGGGTTTGGAATTCAAAACACAGGTTACCGGTGCCACTCGACTTCTCTGTATCAGCGTCACCTTTGTTTTGGAAAGAATTGAAGCCTAGCCTGTTTACTGAGATGAGGTTCCCTCCCCCTTTCACCTCCCCAGTTCCCAGTGATGAAGGCTCCACTGTAATTATATTCATCATTCATGAATCTTTACCCAGGTGAAATCCAACAAATACATCCAGAGCCATTCGTAAATGTAGAACTTGTGTTTCATACCTTCAGCTTGTTCTTGTGAGCAAGTTCTCTCAATTTTCTTCGGAGCTGCATGTAAGTCAATCTTTTGTAGTAATACTCAGAGCTGGCTACCTGTTGCAACAACAGCTTGTATTTATACAGCACCGGTAAATGTCCCAGGGTGTTATACCACAATATTTGGCATTGGAACACACAAGGAGATATTAGGACAGATGATCAAAAGCTTGAATAGAGATGGTTTTAAGGAAGGTGTTAAAGAGGAGGACATAGGGTGATATTTTCCCCTCTGCCCACTGCATGCAATGATCTAACAGTTGGAAATGTCCTCAGTGTGACTGCATATTGGTCTTCTTCTGGACTACCTGACTTATTGAAATATTTATTAATGTCACGCCAAGGTGATAAGGTGCAGGATAATGACTGCACTAACGGTAGAGATGAGGTAGTCTGTATGGGAACACAGATGAGCAGCCCTGTTAACCTCAGAGAGCTGCTTGCTCCAAATGACAATGAACTGACAAATTCTCAATTTGTTTGCCTGAAGCTTCTGCTTTCCCAACAACTTAATATATTACTGAATTCACCTCTGCCTGAACAAGTTACCCTCTCCTAGTTTCTGTTACTGTTTTCAGCTTTTAATCTCTCTATCCTTTTGTCATAATCCTGTACCTCACCCAAGTGGCACTTTTAACATGCAAGCTCAGAATGCAAGTGCTGCAAAATTATTGAACTGTGAAGGCCAGCTGCAGAGTAAACTAAAACCTTTACCTTAAGCTGTATTTCCTTATTCTGTTTAATTGTAGAATTCCTACAGTGTGGAAAGAAGCCAATCGGCCTATTAAGGACTCTGTGGGAAGCTAGGAAAGTGATTGCTGGGCCCTTTGCTGAGATATTTGTATCACAGGTAAAGTGCCGGAAAACTAGAGGTTGGCTAATGTGGCGCCACTATTTAAGAAGGGTGGTAAGAAAAAGCCAGGGAACTATAGACCAGTGAGCCTGACATTAGTGGTGGGCACATTGTTGGAGGGAATCCTGAGGGACAAGATTTACCTATATTTGGAAAGGCAAAGACTAATTAGGGATAGTCAACATGGCTTTGAGTGTGGGAAATCAATGTCTAACAAACTTAATTGAGATTTTTGAAGAAAAAACAAAGAGGATTGATTAGCGCAGAGTGGTGGATGTGATCGATATGGACTTCAGTAAGGCTCTCGACAAGGTTCCTCATGGGAGACTGGTTAGCAATGTTAGATCTCATGGAATACAGGAAGAACTAGCCATTTGGATACAGAATTGAATCAAAGATAGAAGACAGTGGGTGGTGATGGAGGGTTGTTTTTCTGACTGGAGGCCTGTGACCGGTGGAGTGCCACAAGGATCAGTGCTGGGTCCACTGCTTTTCATCATTTATATAAATGATTTGGATGTGAACATAGGAGGTATAGTTACTAAGTTTACAGATGACATCAAAATTTGTAGTGTAGTGGACAGTGAAGAAGGTTACCTCAAAGTACAAGGGATCTTGATCAAATGGGCCAATGGTAAGGAGTAGCAGATGGAGTTTAATTTAAATAAATGTGAGGTGCTGCATTTTGGGAAAGGCAAATCAGAGCAGGACTTATACACTTAATGGTAAGGTCCTGGGGAGTGTTGGTGAACAAAGAGATTTCGGAGTGCAGGTTCATAGTTCCTTGAAAGTAGAGTTGTAGGTAGATAGGATAGTGAAGAAGGTGTTCGATATGCTTTCCTTTATTGGTCAGAGTATTGAATACAGGACTTGGGAGGTCATGTTGAGGCTGTACAGAACATTGGTTAGGCCACTTTTGGAATATTGTGTGCAATTCTGGTCTCTTTCGTAGTGGAAGGATGTTGTGAAACTTGAAAAGGTTCAGAAAACATTTACAAGGATGTTGCCAGAGTTGGAGGATTTGAGCTACAGAGAGAGGCTGAATAGGCTGGGGCTGTTTTCCCTGGAACATCAGAGGCTGAGGGGTAACTTTATGGAGATTTATAAAATCATGAGGGGCGTAGATAGGCTAAAAAGACAAGATCTTTTCCTTGGAGTGGAGGAGTCCAAAATTAAAGAACGTAGGTTTAGGGTGAGAGAGGAAAGCTTTAAAAGGGACCTAAGGGATAGCTTTTTCATGTAGAGGGTGGTGCGTGTATGGAATGAGCTGCCAGAGGCAGTGGTGGAGGCTGGTACTATTACAACATTTAAAAGGCATCTGGATGAGTATATGAACTGGAACAGTTTCGAAGGATATGGGCCAGGTACTGGCAAATGGGACTTGATTAGGTTAGGATATCTGGTCAACATGGACAAATTGGACTGAAGGGTCTGTTTCCATGCTGTACATCTCTATGACTCTAAAGTTTGCATTCTGAAGAGCATCCCACCCTATCCCTGTAACCCTGCATTAACCAATTGCTAATCCCACACATCTCTGGACACTTTGGCAATTTACCATGTCCAAACCACCTCACCTGCATGTCTTTGGACAGTGAGAGGAAACTGGAGCACTTGGAGCTCAAAACTGCAGTGTAACAGATTAATGACCAGGTTGGGTAGATCTTGGCTGATTCCTGAATAGGTCAGGAGTAGGTCTGGTCAGGCCACATTTGGAGCATTGTGAGCAGTTTTGGACCCCATATCTCACAAAAGATGTATTGGCCCTGGAGTGTATTCAGAGAAGGTTTACAAGAATGGTTCCAGGAATGAAAAGCTTAACATATGAGGAATGTTTGAGGATTCTGGGTCTATATTCAATGGAGTTTAGCAGGATGAGATAGAACTTGTAGAATACTGAATGGCATGGATAGAGTGGGTGTTGGGGAGATGTTTCCATTGATAAGAGAGACTAGGACCCAAGGGCATAACCTTAGAGGAAAGGGGAAGACCTTTTAGAACAGAGATAAGGAGAAATACCTTCAGCCAGAGTGTGGTGAATTCAATGGCACAGAAGGCTGTGGAGGCCAGGTCATTGAGTATATTTAAGACTGAGATAAATAGGATCTTGATTGTAAAGAGGATCAAGGGTTACGGGGAGAAAGGGGTTGAGAAACTTATCAACCATGATTCAATGACAGAGCAGACTTGATGGGCTGAATGAACTAATTACTGCTCCTATGTGTTATGGTCTTATGGAGTAATTATTAGAGATGGATATTGGTCCTGAATATATCTGCTTCCCCTGAAATGAAGTATCTTAGTGACATTTTAATTCAGAAATATCCTGATCAATGGAATAACGATTTTTCCTCAGGCTATATTAGATTTTGATCAGGATATCCATTAGCAATTTGTACAAATTGATTCATTTGTAATGCAGTAGAATTTCCTCATAACATGTAATCCGAAATAAATTCTTGCTCGTCAGCAAAAACCTTCACTGAGAAGCCTTTCTCTTTCATCTGGCAGTCAGCTTATTCTCAGTCTGCAGAAGCTCTTCCTCCTTTTCAGTTTCCTCTCGCTGCCCCCTCTTTTTCCATCCATGGTCAAACTCATCATGGCAAGAGTCTTCCATTCTCCGATAATACTGTGCCCTTTGCATCAGAGCCATTAGCATGTCACAGCGTCACACCCTTGTTACTCTCTCCATTTCCACCTGCGATCTTGATTCCATTCTGATTTCCCTGTCTTATCACCCTGACCAGGCCTAGTCTCCTTTGCTTCATATCAGCTTTCACTCCAGCCCTTGATTCTTGGCTTCCTGGGCTAGCTCCATTTTTATCCTGGTGTTTACCTTGTTATTATCTTGGCTCACTATTAGCTTTTTCTGTCTCTTAGTCCTATTTTCAGAATTTTCCTGTCAATAATTTGACGTCAGTGGTAGAGATTCATATTAGTGGTATCTTGAATGATAATAATAAAAAGGTGGGAGTTAAAAGTAGCATCTTAGTTGATTGAGTCCTGTAAGTTTAAATTACCCACTTTACAATACATCCTGAAGATAGGGCACAGGTCAGAAACTGCCATTCAATCATCACTTCAGCTCAGAATGCCCGAGATATCCCTTGTATTGTTATGTCAATTAAGTTCTTTTTGAAGACTAGGCACAATTGTGTGCAGGAATTTCAGGTAAGCCTACTTTTGCACAGCAAGATCCCACAGTCAATGATCCAGTAATCTGTGTCAGTGATATTAGCTCAGGGACTACTTTAAAACAATCCCGTGGTATTACTGAGTTTTGAGAAGATTTGTAGCTCAGGTTGAGGTTCTGGATTATGTTTGCTCGCTGAGCTGGAACTGGAAATGACATCATCAACCCAAGGAAACCCAAAACACATAAATAGAAAGCAGGACATTTTACCAGCACTTCACTGGAGGCTCACTGATGACGTTACCTAGTATGATGACAAAACATCTGAAAATGAACTTTCCAGCTCAGTGAGCAAACCTACATCCAGAATTCCATGGTATTTTTATGTTTAGGTGAGGGGGCAGATAATATTCATATCTTATCTGAGAAACAACACAGGACTGAGAATAGTTAGGATACTTTCTTGAGGCTGCTGTGCCACTTAAGATGATTGATCTTCTCCTCTAACTCTACTGCCCGCCCTATCCCCACATCCCTGACACTATCTGGGTTTAACATTCAATTACTCTCCGTTTTGTATATACTGACTGATTGAATCCTCCGGCGTTAAAGATTTCCAAAGATTCACAACCCTCTGAGTGAAGGATTTCTCCTCAACTCAGTCCTGAACAATGACACCTTTATCCCTGAGGCCAAGACCCAGAGTTCTCGACTTTACAACCAGTTAAATCCAGCCTTTTCAGCACCTACTCCTTCCAGCTCTCTCAGAATGTTACATATTTCAATGTACTCACCTCTGAGAAATTCTGAATCGAGATTCTGTTACTATCAAAGGTTTCCAGTAAGAACTTCAGAATACCAATTAATAGTAGAATCTAAGAAGTAGGAAAAAAATGGATTGTATTTCCATTTAGATCTGCTCCATTCAGCAATCTGTTACCTTAAGTCCACTTTGCCATCCCATATGCCAGTGTTCATTCATGATTGGTGCCTTCTACAAACGAAGCAGTTTATGTGTTTTCTCTCTCTATCTAACCCTCTCACCACTTCAACAGCTGGACCACCGTAATGCAAGGTAACTTAAAACAATTCAGTGGCAATTGATCGATTCAATGCTGCTAGGTCTCCAATTCTGACTGGAGTAGCATACGTTGTGGCAATGTCCATTGTGCCCTCAGTAGAAATTGGAACCCTGCTGCAATCTTTCAAAGTCACATTCAACAACAGCAATCACTTAAAGTTTTAAACCATCTTTAACGTAATCAAAAAATATTCTACACTGGAATTGGACAAGGGTCAAGACTATGGTGCTGGAAAAGCATAGTGGGTCAGGCAGCATCCGAGGAGCAGGAAAATCGACTTTGCAGGCAAAAGCCCTTCATTAGCAAGTCAGATAAGGCAATATTAGAGTTGACAGTCAAAGGCTTAGTCAATGAGATAGGTTTAAGGAGATTGAAAGGAGGAAAGTGACTTAGTTAGGGAAACCCAGAGAGCTGAAAGCTTAGGCTTCAAGGTAGAGTGATTAAAATGGTGGGATCCAAGGAGCCAGAATGAGATGAGTGCAGATAACACAGAGGTTTGTGGAGCTGGAGGTGATCATAGGGGTGGGGTGGGCTTGAAACAAGACTATGTTGGGATTTGAAAACAAGGGTGAGAGCTTTACAATCAAGGTGTTGCTTGACCCAGAGCCACCAGAGATCAGCGAGCACAGAATGACAGGTATATGAGACTTGATGTGAGTTCAAATTTGATTTGATTTATTATTGTCACATATACCCAGGTACAGTGAAAACTTTTGTTTTATTAGATTAGGTTAACTACAGTGTGGAAACAGGCCCTTCAGCCCAACAAGTCCACACCGACCCTCCAAAGAGTAACCCATTTCTCTCTGACTA
The DNA here is from genome assembly GCF_047496795.1 of Chiloscyllium punctatum. Taxonomy (NCBI): domain Eukaryota; kingdom Metazoa; phylum Chordata; class Chondrichthyes; order Orectolobiformes; family Hemiscylliidae; genus Chiloscyllium; species Chiloscyllium punctatum. The sequence goes on along the minus strand of NC_092757.1, from coordinate 84,035,043 downwards.
ACACGCCTAACCTATGGGCAATTTAGCATGGCCAATCCACCTAACCTGCACATCTTTGGATTGTGGGAGGAAACCGGAGCACCCAGAGGAAACCCACGCAGACACGGGGAGAATGTGCAAACTCCACACAGACAGTCGCCTGAGGCTGGAATCGAATCTGGGACCCTGGTGCTGACCACTGAGCCACCGTGCCACCCCAAGCTCATGCAGTACAGGCAGATCATAGCATACAAAGTACGTTAGGGTAATAGTACAGAGCAAAGAATACAATGTTACGCTGCAGAAACAGTGTACATAGACTGAGATCAACATTAAATTTGAAATTTGAGAGGTCCATTTAGAAGTCTAATAACAGCAGGGAAGAAGCTGCTCCTGTAGTTTGTATGTGTGTTTAAACATTTACATCTCCTGCACGACCGAAGAAGTTGGAAAAGATTCGAGCCAGGGTTGAAGTGGTCTTTGATGATGTTGGCTCCCTTCTTGAGGCAGTGAAAAGTGTAGATGGAGTCAATGGATGGAAGATTGGTTTGCATGATGGTCTGGGCTGTGTTCACAATCCTCTGTAGTGTCTTACGGTTCTGGGCAGAGACATTGCCATATGAAGCCGAGAACAGCCTCAAATTTGATGAGTAAAATAAAATGAAGAACTGTAGATGCTGAAGATCTGAAGCAATAACAGAAATTACTGGAGAAGGTCTGGTAGCATCTATGGAGAATAAAGAAGAGTTTACTTTCAAAACCAGTGACTCTTCCTCAGACCTTCTGATGAAGAATCACTGAACTCAACCTCCCACTTCCTACCCACAGATGCTGCTAAATCTGCTGAGTTTCTCCAGCAATTTCTGTTATTGTTTTAGATTTGGAAGGGGTAGAAGTAGCGAATGGGAGACTGATTGTTTTGGATTGCAGTAATCTTGTCTACAGATAGCAAAGGAATAAGTGAGAAATTCTTCAGAAGATGAGCTGTGTCAGGGAAAAGGTTGGGCAATATTACAGAGGTGAAAGGGAACAGTTTTATCATAGCATGGATAGATTGTTGGAAGTGCATACGAGTCAGATGTGAAACCAAATTCATAAACAGATTAATTTCAGACAATTGTTGCAAATATTTATTTAAGGCTAACAGCTACAAACAGAAGATAATTCAGATGCTGGACTTTAGTGATTGCCAGAACACCTACAATAAATCTGTCAAAAGGGTCCCCATGTTCATTTAACAGAACTATAATTGAAGAAATGGAGCTATAATAAAAGCAGCTGGACTCACCTAGCTGGATACATTGGGTCGACAAACTTGTAGTGATGGACGTTCAGAGGGAGTTTGAGCTAAATTTGCTTAAAACCATTCAGTAAATCATGAGGGTTAGGTTAATGACAGCCCAGATCAGGTTACATTGTCATGGATACAGGTGGAGTTAAAGAAAGTATTCTGGTTTCAACTGATCTGGATGCTTGTTTGCTGGAAGATGTCCGAGTTTGGAGCTGGTAAAGTACTGAAGCAGATAAGTGTTGCTGTTGCCAGGCTCCAGGCAGTCAGGTCTGAGGAGAAGCCCCACACAATGATAATGATAATGATAACACAATGATAATCCTGTGTTGTGGAGAAAACTTAGGGTCATAACGAAGCCCTAGGAGCCATTGATAGTTCAGTGCAGCTGTAAGACAGGTTAGGGAAGCTCACAAGTGGTGTATTTGCTCGATGTAGTGGACAAATATCAGAGAACAGAGGAATTCAGCAGCAGCTCTGTGAAGATAGCTGTTTGGTAAAAGCTGAAGTTGTGCTAGAAATTAGAAACTCAGAAGTGCTGAGGGAATTTGGTCTTGGGAAAAGTAAATAATCTACTGAGTCTTTGAGGGCACTTTGAGTCAGAGAGGCTTTGAGGATGTTACAAGATTGGATTTTTGAAAGTGAAGAAGTGGAATCACTTGCAAAGGAGACAGAAATGTTTGGAGTTTTGATGACCAGCAAAGTCACTAACATATGATTCACATCTGTCTTGACTGTTTCAGCCTTTTAACATTGGATGTTTAATCACAGTGCGTCTGAAACTCATATTTACGTTATGTTGATTCTGAATGTTGAAGTGTTGAACTCTAAGTTGTATATGATATATTTGATTGAGAATAACTATCTGACTTGTTCAGCATAACTATTTATTCATTATTGCCAATGTTTGTTTTGTTAAAATTTGATAGATAAAGATTTTTTTTGTCCATTTCAGTACAATTTCAATTATATGTGTGGCACACTCCTAAAGTGAAAGGCAAAAGGTTTAGAGGGGATTTGAGGAAAAAGTGTTTTCACCCAGAGGGTGGTGGGGGTCTGCAATGTACTGCTGGGGAGAGTAGTTCAGGAGGGTAACCCACAATTTTTAAAATACACTTTGATGAATATTTCAAGACTATGGACTGAGTGCAGGAAATTGAGACTAAAATAGGTAGCAATGTACTTTTGGCAGTACAGACTTGATGGCCAAAGGGCCCCATCTGTACAGTATGATTCCATGAATCCAAGAATCCTGCTGCTTATTTTCTAACCGTTGCCTCTTCCAAATATTCTACTATTTAAAAGATAATAGTCTATCAAACCAGATCATAGCAGAGATCCAATTTGTCCAGTATTCTCCCAACTGGGGTAAAAACCAGGGAAAGGGATTTCATCAGTAGCTAGGGATCAGTGTTTGAAGAATGACCAAAGGCAGTGGCTTCAGTTTTCATCTTTCATGGTTCAAACTGGAGCCTTAAAGCAGGGATATTCAGTTATTAAAGTTGAGAGTGATTCTGAAGGCATATATGATGGATCTCAGAGCTAAAAATTGTCCACAAAACAGCATTTTTGGTTTTGTTATCCCAAGTATGTAACCAGGAACTCAGCTATTTTAAAAAATTCTTTCACAGGATGAGGACATCCTCAAAGCCTCTCTGACTCAAAGAGCCCTCAAAGACTCAGTAGATTATTCACTTTTCCCAAGACCAAATTCCCTCAGCACTTCTGAGTTTCTAATTACTAGCACAACTTCAGCTTTTACCAAACAGCTATCTTCACTGGCTAGGCCAGCATTTATCTTCACTCTCTGGATTGATTGAGTTTTTGGAGAAAGTTGCCCAAAAGGCTAATGATAGCAGAGCAGTAGACATTGTTCATTTGAATTTTTGTAAAGCCTTTGACAAGGTTCCGCTTGGTGGACCAGTTAGTAAAGTTAGGTCACATGGGATTCAGGGTGAGCTTGCCAGTTGGTTACATAATTGGCGACAAAGTGGTGGTGGAGTGTTGCTTTTCAGACTGGAGGCCTGTGACCAGCGGTGTTCCACGGGGATCAGTTCTGAATCCTCTTTTGTTTGTCATTTATATAAATGATTTGGATGAGAGTATAGAAGGCATGGTTAGTAAGTTTGCAGATGACACCAAAATTGGTGCAAAATAGACCATGAAGAAGGTTTTCTAAGATTACAAAGGGGTATTGATTAAATGGGTCAATGGACTGAAAAATGGTAAATGGAGTTCAATCTGGATAAATGCAAGGTACTGCATTTTGATACAACAAAGAAGGGTAGGGTTTATACAACAAACGGTAGGACTTTGAGTAGTGTTGTAGAACAGAGGGACCGAGGGGTGCAGGTATGTAATTCTTTAAAGATTGCATCACGTATAGACAGGGTAGTTAAAAAGGTATTTGGCATGCTTGCCTTCATCGCTCAGTCCTTTGTATATAGGAGTTGGAATGTTATGTTGAGGTTGGACATGACTTTGGTGAGGCCTCTTCTGGAATACTGTGACCAGTTATAGGAAGGATATTATTAAGCTGAAGATGGGTCAGAAGAGATTTACTGGGATGTTGTTAGGTATGAAAGATTTGAGATATAAAGAAAGACTGGATAGGTGAGGATTTTTTTCACTGGAGTATAGGAGGTTGAGAGGTGACCTGACAGAAGTTTATAAGATAATGAAAGATATAGATAGAGTTGATGGTAGTTGTATTTTCCCTAAAATGGGGAATTTCAAGACAAGGGGGCACATTTTTATGGTGAGAGGAGAGAGGTTTAAAACAGACATGAGGCAAACTTTTTACAGAGAAGGTGGTTCATGTGTGGAATGAACTTTCTGAGGTGGTGGTGGGTGCAAGTACAATTACAATATTTAAAAGACATTTGGATAGATAAATCAATAGGAAAGGGTTGGAGGGATATGGGCCAGGAGCAGGTAGATGGGACTATTTAGTTTAGGATTATTTTCGCCAAGGACTGGTTAGACTGCAGGGTCTGTTTCTGTGCTGTAGGACTCAATGACTCGATGGACTTGGGCAAGTGAAGTTTAATCATTAGCAAACAAGAGCCTATACTCCATAATAGGCAGACAGAATTTTTACATGTGAACATTTCTCAGTCGCTTAGTTTAATTAATCTTATACCTAGTAATGGAGAAACACACACCTAATCAAAGGAATCTCAGACCACCTTATCCTCCTCTGAAAGGTGGCAGCTCAGAAGAAAATAGAATTGTGAGAGGGTGGGGCCTGGACAATGAGGCGAAAAATAAAACATTTATGAAACAGAATGAAATGTCCAGTAACATTTCAGAAATAATTTTATGTCGACATATGTTGTGTGATCATAAGGTTCCAAGTTCAGTGCTCAGCTCTTGAACTTGAGCACAAACAGATGTCTTTCAGATGAGGCAGTAGACCTCTGCCTTATCAATGTGGCTGTGAAAGATTTCACGGTACTGTTTCAAAGAATAAGCCTGGTGTTATCTCCTGTGTTCTGGCCACCATTTATCAATTAACATCACGAAAAGCAGATTACTAACCACATTCATAAATGTTGTCAGAATACAAATGTTAATCAGTAATGCTGATATAACCAAAGCAGAGAAGCAGAAGAGATTTTAAACACATTAATCAGGTCCTACCAGTGATGGTGGACTCGAGGTCACAATGCCAATTTCCTGTGAGAACTGTTTATTCCAGGGTGTACCAGTCAGGAAATTACAGGATTATATCCCCTCATATTTCAACCATTGTGAAGCCCATGGGCTCAGAATTTCCCACTGACAGTCTTTACTAATGTTGGTTCTTACAATGTTCTTTGTTAAATCACATAATTGGCTTAGTGCAGAAGGAGGACATTCAGCACATCATGTCTGCAATGACTTCCTGCCATTCTCTTGCCCTTTCCCGAGGCCCTGCATGTTACTACTGTTGAAGTAATCATCCACTGCCTTCTTGAGTGCCTTAATTGAACCTGATTTGGAGATGCTGGTGTTGGACTGGGATGGACAAAGTTAAAAATCACACAACACCAGGTTATAGTCCAACAGGTTTAATTGGCAGCACACTAGCTTTCGGAGCGACAATCAGGAGACAATCACCTGATGAAGGAGCGTCGCTCCGAAAGCTAGTGTGCTTGCAATTAAACCTGTTGGACTATAACCTGGTGTTGTGTGATTTTTAACTTAATTGAACCTGCCTTCATGATCCTTCCAGACCTGATAACTTGCTGTGTGAACCCTTTTCTCACATTGCATCTGCTTCTTTTGCAAATTACTTTAAATTGGTTCTTGATATTTTTACAAGCAGGAACAGTTTCACCCTGTCAACTCTGAGCAGGCCCCTTTGGATTTGGAATTAATTTTTTTCTGCCCTTTTCTCTCTAGATTATTTCAGTTATCTGGATTAGTCTTTTTGATGAGCTTTTAAGAGGTTGTATCCTAACTTTGAGCATTAGGAAGCTGATGGCCTCAAAGTATTATCACTAGAGTGTTAATCCACTCATTCAGGTAATATCCTGGGGATCTGGGTTTGAATCCTGCCATGGCAGATGGTTGAGTTTGAATTCAATAAACACTCAGAGTTAAGAGTCTAATGATGATCATGAATCCATTATCAATTGTTGGGAAAACCCAACTGGTTCACTAATGTCCTTTAGGGAAGGAAGCTGCCATCCTGACCTGGTGTGGCCTGCATGTGAATCTAGACCCACAGCAATGCGGTTGATTCTTAACTGCCCTCTGGGCAATTAGGGATGGGCAATAAATGCTGGGCCTAGCCAGTGATGAATGAATGAATTTGAAATAAGTAAAGAAAGGTTACTGTTGTAAGAATCATGGCAGTCAATCTTACACATAAAAAACAATGTGATAACGATCAGACAATGTGTCAATTATAATTCTGCTTGAGAGTTAAGTGTTGACCAGGACAACGTCTTCAAATATGCCCAAATTTACTGTAAATGTGTCAGCATCAACTGTTAAAGTTGATGCCCGATGTACTTTAGTGGTAAGTATTTATTCCAAAGGTTTTTGGCTGATATTAGCCCCAGCCAAGGGCGACCTTGTTGATGATAATCTGCTTTTGGACACAGTTTGTGTGAGTGACTTCAAGTGTCTTTGACTGATGTTATTTTCAAATGGTGGGGGGAGGGGGCGCAGCTTGTCAAGCAGCATCCGAGGAGCAGGAAAACCGATGTTTCGGGCAAAAGCCCTTCATCAGGACTTTTGCCTGAAATGTCGATTTCCCTGCTCCTCGGATGCTGCCTGATCTGCTGTGCTTTTCCAGCATCACTCTAATCTAAGCTCTGGTTTTCAGCATCTGCAGTCCTCACTTTTGCCTTACTTTCAGTTCAGTTCCCAGAGCTATCACAAAGTAACAAACTATTCTGAACACATTCTGTGTCTCTGCTCAGTGCTCGGGGGTTGTGAAATGACATATAGTTACCAATAATCTTATCTCTTCTGCAACCTTGTTCTCGGTATTTAGCAACTTTGGTATTCAGTCCCGGAACTTAGTTCAGGGTTCAGTGGAACATGCTTTCCAGTCAGCTCACCGCAGGGAGGGTCTCACTGCTGCTTGAGCAATGCACAATGAAAATGGTCCCAGATATCAGAAATTGAAACTACCAAGCAATATGAATAAAAAGTTGACCTCATTGACTTCAGAAAATAGATTCCGTGGGAAAGCAAGAATAGGAACGGGCTCAGCCAGGCCAATCCAGGCAAACTGGTGTAGGGTTCAAATAAAAGCTTAATATGTGGGCAAAAGTACAGATCTTTTGCCTGTGTATAGGGGCGATCATAGCCTCAGAATGTTGCATAGCACTCCACAGGCAATGGATGACTTTAAGCCCAGGCAGCCAACTTATATGCAGCAAGGTGTCATATCCAGTAGGGCCTGTATGATAAGAATGCTTTCATTCATAATAATGATGAGTATGATGAAGGAAGAGTGACATCAGCAGTCACATGCTGTTGAGACTCTAAGTTGAGGGGATTGCGAGAATTGTATGAGAGAGCTGTGGTACAAAAGTTCGTATTCTGTGCATTCGGCTATAAACGAGAGTTTATTGAAACATTTGAGAGTCAGACAGCAGTCACTATTGGATACATTATGACCCACTTGGGAAAGTGACTGGTTTTCAAGCCTCACTGCTCCCGGGGCCACCACTGAAGTAGTGATTTGATCCAAACACACAAACTCCCTGATTTGCCTGTCTGTTGGAATCATGTTAAACATTGGTCAGATTCCTGTACTGAACAAGAACTACTTATAGAACATAGAGCAATACAGCACAGTACAGGCCCTTTGGCCCTCGATATTGTACCGATCTTTTATTCTACTCTTAGATCAGACTAATCTACATACCCTTCATTTCACTACCATCCATTTGCCTATCCAAGAGTTGTTTAAATGTCCCTAATGTATCTGACTCTGCTACCAGTACTGGCAGTGCATTCCACGTACCCATCACGCTCTGCATAAAGAACTGATCTCTGACATCTCCCCATAACCTTCCTCCAATCACTTTAAAATTATGCCCCCTCATGATAGCCATTTCTCCCCGGGGAAAAAGTCTTTGGTTATCCACTCTTGAACAAGGGAATAACCTTTGCCACCTTCCAGTCATCTGGTACTATTCCAGTGAACAGTGAAGACGCAAAGGTCATCGCCAAAGGTGCAGCAATCTCTTCCCTCACTTCCCGTAGTAACCTAGGGTATATTCCTTCTGGCCCAGGGGACTTATCTATCCTCGTGTTTTATTTATTGCAAATAGCTAATTTCTAATCACAAGCAAACAGCTAAAAACTACCAACATGTGGCTCTTACTAAAATTTGAATCCCCTTTAAAAACCCGTACACACATGTAGACAGACAGAGAGAAACAGAAAAAAAAAATTGCTTTTCTGGGTGGAGAGGAATAAATGGGAAACACAGTTCAATTGCACCAGTCCATGAGATAAAAACAGAAATTGCTGGAGAAACCCAGCAGGTCTGGCAGGTATGGAGGGAGAAACAGTTAATATTCTGAGTCTGATGACTCCTCAATAAAGGAAGTCAGAGACTCTTCTCTGATGGAGAATCACCAGATTTGACATGTTAACTCTGCTTTCTTCTCACTAATTTTGCCTGACCTTCTGAGAAACGCAGAACCTGCCTTTCTAGTAGTACAAAGCTCCTCACTATATTGTTCACACCCACAAGCTGTTCAGCTTCCCAGGAGCCAATTAGAGTTGTTGTTGAGTTGAGGACCTTTGATATCCATGACTGATTACAATTGTACAAACCATTCAGAAATCTGTTGCTAGCTAAATCCCACTCTTCAAGACCCCTCTTCTCCTGATGTCATGCTATCTACAAACATTTTTCTCCCACTGTTTAAATAAAGCAATTGTAGCTTCCTTCTCTTTTGTATCCATTTGAAGAGATAGATAAGGTTTTGGGTTTAATATCTCATTTGAATGATGGCATATGCTTGTTATTACATCAGTTCCCTAATACAGCATATAGGTGTCAGCATTGAAGTTGTGCTGTATACCTGAAGTAGGGTTTGAGCCCGTAACTTCTCAGGAAGTGAGAGTGCTGGCATTGAGCCACTTGTGAAATAAATGGAGATAAGAGAATAATATTAGACAATTCAGACAGTAGCCAGAACTCTTTCAGAAGAAAACAGAGATGGAAATTATGATACAGATGTCAGGCTGACTGTTATTTGAGTTAACCTGCAGGAGAAATAAGAGATGAAGGAATGTTTTACAAAGACTTGAAACATTCATTGGCTAATATCGCAAAGTGATTTCCAGGCTTTAGTGAGAACCTGGGGAAGTTAATTTAGACCAAAATGACAGACTTACTGTATCTCATGTTTGTTTTTCTACAAATTATTATTTTTGGGCTCTTCTTGATGCAAGATATAAAGTATCAGTCTTTATGAATTCAGACAAATCAACACAGTTTTTCAAGAGTTAAGTGTATAGTAAATGGGAGCAGGATTAGGCATATACAGTTCCTCAAATCTGTTCCTTTGTGTAATAAGATCATGGCTGATTTTCTCTCTGAACCCAGTTTCCAGTCTGATCTCCATATCCCTTAATTCCCTTAATGTTGGAAATGATTGAGGATTCATAACCCTCTGGGCTAGATATATATTTTTTTTTAAAAACCCTTTCGTGATGCCTTGGATGTTTCTAACTATGTTGTGTTGATTCCTTTCCTTGTTTGCTCTTGTTTAACTGCCTTTAGAACTTCCCTAAAACTTCTGAGTACCAGTACCCTATCCCTACTGAAAACCTTTGCTTTATCCCTAATACCATCCTGCATATTTCTGACTTGAACAAAACTTACTTGTAATTGGGTAGTATCTTTAACACAGCAAAACGCCCCAAGAAGCTTCACAGGAGCAAACAAGAACTGAAAGTGAGCCAGAGGAAGGAGATAGTAAGTTAAATAATCCAAAGATTAATCAGAGAACCAGGTTTTAAGGAGCTTCAGCAAGGATGAGAGAGTTAGAGATGTGTCGAGGTGTAGGGAGATAATTTGAGTTAGGGTACAGGCAGTTGAAAGTGTGTATAAATTATAATCAGGGATCCATAAGCGGGTTGCGGAGGAGTGCAGAGCTCCTGTGAAGTGGCTTGGGATATTTTTCTATGTGTAAGTTGTTATACAAATGGATGTTTTTGATGCTGTGAAATATATCACTTTCCTGCTGTGATTATCCAGTCTTTCTTGTATCCTTGATTTTTAAAAGCCTATTTATTTCACGATGATCTGCTCTTTTAAGATCTGATGCTTTTCAGTAAGTGTCTTTTTATTTCCCAAAGATGTTTACTATTATAAAAGCATAATGATTACTGATTCCCAGATGAATAATAAGATTCTGTGGCACATACTCTACCTGGAGTATGAGTAGAATTTAGATGCAAAATAAGTGCTGAATCCTGGTTTGTGACAGACCTGAGTAAGGAAGTATTCCTAGACTTACTCCAAAAACATGCAATCTTCTTTAGGGTGTCCTGTCTTATTTATCCAGACATTATCTCGGTAATTTAAATCCATGATAATTAACATTTTTGCCTATTCATAAGCTTTCCTAGGTTTTAAAAAACATTCCTTATATACTGGCTCTTCTCTAACCCAGGGATGTTATGGCCATCATTAATTACTTTGTGCCTTTATTATCCCAGGGCCTCAATTCAAGCTGTCTTAGCTGCATCAGTGTGCCATTTATTTCCATGGGTACAATGCTTTGTTATGTCAGGCTGTGGTATTTTGGCGCCCCAATCAATGTGCTGGTTACTTCTCATCTGAGTCACTTGGAATAAGTCTGAGTTTTAATCTCAAACTAATAGTTAGAAAATGGGAGCCACAACCATATGCTATGATATCCGTCTTTATCACAATATATTCTGTACAACTGAATTATAAAAGAAAATACATGTGCAACATGTTTTCTCAAAAACAGTTTAAAGTCAATGTGAAACCCTTAATGTTTAAAAACATACAACACCAGGTTATAGTCAACAGGTTTAATTGGAAGCACTAGCTTTCAGAGTGCTGCTCCTTCATCGGGTGATTGTCAGGAGGTTCATCAGATCAAGGAGCAGTGCTCCAAAAGCTAGTGCTTCCAATTAAACCTGTTGGACTATAACCTGGTGTTGTGTGATTTTTAACTTTAACACCCCAGTCCAACACCGGCAGCTCCAAATCATAACCCTTAATGTCTGTTAGAGATGAGGGATCAAAACTGGTTAAATACGAACGTTACAGCACTAAAATTGAGCTGTGTGAGCTTCTGGCCTAAACAAAGAGCATTTTAAAAATCAGATAATCATAACATTGCTGATGCATAGGCTGAATATTGCTTTGCTGCATTAGTGCAGTGATTGCTTCACTTCAGAAGTGCTCCATTGCCTATAAAGCACCTTGGGACATTCTCAGGTCATAGAGTCATTGAGTGATAGAGATGTACAGCATGGAAACATACCCTTCAGTCCAACCCGTCCATGCCGACCAGATATCCCAACCCAATCTAGTCCCACCTGCCAGCACCTGGCCCAAATCCCTCCAAATTCTTCCTATTCATATACCCATCCAGATGCCTCTTAAATGTTGCAATTGTACCAGCCTCCACCACTTCCTCTGGCAGCTCATTCCACACCCATACCACCCTCTGTGTGAAAAAGTTGCCCCTTAGGTCTCTTTTATATGACAGGTAAGTGCCAGTCTTTCTTTTTTTTTGGCAATGGGTATCTTACTGGCTCTCACTTTTTTTCAACATCCAGTGTACACTATCAGCATAAAGCTAAGCTTCCTTTGAAGATGGCACTGAGCTGGAACCTTATTAAAACACCTAAGTTATGTCTCTGCAAATGGGTACAATTTTATAATTTGGGTGTCTATGGTGTATGAGCATGCTTGCCTTTAGATTTCCTTCTGTGCGCTCTCTATGCCATTCCCAAGTGAATGCCGACATTTGTTGATGGATTTTAGACACCAGCAGCACACAGCAGTGTGCTAAGATGGGTTTTGTTTGCAATTCTCTTTGTGTTGAAGCTCCCCTCAAATTATTCCTGCATGATCCTGCCCCAGACCTTCCTGTTTTAATCTTCCTTTCCCACCCTTCTACTTTGGTGGAATACATTACATCAAATTCCTCCTGTCATTCAGTTCATGTTTGACTTCAGACATTAACTCTGTTTCTCCTTCCACCATACTGCCATGACCTACTGGGTAGTTCTGGCACATTGTGTTTTCATTTCAGATTTCCGGCAACTTCAGTATTTTGCTTTTATTTTAGTCTATATTCCACTACTCTTCCCGGAATGCCTACCTTGATGAAGCTCTGCCATCATCTCTGGCAGGATTTCTGCTTGGTACTCTTACTCTTCATCGCTTTCCATTTCCCTCTTGGTGTTTGATAAAGTTTGCAAACTTCACACAGGCAGTCACTGAAGGCTGGAATCAAACCTGGGTCCCTGGCACTATGAGGCAGCTGTGCTAACCATTGACCCTCCATATCCGCCTCTACCCTCTTTCTGTAATCCTGGAGAAATATTTATTCTGCATCTTTCAAGCTGGAATCACATTTAAATTTCTCCAGTCAGCTTACTTTTTACAATCTGATCTGGCAAACTAAGATAGCTGCTGTTACCCTGCAAGTGACTTATGCAGAATCATAGAATCCCTACACTGTGGAAGCAGGCCATTCGGTCCATTGAGTCCACACCAACCTTCTAAAGAACATCTAACTCAGACCCAATCCCTAGCCTATCGCCATAACCTTGCATTTCCTATGGCTAATCCACCAAGCCTGATTATTCTTGAACACTATGAGCAATTTAGCACGGTTAATCCACCTAACTTGCACATCTGTGAACTGTGGTGAAAGCGGAGCTCCTGGAGGAAACCCACGCAGACACAGGGAGAATGTGCAAACTCCACAAAGACAGTTGTCCAAGGCAGGAATCAAACCCCAGGTCTCTTGTGTGCGAAGCAGCAGTGCTAACCACTGAGCCACAGTGCCACCTATTTCATGACTAAAGGCCATATTCCATAGATGTGGAGAAACAGCGCTCCTGCCACCTGTGGTTAACATTTTTGTGCTAGTCAATGCCTAATTTACATTCTCACAGAGCCACAAAAGAGCTTCATTATCTTCTGGATGAGAGTCATTACATATCTGGCATGTCTGTCTGTGATGAGGAGGTGCTGGTGTTGGACTGAGGTGGACATAGTTAAAAATCACACAACGTCAGGTTATAGTCCAACAGGTTTATTTGGAAGTACAAGATGAAGGAGCAGCACTCCAAAAGCTAGTACTTCCAAATAAACCTGTTGGTCTATAACCTGGTGTTGTGTGATTTTTAGCTATGTCTCTTTGTAACGCACTTGGAACTTGCAATGTATTGCTCTTGTCCACTTGTGGACAGTTTAGGTTTTCGTTCACAAAAAACTGTAGCTTTTAATATATTTTTCCACAAAGTTACCAGTCCATAACTGCACAATTATGACATTGCATTTATGTACACAAACACGTAAGCATAAACACAGCCTCTCACACTTTCCAGCAAGAATTGTTGCATAAACAAGAACCTTTGCTGATATCTCTCTCCAAAGAGCTGGGAATCTTGAAAGTAAAAAGAGGCCTAATGAAAAGCAATAATGAAAAGCAAGCAAGTGAAATAGAACCATAAAACCTTCCTACACTTTGGCTCACTTCCTTGAAAAAAATTAAAAATCACACAACACCGGGCTCGAGCCCTCCACAATCACCTGATGAAGGAGCGTCGCTCTGAAAGCTAGTGTGCTTCCAACACTGACATCTCCAAATCTTGAAAAAAATTGATTCTCTTCTCTCTTTATTCTTGCCATAGCTTCTTTTTATTTTGTCCTTTAGATTAACTAGGTAGAGTCAGACAGCGTGTTGGAAACAATGTGTTATATAAAATTTCTTCCTTCTTTCTTTCTCAGCTCCCACACTGCAGCCTTGTTGCAGAATCAAAAATCTTCCTGCGTTGTTAAGCCAAAATGTTTCAAACCGAGACCATGTATCATTTTGGATAGTTTATGCATACTGAACATTGTCAGTGCTGATTAGGCAACTGAATTTTCACAGTATGAACCCCTGTGCTGAGTATTTAACAGCTGCGTTTAGTTTGTTAACAAGACCCTTGTGTTTATTTGTAATGTGCATGGATGCACCATGTCCTATGCAACCCATTACATGAACAATTAACTTGTGCCTTCCACATGTTTTCTATGGTCATGGTCGGATATTGCCAGAAATGTGTCATTGGTTTTAGCTATAGTTGAGATAGTGTAATTGGAACATTGTAATATGAAATACTACATGGTAATTGGTTTGCAGAATCTCTTTAATGCCACAATTTGGGTGTTTAGACAGCTTCACATTATCCACAGGGGGACGTCGCCTAGATTTGCATCTTCTTTGAATCCAGCATAATCCTCCTTCTGTTTTCAGTTCCCAACTTTTGCATGAAAGTGCAAAATTCCTGGAAGCAGACAGCAGAAGCGAACTTGGGTAGTGCTGGAGCCGGTAACCAACCAGGTGTTGTTGTTGAGCCAATTCCTCCCCCTAACTTTGAACAGTGATCAACAAGCACAGAGCTCCTGCAGTGAGACCCCTTTTGCATTTGTTTAATAACCTGCCAGTTTGTCTTTGATTTGTAACAGTTTCAGATGATGAGAGCATTCAGCAAAAGAATTGCTTTGAGACATATAGACAATGGAAGATCTGTTCTTGTTCATTTTGCAAGGGGTTTCTAATGGTTAAAATAGTGTCAATTCTGCAGGCTGTGTGAAATAATATAATACTGTAGTAGTGATGGGAGCAGCTGCCATGGTGGTGTCACCATAGCAGCAATAATGTAGCTGTGGGCATGTTTCTGTTGCTTTGATGACTTGCAGCCAATAAACTGCAGAAACAGAGCTCAATTATCCTTTGCCTTGTAAGACACCCCTGAGCTGGTCTCTCTGGACAGGAGGAAGATTGTGGAAATGACTGTTGAGATTGACAGCCTCAGCAGATAATGGGGACTACTACTGTGAGATGGAATGCAACAAGCCAGAGGCTAAATGTGAAAGAATGAAAATTCTTGCTATTTAAATTAAAAGATGATAATGTTTGTCACAAAAAAAGAAGCGAGGGGGTCGTCACTATTCATTTCTGTCTTTGTCGATTTCTAATGCCCCTGACACAATACTTTTAGTGAGACTGTTGTCAGTCACAATGGTGAAAAGGCTGGTTGTGCCTGCTGAGTATGTGAGACCTGTGTATCAGGAAGTATTGCGATAAACAACACCTTAAAAGAAACACTCTGGAACAATATTTTTTAAACATACGTGTGCTTTCCAAAGGGCATGGTTTAAAAATACAATCCAATGAGAACAGAAGTTATAAACCCTGGATATCCCAAAGCATTGTACAGACATTGAAAAGGTTTTCAAGTTTAGTCACTATTTCTATAGTGTAGCAATCACACCATTCCATTTTCACACAGCAAGTTCAAACATCATTGAAATAAATAAACGACTGGACGATCTGCATTTATTATTGTTGGTCAAAGAATAAATATTGACCAGGAGAATTTCCTGCTCTTCTTTTATAAGAGCCGTGAGATCTTTTAGTCCACATATGGTGATGGGCTGGTTAAATAGTCCTTGTTTGAAATTTCAACAGAACAATGGCACATCTGACAATGCAGCACTCCCTTGTATTGCACAAAGTTCAAACCAAGTTTAACTCCCAATAAGGACAATTACAGTTTACTTGGAACTCTGTACACAATATGTTGTGTGGAGTAGACTCTTGCTATTATTACAATGTCAGGAATTTATAGAGATGAAAATTTTGAACCTGAGCCGGAGCACAACTTAATGTCAACTACTTGAGGATTTCACTTACAGTATAGGGAAGTCTGTTTGGCCTGTTTATCCTGTTCCAATGTGACATTGAATCTTATTATCATTAGCTATTCAGTTTTTTCCTCTCTCACCCTATAACTTTCCTCACACAGTTCTGATGAACAATTCACGTATTTATTGTCCATAGGACTGTTAAGAGTCAACCACAGTGCTGTGATACTGGAGTCACATATAGGCTAGATCAGGTAAGGATGGCAATTGCCTTCCTTGTCAGTGAACCAGCTGGGTTTAATGATAATTGACAGTGGCTATAGGGTCACCGTTTGGCTTCCTTTGAGTTCTAGATTGTTATTGAATTCAAATTTCACCACGTGCTATAATGGGGTTCAAGCCCATGTTCCTAGAACATTTGTCTGGGATTCTCTCTAGTCCAATGAGCTCACCACTATAGCACTGCCTCCCTCAACACAGTTCACAGTATGACATAGTTCACTGTGTGTGATTTTCATTGAGATATTTCTGGTCGAGATTTGAAAATATGTTCTCTAACGCAAGTCTTTACTTTCTGACATGATGCTGCATATTTACCGTTCAATATGTGTGACTAGTTTGGTAACAATTTCTGTTTTTATTTTATTTGACAATTACTGGGAATTAAATCTTATGATTTTGTATGTTTTTTTAATGCCTGATAATAATCACTTTCAGCGAAGTTTAATAAATGAATACTTAAAAATCTGAAGACATTTGTCTCAGTATGCATACATAAGCATTTCAACTTTCAGACTCTTAATTGTGCTCTTTAACACGTCAGCAACTGTTCATAAAAAAAATCCTGATAACTATTAAGGATCAACCTATTAGAGGGAGAAGTTTTTTTTCAGTATTGTCCTTCATTCTTTACCACATGAAGTACTTCTCTTAAAGTAAACAACAAGAAGATTGCCAGCACACTCAATTGTCAAGTTATCACTCACTTTGTTAAACGAGACAAAATCTGATATCTAAAAAAAATCTGATTTGGCTACCAGTTTATTATTATTGTAATGAGACATTGTAATGTGGATTATTCTTGCTAATATTGATCATACAGATAAATTTAAACAAATTAAAACGAACAGAGACACACATACAAAAACTATCGAAGTAGTTAAGAGTAAATGCTTGGAATTGTGGTTTTGGCCTGATACAATCAAGAGTTTGCTTTGGCAAAAGTAAGCTGTATTTTGGGATTGATTCATTATCCATGGTGTAGGTTGGAAGTGAAATATATTTCAGGGGAGTCATAACATATTTAGAACTTTTGTTTTAACCACTGTCTGGTGAATAGGGCAGTTTTATAAGTTTGTATTCTTAAGCTTTACCACATGATATTTCAAGTTCAGTTTGAATTTATACAACTCTATCCAACTCCCATTTTGTTGAACATTCAGCACTGAATGTAGAAGTCTCTGCAATTAAATATTGGGAACACTGAAGCCCCTGTTTTCAGTCCCTGCTCCATATCCATTCCCTCACTGTTGGTTTAATCCTCTCCCTGATAATGGTCTGAGATTAAGCCAAACTTGATGTCACATTTGATCTGGGACAAACTTTAGACTTCATATTTGTACTATTGCTAAGAGTGCATATTTCCACCTCCTCAACATCACCTGTCTCAGCTCATTGGCTGATTAATCTTCTGCTCATGCTTTTGTTGCTGCTAGACTTGAGTGTACCCACACAGTTTTGGCTAGTCTCCTATATTCTACTCTCTGTAAACTTGTGGTTA
This sequence comes from Chiloscyllium punctatum, assembly GCF_047496795.1. Classification (NCBI taxonomy): domain Eukaryota; kingdom Metazoa; phylum Chordata; class Chondrichthyes; order Orectolobiformes; family Hemiscylliidae; genus Chiloscyllium; species Chiloscyllium punctatum. The sequence continues at coordinate 84,017,619 of NC_092757.1, read as the reverse complement.
ACCAAAACTCTGCTGCCCCTGTCTTAAGTTGCAGCAAGTTCTGTTTCCCTATACTACATGTACTCACTGACCTTTATTGACTGTTGAACTAGTTGTTATAAACAGTCTTTTGGGGATGTTTGGGAGAAAGTGAGGATTGCAGATGCTGGAGGTCAGAGTCGAGAGTGTGGTGCCGGAAAAGCACAGCAGGTCAGGCAGCATCCGAGGAGCAGGAGAATCAACATTTGTGCCATAAGCCTGAATTCTTGATGAAGGGCTTATGCCTGAAACATCAATTCTCCTGCTCCTCGGATGCTGCCTGACTTGCTGTGCTCTTCCAGCACGAGACCCTTGACTATTGGGAATGTTCCCCAAGCTATGATGATTTCAGATGGATATCCTTCAAATTGTGATTCTCATGGCTGAGGAGGATAAACTGGCTCCCCTTCTTTATTGACTCACCTGCTCAATTAGTTGCATCAAGGTTAGTTTATAAATGTTCCTTCCTCATGAATAACTGTCTCCCAGGCCAAAATAATTTATGCTTTGAAAGGAGCTGATTTAACCAGGTTTTCTTGAATTAATAAAACAGTGAGTTTGTTAGTTATTAAATATGAACGTAATAACACAGCACGAATAAGGAATAAGAAGTGAATCCAAAAAAGATTTAAGTTAAAAAGTCAAGTAGATCTGTCTCTCTGGGTTCGTCATGAAGATTAGAATTGATAGTTGCAACACTTAATTTTGGAAGTCTTGGTTTCACAAATATTTGAATTCCTTTTGGTGGTTAATTGGGATCAAACAGAATTGCTGTTTCCATTGGACTGCTGTGTTAGGTATCTGACATCTAGCACTGAGTAATGGGTACCTATTACTGCAATGCAGAGGAGACTCGTGCTTTTTTTTTAACTGTGCCTGTCATAACATTTGAACCCAGACTGGTATGCATGAATGGTAAAAAGGTAAAAACAATGACTGCAGATGCTGAAAACCAAATACTGGATTAGTGGTGCTGGAAGAAGGGCTTTTGCCTGAAACGTCGATTTCGCTGCTCGTTGGATGCTGCCTGAACTGCTGTGCTCTTCCAGCACCACTAATCCTGGTATGCATGAATGCCTCAGTTCACCAATACACTTTCTTCCATTAGCTCATCTACTTCTACTACATACACAGAGCAAGCTTGTAGTTGATTTAATTTTTTTTTGGAAGGGGCAAAAGCAAAAACAGTTTGCAAGAGGTGGCTTTCTGTTGAGAAGGGAGGAAAGTTGGGTCCTGCAGTATTTCTTCCTGCTGCATCTCTCTCTTTCTGTTTGAAGTTTCCTGACATGTACAGGTATGACATTCAATGGGTTCCAATCAGAGCTTGACAAACAGCACTGAATTTATAACTGCCTTTTTTTTTGTTTTCTGTAGTAGTCCTCTTTTTAAAACAACGTTTTTTGAAATTAAAAGTTGCAAGTATCCACAATAAAGGGCTTCCTGAAAAGTCGAATATCCAGTTCCTCAAATACTGCCTGACAGCCTGTGCTCTTCGACTCTGATCTCCAGGAACTGCGGTCCTCACTTTCTCCTTGTATCCACCATGCTCCAGGTTTTTGATCCCTCTTTTTGGCAAAGTAACATTTGATTTTAAAATTCTGTACCTTTCCTACTTCTGTAATCTCTGACAATCTAAAATCCTCCAAAACATCTAAGTTCCTCCTGACCTGCTGTGCATTCTGTTATGGACCAGGCCAGATCCCCTCAAAGTGGCGCAGACCCTAACTTTGCTCGTTGTTTTAAGCAGGTGTTATGCAGATGTTCCAGCAGTGATGCAACTGGTCATCCCAATTCGTTTTAAAGAAAACAGAACTTATTTACAAGATTACTGAATGAAACACAACCAATAGAGAACAGAATACCGAATAACTTAACCTACTCAAAAACCCAACAGATTATCCCAACTTAATGATGCTGTTCCCAATACTTGCAACAATCCACATAAGCACCCCTTGACACAAAAGGAAAACTCCAATACAGGGTCTTATAGAAGATAAGTCAGAGAGATCAGCATGGACTTGCTTTTTTAGGTTCAGCAGCTCTTACAACTACCCAACTGCCTTCAGTGAATAGTCAGACCAGAGGAAAGCTGAGCTGGGAGAACTGGCCATTCCCCTTTCACTGTACATGTGTTTGTTTTTACTTGAAAACCTTCTACCTGAGGCTGTATCTGTTAGCTATAATCAAATTGGCCCTAAAACCCTTCAACTTAGATTTTTGACCTATCTGAAAAAAAAAGCCAAGGACAACACAACTTTGTTAAAGTCGCAGCATCTTCACAATTCCAAGTCATAAATGCTCCACCATTGGTAGTTGTGTCTTCAATAACTTGAACTCCAAGCTCTAGATATCTCATCCTACACCTCTCTACTTCTTTTTTCCACTTTCCTCCTTAATTTAAAGTTTAAAACCTACTTCTTTGAACAAAGTTTTGATCATTCAGTCTAATATCTCCTTTGTGGCTCAGTGTCATGCTCCTGTGAAGTGCCTTGGAATGTTTAACTACATTAAATGTGTAACATTAATTCAAGTAATTATTGTTGTGACAAGAAAATATGTTGAAGCAAATTTATCCATTTCAATTTTGTTAGAAGGCAAATAATTTAAACTGCTCGAGTGTACAATAAATATATTTCACAGATCAGTTTACCTTTACAACACATTAGCAAGACTATGAAAATTAATTTATTGAAGAGTATATCTATTGTGAAACAATCATTCAATTAATGTTTGAGTGGTATATTTTAAATAATGGAATGATTAAACATGTTAGAGTTTTGATTTTTTTAAATAGAATTTGGTTATACCTTCATAATTTGCGGGTTACAACTACAATCAGGATTGTAAATATACAAGTGTATACATTACTTCATTATTTTACTGGGTGTAGCAGCCATCACTAAGGAAGAGGTGCTTGTGAAGCTGAAAGGTTTGAAAGTGGGTAAGTCACCTGGATCAGATGGACTACATCCCAGGGTTCTGAAGGAGATAGCTGACAAGATTGTGGAAGCGTTTGTGGTGATTTTTCAGAAATCACTGGAGTCAGGGAGGGTCCAACAGGACTGGAAATTGGAAAGTGTAACATTCCCTGTTTAAGAAGGGGGGAAGCTGAAGACAGGACATTATAGACCTCTAGCCAGACTTCAGTCGTTGGTAAACTTTTAGAGTTCATTATTAAAGATGATATTATGAAATAACTTGGAGATGCATAGTAAAGTAGAACTGGGTCAGCATGGTTTTGAACAATGTGGTGCTGGAAAAACACAGCAGGCCAGGCAGCATCTGAGGAGCAGGAGAATTGACGTTTCAGGATAAGCCCTTCTTCAGGAATGAGGCTGGTGTGCTGAAATAAAAGGTAGGTGGGAGGGGCGCTGGGAATACGATAGGTGGAAGGAGGTGAGGGTGAGGGTGATAGGCCGGAGAGGGGGTGGGGGCGGAGAGGTCGGGAAGAAGATTGCGGGTCAAGAGGGCGGTGCTGAATCCGGGGATTGGGACTGAGATAAGGTGAGGGGAGGGGAAATGAGGAGTCTGGAGAAACCTATATTCATCCCGTGTGGTTGGAGGGTTCCTAGGCGGAAGATGAGGCGCTCTTCCTCCAGGCGTTGTGTGGCCATGGTCTGGCGATGGAGGAGGCCAAGGACCTGCATGTCATTGGCAGAGTGGGAGGGGGAAGCTAAAGGGTTTAGCCACGGGGCGGTTGGGTTGGTTGGTACGGGTGTCCTTGAAGTGTTCAACTCTGGTACTCCAGTATCTGCGGTCCTCACTTTCTCCTCAGCATGGTTTTGTCAAGGGGAGGTCATGCTTGACAATTCTAATATAATTCTTTGAATAAAATCCAACGGTGATTTATGCAAAATATTAAGACCAAACGAATTTTCCATTAATAGGGTGTGAATGTCGCCAGTGGTACCAGGACTTGTTGCCAATTCTGAATACCCTTGAAGTAAATGACTTACTAGACCATTTCAGATGGCAGTTGAGTTAGATTATTGTGGGTCTGGAGTCACGTCTAGTTTGGAAAAGAAACAAGTGATGGATTTCCTTCCCTAAGGGGCATTAGTGAACCAGATGGGTCTTTACAACAATCAATGATAGTTTCACGATCACTATTACTGATATCATTTAAGTTTTCAATGAATGCATTTCAATTTCAGGTTTATTAATTTAAATTCTTCCAGTTGCCATGTGGGGTTTTGAACCCATGTCTCTTGAGCATTAGGCTGGCCCTGAATTACTAAGTCAACTGCAGCTTGCCCAAAAATCTCTCTGAAGCTTCATTGTTGTTTGTTTTCTATGCATAGTGGATGTATAAAACAGCTATAATTGTGAATATGACACCAGTAATTCTGCAAGCTAAAATATTTGCTGGTCAGCCAACCTTTTGACATCACAGTCACTGAAGGCAGGATATTTACCCTCTTGCTTTCTAAGAAGCAGTTTGGAGAAATAAAATCATGTGCAAATAATGTATAAAATCAACTGTTTTCAAAAAGTAAGGACTTGTAGGAGGTCAAGAAGAGATTACATATCAAGGTAGGATGAGGAAGCTATGTCACATATAGCAACCTGTAATTGAAAATAAGTATTTCATTGGAATCAAATTTTAATTAAGCAACTGATTAATTAGAGTCATATCAATTATTTTGTTAACTAGCCTTTTACAATTGTAATCAATGAACAAGTTGTTCAAAAATAAATAATCGTGGAATTATTTAATCAGTTAATTCACATTAAGAATTGTGATTTAAGCCTGCAAGAGATTTTACTGTGGATCTTTGAGCCTCTAAAATAAATTGCTCACAAGTAATAATTATTGCACTGGAACTTTGCAAAGAAAGAAGGAAATAAAAGATAAACATGGATATGGTAATAATTGGAAAATAGGTTTCCCCTCTCCCATCAATGTAGTTTCAGTCCTGAGGGCCAATGACTGGGGAAATGGGAAGCTGATGTGTCCACTGGCTCTCCATGGCAACTGCCAATCTGTCCAGGGAAGCAGCCAGATGACTGCATGACTTGCTGCACTAATGCAGCATCTGGGCAGCAAGGGCCATTGTATCCACATACCTGCCTGCCCCTCCTGTTCCTCACTAAGCGCGTGAATGAAGGACACCACACAGTCCTCTCCTGCCTGGCGCTGAGCTCTGGCAGTTCTGAGAGCCAGCAGCTTGGGATGTTACTTCCCCATTCGGCTGTGGAGCTGTTGTAGTGAGGTGCTCATTGGATTGTGCTTCCACACTTTCCAAATCCAATGATCCACTGAAGTGTCTGTATTTGACCCGATGGAGGGTGTGGTAAGCAGCCTTGCCAATGCTTCCTCTGAGATCTGGGTACACTGGTACAAGCTCTTATACACCCATATGGGTTCCTGATGTAGGCTGTCCTCTCCAGTCAAGACCTTCAGATATATAAGCAGAATTCGACCATTTGGTCCATCGGTGTTGCTCTGCCATTCAACCATGGCTGGTTTGTTCCTCAACCCCATTTTCCTGCCTTTTACTTGTAATCCTTGATCTCCTTACCAATCAAGAACCTATTTATCCTATGTCTTCAATACACCCAATGATTTGGCCTCCACAGTTCTCCATGATAATGAGTTCCATAGATTCACCATCCTCTGACTGAAGAAATTCCTGCTCCTCTCAGTTCAAAGTTCTCACTCTGAGGCTGTGCCCTCAGGTCCTTCTCTGTCCTATTAGTGAAAACATCTTCTTAACATCCACTCTATCCAGGCCTCAATATTTGATAGGTTACAATCAGATTCCCCCTCATCCTTCTAAACTCCATTGTAACACAGACCCAAAGTCATCGACCATTCACAGAGTCATAGAATCATAAAGTCATGCATCATGGAAATAGGATGGTCCAACTAGTCCACACCAACCATTTCACAACCTAAACTAATCCCACATGTCTGCATTTGGCCCATATCCCTCCAAACCTTTCTTTATCGTGTCCTTATCCAAATGTCTTTTAAATTTTGCAAGTATACCTGCATCCATCACTTCCTTTGGCAGTTCATTCCACATACTAATCACTCTCTGTTTAAAACACGTTGCCTCTCGTGTCCTTTTAAAATCTTTCTCCTCTCACCTTAAAAAATATGCCCCCAGTACAGAATTCCATCACCTTAGGGAAAAGACCTTTGCTATTCACCTTATCTATGCCCCTCATGATTTTATAAATGTCTAAGGTCACCCCTTAACACTCCACGCTCCAGTGAAAAGAGGTCCCAGTCTTTCTAGCCTCTACTTATAACTCAAGCCCTCCATTCCTGGCAATATCCTGGTAAATCTTTTCTGAACTCTCCAGCTTGGTAATATCCTTCTTATAACAGGGCGACCAGAACTGCACACAGTACTCCAGAAGAGGCCTCACCAACACCCTGTACAACCTCAACATGACATTCCAACTCCTATACTCAAAGATCTGAGCAATGAAGGCAAACATGCTAAATTACCCCGTCTACATGAGACGCAACCTTTAAAGAATTAAAGTCCAAGTAAACAATGTCTACTACTTTGCCCTTGTCAATCTTTTTGCTTACTTCCTCAAAAAAACTCAAGTCTGTGAGATGTTTTTCCTAGAATAAAACCATGCTGACTATCCTTAATCATTCCTTGCCTCAGTAAATTCATATAAAGACCTCCAGGATTTCCCCTTCTGTAATGTAAACTGTTTTCAAAACATCAATATTTATTTCGTCAAGGTTTCTAACCTCCATTTCTTTCTATACAGTAAAACTTGATGTGAAATATTTATTTAATATCTCTGTCATCTCCTGAGGTTCAATGCAAAGATGACCTCATTGATCTTTAAGGGGCCTTATTCTCTCTCTAATTGCTCTTTTACTCTTCCCGTACTTGTAGAATCTCTTAGGATTATCCTTAATCTTAACTGCCAAGGGTATCTTATATCCTATCTTTGCCTTCCTGATTTCCCTCTTAAGAATGCCCCTATACTCTTCACACTCTTGAAGAGATTCATTTGATCCAGTTGTCTATATTTAATATCTGATTCTTTTTTATTCTTGATTAAAACCACGACATCTTTATTCATCCATTGTTCCCAATCTTACCAGCCTTAACTTTCATTTCTCATATGATCCCTGGGATCAGTCTAGTAAAATCTCCTCTAGGCCCCCTACAACATCAGCATGTCCTTCCTTAGATATGGGTCCAAAACTGCACACGATATTCCAATTGTGGTGTGACCAAAGCCTTTTACAGCCTTGACAACCACCAGAAGAAGAAACAGTGCTACATAGGCTAGTGCTTCCAAATAAGCCTAGTGTTGTGTGAGTTTTAACTTTATACAGTCTCAGTAGTACATTTCTGCCCTTGTATTCTAGCCCCTTGGAAATGAATATTAATGGTGCATTTGCCTTCCTGTCAACTGAACCTTCATGATAACCTTAGAAGAATCCTGAACTATGTGCTTCCTCAACACTACCTGTCCCTCCACCGAGCTTTGTGCCATCTGTAAAATTAGCTACAATGCCCTCAATTCCTTTGTCTAGATTGTTAATGTACAATGTGAATAGTTATGGTCCCAACACTGACCCCTGCAGAACTCCATTAGTCACCAGCTGCTATATTGAAAACGATTCCTTTACCCCTCCCCCAACTCTGCCTTTTGCCAATCAATCGTCTATGCCAGGACCTTGCCCCCTAACACCATGAGCTCTTATCTTATTTAGCAGCCTCCTGTGGAGTAACTTGTCAAAGGCATTCTGGGAATCCAAATAGATCACATTCACTGGATCTGATTTGTCTAACTTGCTCGTTACTTCCTCACAGAATTCTAACAGATTTGTCAGGCATGACCTCCTGATAACAAGCTGTGCTGACTCCGCCCTATTTTACCATACATTTCCAAGTACTCTGCAATCTCCTTCTTCATAAAGGACTCTAAAATTGACCAATGACTAAGGTCAGGCTAACAGACCTACAATTTCTTTCCTTCTGCCTCCCTCTCTTCTTAAACAGGGGTATTACATTAACCTTTTTCCAGTCCTCTGGGATGCTCCCTGACTCTAGTGGTTCATTTAAAATCATCACCAATGCCCACATAATATTGTCAACAATGTCCTTCAGAATGCAGTCCAGCTAGTCTGGGTGATTTATCCACATTCAGCTTCCCCAGCAACTTCTCCTCCATGATGGCCATTACATTCACCTCAGCCTCTTGACTCTTGAAAATCTGGAACGCTGCTGGTATCTTTCACTGTGAAGATTGACGCAAAGTACCTATTCAGTTCCTCTGCCATTTCTTTGTCCCCCTTGCTACTTCTGCAGCCTCATTTTCCAGCTGTCCAATGTCCACTCTTGCCTTTCTCTTACCTTTTAGATATCGCAAAAATCTCTTCCAATCTTATTTTATACTACTAGCTAGCTTCCCCTCATACTTCATCTTTTCTTTCCTTAATTTTTTTTTACTTATCCTCTGCTGATTTTTAAAAGATTTCCCAGTCCTCAGTCTTCCCACTAATCTTCATCATGTTTTATGCTTTCTCTTTTGCTTTTATGCTGGCTGACTTCCTGCCTTGCTTTGTCAGCCACAGTTGCTTTGACATCCACCTAGTATGTTTCTTTTTCCTTGGGATGAATTTTTGTTCTGTTTCCCCGAATCACCCCAGAAACTCCTGCCATTGCTGCTCAAGTGTCTTCTCTGCTAAACTGTCCTTCCAATCAATTCCAACCAGCTTCTCCCTTGTGACTTTTAAGTTACCTTTACTCAATTGTAATACTGTTATATTGATTCCAGCTTCTCCCACAAATTGGAGGGTGAATTCTATGATATCATGGTCAGTGACCCTAAGGTTCCTGCACTTCAAGCTCCCTCATCAAGTCTGCCTCAGTACACATCACCAAATCTAGAATTGCCTGCTCACTAGTGGGCTCTACCACAAGCAGCTCAAAAAAAAACATCTTGTAGACATTTCACAAATTTCTTTTCTTGGGATCCACTCTCAACCTGATTTTCCCAGTCTACCTACATATTGAAGATTTTGATGATTATTGTAATACAAAGCCTTCCTTATATGCATTTTCTTTCTCCTGATTTATTTTTTTCCCCACATTTTGACTCCTGCAAGGAGGCCTGTATGTAACTCCCATCTCTTTCCCTTTGCAGTTCCTCAATTCTACCCACACAAATTTTATGCCTTCCAACTCTGTATCACTCCTTGCTTTCGATTTAAGTTCTTTCTCCTCTGCCCATCTGCCTGTCCTATTAATAAGATACGTATCCTTAGATATCTACTTCCCAGTCCTTATCCCGCTCTGACCCAAAACATCATTCTTACCAGTTTCAATCTGTGCTACAAGCTCATTTTCCTTGTTTTATATAGTGTTCACATTTGAGTTCAGCACCCTCAATCCTGCCTTACTGCCCACCTTCTGTACTTGTCCCTTATCTGCTGTGCCTGAGGTCAGGTTCCTGAGCCTTTCCATACTCTGCGTACTTGGTCTGGAAACTTTTAATAACCTCAGCTGACCTGTCTAGCACTTTAATTTTTCCCATAATTATTCACGCAACTGAATAGGATAGGATGGATGTTGCCATGGAAATCTTACTAAAATTTACTTGTTAACTATTCTTGACTTGGGTCTGCTGGAAAGTGACTATTTATTAACCATCCCTGTTGGCCTTGAGACATATGTGGTGAATCTTCTTTTGGAATCAGGGAGTCCATGTGTTGTTGGCAAGAGTGTTCCTGGAATTTGATTCGGTGATGATAAAGAACCTCAAGATTATGTTTCCATATGTTTGTTATTGGTGTCATTTAATATCCCAATTGATGATATAAAAGAAATCAAATTAAAGCCAATTGAACACAAAAGACAAAACAACCAGCTTAACTAGGTTCATTGAGCTGCTGAGCAATCTCAACAAGGAAGATCCCTGGTTAAGCTAGCTGATCTGAACTGAGGTGAAAGGAATGGTACAACTAGCTCTGATGCCCCATTGTGAAAAATCGGGAAAATATGATCTAATGTTCACGTTCTGGAAGACCAACCTGAATTAGAACAGAATCAAACAGGGCTGTGAAAATGCTTTGTTAGGCAGCTCTCCGATGTATAAATTAGATGTTGGCCATAAGGCCCTGTGGAGCCTGCTTTGCCATTTAGTAACGTCATAGCTGACTTTCCCACCTACGCATAGCCCCCCAATACCCCTTTGACTGCCCTTGTCAGTCAAGAAATTATCTGCCTCTGCCTTAAACATATTCAATGACCTTGCTCCCCACTGCTTTCAGGATGAAGAGAGCTCCAAAGACTCGCAACTCTCTGAGAGAAAACACCTTTTCTCATCTCTGTCTTAAATGGAAGATCCCTTAATTTTAAACTGTGTCCTCTCATCCAAGACTCTCCTTTTAGAGAAGTCTTTCAGGTTGAATCTTACCAGAAATCAGCTAGTTGTCAATTTCGGGGAGTTTTGTGGAGGGTTTCTCTCAATGACCTCTACTGCACTTCCTCGTACTACAGTACACCACTCACCTCATGAGCTACACTCCATGACTCTATGGTGCCCTACACATACCAATTTTCGCTCCCCGGTGGCAAAGGCGCCATCAACGGCAGGATCTCCCCAGGGTTTAAAATGCAGCTATTCACCAACTCAAGCACTCTCAGTCAGGGGTTGTCTTTCTCACTTCCTGTGTGTGATGAATTCCCCCCAGATATGGCTGAGAAAGGAAAGTCCGATTCTCTGCTTCACCAGCAGGGACCTCGAGGTCCAGGTGGATGGGATGGTGCAGTCCTACTTCCTCAGAACTGCTGGAGGAGACCAATACCAGCACTATCGGCAAGGCACCGGGGGAACTAATGATCTCATTCCAGGTGCCTCTTCCTCAGAAGGAGACAGGGTTGTGTCAGTGGGGACCCAGAGGTGCCTGGGTCCTCCAACTTCACCCTGATTGACACTCTCAACCCCTTTGGGAGTTCAAGCTGAGGAGGGTGGATCTGTATCTGGGCAGGACAACTCAGCGCCCTGTAGCCATAAAGACCCTGGGGCTCGCCCACAAAAACTCCAAGGCAAATGGGTTCCACTGTAGGCCAGGCTCCCTCTTCCACTACTGCAGAGACCCGATTCAGGGGGCACACAGACACATCATCACATGTATAAGTATATGCTCATTTTTCATCATCAACTGGGGGAGTGAATGTCATTTTAGTTGCAACTACAAGAATGAAAGCAGAAAGATTCACCACCGTCAGCACCGTACAATATTCAAACCCTGAGGATGATAGCTATGCTTTCCATTCCGCCCATATGAGCATGTTACTTTGTCAGGATTGAATGAGGGAGCTTCAGAAGTTGTGATGGCTTCCATCTGTTTGTAACGTTCACTTTTCTTGAACTCCATAAACCATATCGAGAAATGAAAGCATTAAGCTGAATTTGCAGTTGGGATTCTACAGGGAATGAGGGCCTCAGCAGCATCAAAATATTTGCAGTCAGTGAAAGGTGACTTCACACACTCTATTCCATTGAACAAGGTTCACAAGGAAGTGTTGTCTGTGTTGCTTTGGCTGACACTGCTGGATACTGAAAGTGTTGCTTTTCTGTGCTGGGGCCTCTGCTCCCACCAGGTTGGATATGATCCACTTCACAGAACACCTAATGGCTCCCTCAGTCCCCATGAAAATGTCCAGAAGTCAGAGCTCAAAACCTTCATGATTTCATTAATGACCACAACGTGCCTGATTTAATGAGTCTCGCAACTTCAGTAGCAGCAGAATAAATACCTGAGGGTAGGGAGGGGTGCAGTGGTCCGACAGAGTGGACTGGGGTCAGTCAGAGTGACCTTGAGGGTGAACAGGAGGATAAATGCCTGAGGAGCAGGGTCAGTCAGAGTGAACCTGGGGGTGAACAGCAGGATACATACCTGAGGAGGGGGATCAGTCAGAGTGAGCCTGGGGTCGAACAGCAGGATAAATACCTGAGGACCGGGTCCAGTCAGAGTGAAGCTCAGGGTGAATCTCTGGGCGGAGCTCTGGAGGTGATATCATGACATAAAGTGACATCGGCTTGGATGCTCAGGAATTAGGTTTGCAGACTATGGGAGTAGTGACTGGAGTGAGATAAAATACCTACTGTTGTTAGTTGTAGCCTGTTAGGAATAGAGAGCATGAGTGAGAGTCCCTGAGTTTGGTGACAGATAGATTAGGTTGAGTAATCAATTCCTGGATTATTGTCTATAATGGATAAGGTTGATTTAATCAATAAGGTTCACAATGGCAGCAGAACTCAGCCCCGTGGAATGCTCCTCCTGAAGTATGTGAGAAATCAGGGATACTTCTAGTCTCTATGGTGACCACTTATTTAGGAAGTATGTTTGGCTGAAATTCCTGATTTGCTGCATGGGTCGGCTGGAGCTGCAGATGGACTTACCGGAGAACATCCATGACGCTGAGAATGTTGAGGTTAGCTGATTAGTGAACTGGTCACACCACCAGTAAGGGCTACACAGATAGAGAAGAGTTGGGTAACTACCAGGAAAATGAATAAATGCAGGCAGGCAGTGTAGGAGCCCCCTGTGACCACTCGACTCTCAAACAGCTACACCATTTTGGACAAGAACAATGAACAAAGAACCTTACGGCACAGGAACAGGTCTTTCGGCCCTCCAAGCCTGCGCCGATCCAGATCCTCTATCTAAACCTGCCGCCTATTTTCTAAGGATCTGTAGTTGTCTAGATACATCTTAAATGACGCTATCGTTCCTGCCCCTACAACCTCTGCTGGCAACACATTCCAGGCCCCCACCACCCTTTGCATGAAGAACTTTCCCCATATATCTCCTCTAAACTTTTCCCCTCTCACTTTGAACTTGTGACCCCAAGTAATTGAGTCCTCTATCTGGGAAAAAGCTTCTTGCTATTCATCCTGTCTACATCACTGTTGATTTTGTAGGCCCCAATCAGGTCCCCCCTCAACCTCCTACTTTCCAATGAAAATAATCCTAATCTACTCAACCTCTCCTCATAGCTAGCACCCTCCATATCAGGCAACATCTTGGTGAACGTCCTCTGCACCCTCTCCAAAGCATCCATTTCCTTTTGGTAATGTGGTGACCAGCACTGCATGCAGTATTCCAAATGTGGCTGAACCAAAGTCTTACACAACTGTAACATGACCTGCCAACTCTTGTACTCAATACCCCGTCCGATGAAGGAAAGCATGCCATGTGCCTTCTTGATTACTCTACTGACCTATGTTGCCACCTTCAGGGAACAATTTTGGAAACTGTTGGGGGGAATGGCTTCTCAGGGGAAAGCAGAAGTAGCAGCCAGATCAGTGGCACAATGTTTCACATTGTTGTACAGCAAGGAGGGTTGAAGTGTAGGCGAGCAGTATTGATAGGGGACGCTATAGTCAGGGGCACAGATTGGTGTGGCTGTAAGCAAGACTCCATGATGTGTGTTGCTTCACTGGTACCAGGGTCAAGGACATCTCTGAGTGAGTAAAGGCTATTCTGAAGGAGAAGAGTGAGCAGCCAGAGGTTATGGTCTATATTGGTATCAATGACATAGGCCAAAAGAGAGATGAGGTCCTACAAAGGGAGTTAGAAAGGAAATGAAAAGCAGAACATAGAGTTCTAATCTTGGGATTACATCCTGTGCCAGATGCTAGTAAGGCTTGGAATAGAAAGATGCTATAGTTAAATACCTGGCTAAAGTGCTGAGGTAGGAGGGAGGGCTTCAGGTCTGTGGATCATTGGGATGTCTTTCGGGGCACGTGGCACCTGTTCAAGAAACATGGGTGTCATCTAAACTGGAGGGCAATGATACCTAGCAGGAAGGTTTGCTAGTGCCACTTGGGAAGATTTAAAGTAGTGTAGCGGGGGTTGGTAATCAGAGCAATAGGTAAGCGAGTAAAATGACTGAGGAGGACTCTAAGACTAAGATCGGTAAGATTACGAGGAAGAACAGAATATGGTGGCACCGATGGTCTAAGGTATTTTTGTTTTAATGCGATGAGTATGACAGGTAAGGCAGATGAACTTGCAGCTTGGATTAAGATATATAACTATGATGTTGTAACTAAAGCAGTGACTTGGTTGAGAGAGGGACACGTCTGGCAGCTTAATGTTCTGGGATTTAGATATTTCAAATGAGATAGAAAGGGATGTAAAAGAGGTGGAGGAGTTGTGTTCCTGAGTAGAGAGAATATCACAGCTGTACTCAAGGAGGACATCTTGGAGGGCTCAACCAGAGAGGCCATATGGGTAGAACTTAGGAATGGCTCGGGCGCAATAACTTTGACAGAATTATACTACAGGCCTCCTAACAGCCAGCAGGTGTTAGAGGAACAGATATGTGACAGATTATGGTAATATCTGACAGGATTGTTGTGTTGGGTGATCTTAAGTTCTCCTATATTGACTGAGGGACTTGCTTAGGGGCTTTGATGGGGGAGAATTTATTAGGTGTGTTCAAGAAGTTTTTTTGAAATAATGGCAACTAGGGAAGGGGCCTGATATTGGGGAACAAGCTTGGCCAGGTGATTGAAGTTGCAGTGGGGGTGCATTTTGGGAACAGTCACCATAATTCTGTAAGTTTGAAGCTACTTATGGAGAAGGATAAAAGTATTCTGAGGTGAAAGTATTAAATCAGGGGAAGGCTACCAGCCACGACATTAAGAAGAAACCAGGGAATGTAGACTGTGGCAGCTGTTTTAGGGTAACACCACATCTGGCATTTAGGAATCTTTTAAAGGCCAATTGATCAGAGTTCAGGAACAGCGTGAAAGTGAAGGATAAGGATGACAAGAATTGGGAACCTTGGATGACAAGAGAAATTGAGTGCTTAGGCAAAAAGGAGAAGGGAACATATATAATATTTAGGAAACTGAAGAAGGACAGAACCCTTGAAGAATACTAAGATAGAAGGAAATAATTTTAAAAAGGAGAGCTAAAAGAGCTCATAAAATGTCTTCGGCAAACATGATTAAGGAACATCCAAGACATTCTATATGTATATCTAAGGAGTAAGGGGCAGCTAGGGAAAGGGTAGGTCTACTCAAGGACAAAAGAGGGACTTTAAGAATGAAGCTGGAGGAAATGGGTGAGGTCCTTAATGAATATATTGCGTCGGTGTTCACAAAGGACAAGGACATGGTGAGTGGTGAGTCTCGGGAGGAGTATGTTGATATTCTAGGGCATTTATTTTTAAAAAAGAAAGAGGTGTTAAGTCTTTCAAAAAGCATTAAGGTAGATAAGTCCCCAAATCCTGATGAGATCTATCCCAGAATGTTGAGGGAGGGCAGGTGAGGAAATTGCTGGAACCTTATACGGAACCTGTGTATCCCCTTTAGTCACAGGAGAGGTCCGGAGGACTGGAGAATAGCCAACTTTGTTCCTATGTTTCAGAAGGGCTTACTCACATTTGGAAAAATGTGAACTTATTAGAGATAGGCAGCATGGCTTTGATTCAATAACCTAATTTTTCTTTGAGGAAGTGACAAAGATGATTAACGCGGGCAGGGCGGTAGATGTTCTTTACATGAACTTTAGCAAGTTCTTTGACAAGGTCCCTAATGGCAGGCAGATAGAAAAGGTGAAGTCACATGGAATCCGTGGTGAGCTGGTAAGATGAATATATAACTGGCTTAGTCATAGAAGACACTGAATAGCAGTGGAAGGGTCTTTCTCTGACTGGAGACCTGTGACTAGTGATGTTCCACAGGGATCAGTGTTGGGACCCCTGTTGCTTGTAATATACATAAATGATTTGGAGGAGAATGTAGGTGGCTTGATTAGTAAGTTTGCAGATGACACAAAGATTGGGGAAGCTGTGGTTAGTGAGAAGGATTGTCAGAGGACACAGCAGGATATAGCTTGGCTGGAGACTTGGGTGGAAAAATGGCAGATCATGTTTAATCTGGACAAATGGGAGGTGACACATTTTGGAAGATCTAATGCAGGAGGGAGTATACAGTAAATGACAGCACCCTTAGTAGCATAAACACACAGTGGGATCTAGGTGGACAGGTCCACAGTTCCCTGAAAGTGGCAACACAAATTGATAAGGTGGTCAAGAAGGCATGTGGCATGCTTGCCTTCATCAGTCAGGGCACAATGTATAAAGATTGGTGCACCTACAGAACTTATTTAGACCACATTTGGAATATTGCATATAGTTCTGGTTGTCGCCCTACAAGGAGGATGTGAAGGCTTTGCAGAGGGTACAGAGACTTTTTACCAGGATATTGCCTGGTTTGGAGGGTATTAGCTAACTTAGCTTGATTTTACTTGAACATCGAAGAATGAGGGACGACTAGATGAAAGTTTACAAAATTATGAGAAGCATGAATAGAATGGGTAGTTGGATTTTCTTCCCCAGAGTAGAAATGTCAATTTCTAGGGAATTTAGGTATAAGGTAAAAGAAGGTAAAATTTAAAGGAGATGTGAGAGGCAAGTTTTTTACACAGAGGGTGGTAAGTACTTGGAATGTGCTGCCAGAGGAGGTGGTGGGGGTGGATACGATAACAATATTTAAGAGGCATCTTGCCAGATATATGAATAGGCAAGGAATAGAGGGATATGGACTGCGTAGAGGTAAAATGTTTTTAGTTTAGAAAGGCATTATGTGTCAGTGTGGTCTTGGTGGGCCAAGGGGCATGTTCTTGTGCTGTACTGTTCTTTGTTTACTTTCCTGCCCATCACCCTCTCCCTTTTCCTGCTTCCTCATCCATTGTCCTTAGGAAAGTCACCAGAATTAGGTAGGTGAGTTTGTAGACAAACATGCAGGCTGCCAACGCCATCTTTCTGGCATCTTGCCGTTACTCTGTCCTAATTTGGGATGGGGAAATCCAGACCCTTGTCAAAATTTAAAACTAGGTCAGATTGCGGATTGTAGGAAATACAAAATGTGGAAATAGAACAATTGCTAACATGGAAAATAAACATCAACATGGACTGGTTGACGTATCGTTTTGATGCTTTTGTTTTGTAAATCGATATGTTTGATAAAAAGCTTGATATATTTTCAGGAATATTATAATCCTGAAAGACATGCATCATAATTGAATTGCTAACATTATGAACATCTAAGGTTGGCGCTTTGCTGGTATAATAATTGGTCATTGAAATTATTCAGGCATTGCAGTACAAGCAATAAGTAATCTATTACGTTTATTAATGCAGGATATTTCACTTTGATATTTTGAGTGGTTGACAGGTGCTGTTGAGACTTGTGGTCATAAGGCGCACAGATAAAAATCCTGTTCTTGAAGGTTTGTGGTTTACTCTTCAAATCGAGGGAGAACTTTTCTTATACTTTTGATTGGTTTGATGATACTGCAATAATGTTTAGGAATTGATAAACTTTGAGTTTCAACAATATTTTTTGAAAAGAGTCCAGCTATAGCACACAACCTTTAGTTTAAGAAAACCAGTGATATCAAAGAAATCTGCAAGTAGAGGTACGAATCGTGATGGATTAATTTGGGTTAGAAAAGCAGCATGCAGCATGTTTAAATCGTTTTTGTCTTTAAAAGAGAATCTGTTGTGGGGCGGGGGCAGGATGCAAGGTGCCTTGCGGGAATTGTAGTTGGATTGCCTTCAGCCCGTGGACGTGACTACAAATCCCAGATGACAGCGCGGCGCGCGGTGCACCTCGGGAATTGTAGTCCATTCCCGTCGTCTTGTCGGTCCGATGGCGGAGAGTTAACTACAAATCCCAGAAGGCATCGCGCAGCACGCGGGGCGCTGCGGGATGGCAGTCGGTTGCCCTCCGGCCTCTCTGAAGCCTGGGTGGAGGGAGGGACTACAAATCCCAGAAGGCTGAGCGCGTGGTCCTATAGCAACCGCCCATCCCCTTTCCCCTCCCCCACTCCTCTTCTTCTGCCGAAGGGGAAGAAGAGAAGAAAATAAACGAAGCTGATCCATAGTATTAAGCGGCGTCTAGAGCTTCAGATGGGCTGCTGTCACACAGGAGAGGGACGTTTACCAACTTGACAGCTGCATTTCTACTTTTGCACGTGCGGTTCCGAATAACCATTTGAATAGGTCGGTATTTTCTGCAACTTCATGCTTTCTGTCTGAGGAAAACTTTTTCTTTTTGGTGGCGGTTGTGCTGAAACTGGGGCTGGGGAAGGGAGGCAAGGAAATCTAACCAGGCCGAATGTTTAGGAATGGCTGAAGAGAGCAGCAAGGGTCACAGCAATAAGATAAAGAAAGCTGCGGTTGCTGAGGAAGAGGGGAGTGAGGAAGAAGAGGAGGAAGAGGAGGAGGAGGAGGAGGAAGGGGACCTGAGTTTGGAGAAGGCCCTGCAGCAGTGCGACCTGAACCAGGACATGATCGACATCAGCATCTCCAGCCTGGAGGGGCTCAGGACCAAATGTTCCGCTTCCAACGACTTGACACAGCAGGAGATCCGGATGCTGGAGGTAAAATTGCATCCCTTGTCCTCTTTTTTTTTTGATAGGGATGGGGATGAACATCTCGCCCTTTCAAAGAAATAAAGAAACGAGGAGAAATCTGGTGCACTTGCAAACTGGGGCAATACAAGGGGAGGAAACTGTCAGAGACCCCCACCCCAATGCAGGAGTTGCTCATGGGGGAGATGAAGTCTCTGAGAGCCAGACTTCAGCAGTAGTTTTTTAAAAAATATTTAAATCAGTACCGTCTGTTTTTCTAATGCATTTAGAAAATGGGTGCTTATGAAGGATTTACTTGTTAGTCGTAATCCAGATATTTTGCACCTGCATGTATTATGCAAACTCCCAGAGCACAGGACTGTGCATACCCATGACTGGAGCATACTGTCTGCACTGTTGATTAGATGTGTACAGTCATCGAATTGTATAGCACGGAAACAGACGCTTCGGTCCAACTCGTCCGTGCTGTCCCAAACTGATCTAGACCCATTTGGCCCATACCCGTCCAGACATTTCATTTCTTTTTTAAAATCTGACCTTGACTATTTGCTGCTATTGAAACTGAAATCCAGTGCGTTGCAATAATATCTTTTGAGATACAACATTGTCACAAGGCTGTTGAGTTAAAATCCTCGCCCTTTATATCCGGACGCTGTATTTTTTTTTCCCGTTTGGCAAATTGCTGCAATTATTTTTGATACTGAGCGGTTAACCAAGTTGAGTATAATTTTGTACTGTCGTGATGCTTTCTTTCTGTGCGTGGAAAACTAAGCGAAACTCGTCTGGTAGTAGGAGGTCTTAATTTTAAAATGTTACGTGTGTTAATTTGGAGTTTACCCACGATTAGCCGTTTAATTGTGTTGTTCACAGTCTTGGCTGGATGTGTTCATCTGAGACCAACAGCTGACATTAACCTATAATCCCAAAAACAACACATGCTGGTGAGCAGAGATATCGTCTTTTAGCAGTTTTTACTGCAGAAGTGAATTTATTTGTGCCTGGGTCGTGAGGATTCACAGATGCTCCACAAAGATTGTCTAACTGTGTGTGTATATATATATATATGTGTGTGTGTGTGTGTCGCTCTGTTACGAGCGTGTCAGCAGTTTGGTTTTGTTGAGTGATCCTGGTAAGCCGCTGTCATAACTCGTCTTGGGAATGTTTAAACCTGTCCAAATAGTAGTGTGCCTTCGGGTTTTCTTTTCTCGTATCAAGAAAAGGGACAGGACTCCGTTTCTCCAGGCATGTTAGGAATATAATGGTGATTTTTTTTTTATCTGGCGTTTGGAAGGATGTTTAATTTTCTGTTTTGTAAGACTGGGTGCCGACCCAGAGGCCCATGTTAAGTAGACGCTGACTACAGTACAAGGATGAGATCAGCATAACCTACTTCTCCCGAAATGTACCGTCGCAACACTGCAGCACTCGGGTGCCAGTTGTAAGCAGTTGTATTTTCAATGGAGACAATGTTTTTTTTTGGGGGGGGGGCGAGGAGAGGTGAGGGGAGAGAGATTGGGCATGTTCCGAAGTTCTCGGTAATTTTCTTGAGGTTGTTCAAGGATTTATTTTTGTTTTGATGTTTTAATCTACCGTGCTTTCCAATTGACTACTAAACAAGATTTCACACTAAGTGTTGGTCGTTTCTTTGGGTAATGGAAGTTCGTTGGCAGACATGCTTTGTTTTGTGGGCGCTCGGTGGCAGCGGTATGAAAATCCTTTCTGCATTATTGGGGAATGAAGTAATAACTAGCCTCCACAGTTGTGTGTTGCGGCTGTTTCTAAAAATAGTGCGGAACAACTCCTCATTCTAGTGACAACGTGATAAGAATATGCCACTACCTCGAAAAGACGCCGCTTTGCCATTGACGTGACCCGAAAAGCAGTTGCAATATAGTAAATCAGTACCAAATAGTGTTTTTAAAAAAAATTATGTATATGAGCTAGTTTTTCATGAAAATACTTTTGGTCGTGCGGTGATTGAGGAGTGACTGTGTACGTGCTGGGATTGGTTGCAATGTTGGGTGGGGGGCGATCAAGACAGTAGATTACATTCTCTGGGTTTAGTTATGTTGAGTATAATTATGAAGCCTTGCCTACTGTGTTACATTATTTAACGTGTTAGTATAAGTTTGGCCCAATGTCTGCAATTTGCCGACTAAATGTTGTAATAGAGAATGTGATTGGATGGGCTGCTTAAGTTTTGTGTATTCTCATATCGAACCCTCAGATTTTCTTTGTTTTTCAATATGCATATTTGTACATTTGCACAAACATGGTATGGCAGATGATTTCACATATTTTGGAAAGGATTGTAATGGGTATACTTTTTAAGCAATCCAGATTTCAGCACGCAACACAAAGCAGAGGATGGTTAATGTTGAATTATGAGACATTAAGTTGCTGTGTAATTTCAGAGCTAATCGATCATTGTCCACGCCTGTAATTGAGGCCAATATCACATTATTATGGGGTGGAAGGAGGCCATTTGGCCCATTGTGCCTGTACCTTATGCTAATTTTGCTGTTCTTACCCCATACCATTCCACACTATTTCTATCCAAATAAGTCAACCAAAGCCCTAAAGTTCAAGCAATGTGCCACTGTCGGTGTCTGTAATCTCATGCTTTTTGGAGTCCCACATCTTTTATCTTGTGTACATCAAGAGGGTATTAGAGTAAAAAATGTGTATTCAAGTGGCATTTTCATTGTTGTAAATTGTCTTGAGAGTCCAAAGACAATTATCAAACAAAATTTAACATCAGAATCCATAAGGACATGTATAAAAGATGACAAAAGGACATGGAGGGACTTAAGTGTCGTCAGAGTCCTGATTTTTGCCAAGGCAAAGAGCATCTTGACTGTAGGGATTACAAAATCCTGCTCCTTAAACAAGTGCTTTTTAAAATTTTTCTTGTGCAGATTAGGGTCAGGCATGTAGTTCAAGCATGTGTGGTGCCTAAAGACAGCTGACCATTTAAGTGACCAGCTGGCTCCACTGAAGTCAGATTTTTGGAGTTCCTACTGTCTGGAACCCAAATTGTGAAGATATAAATCAGTTAATAACAAGTCTACTGACAAATTAAACTGCGTTCATCTCAATGCAAGAGGTCAAACAGGTAGGGCAGAGGAACTTGGCAATGGTTGGGATTATGGTGCTGGGATATCATAGCGGTTACAGAGATGGGGCTCAGGGATGGACAGGACTGGCAGGTTAATGTTCCAGGCTATGGACGCTATAGAGTCATAGAGATGTACAGCATGGAAACAGACCCTTCGGTCCAACCCGTCCATGCCAACTAGATATTCCAACCAATCTAGTCACACCTGCCAGCATTCAGCCCATATCCCTCCAAACCCTTCCTATTCATATACCCATCCAAATGCCTCTTAAATGTTGCAATTGTACCTGCCTCCACCACAACCTCTAGCAGCTCATTCCATACACGTACCACCCTCTGTGTGAAAAGGTTGCCCCTTAGGTCTCTTTTATATTTTTCCCCTCTCACCCTAAACCTATGCCCTCTAGTTCTGGACTCCCCGACCCCAGGGAAAAGACCTTGTCTATTTATCCTATCCATGCCCCTCATAATTTTGTAAATCTTTATAAGGTCACCCCTCAGTCTCTGACGCTCCAGGGAAAACAGCCCCAACCTGTTCAACCTCTCCCTGTAGCTCAAATCCTCCAACCCTGGCAACATCCTTGTAGATCTTTTCTGAGCCTTTTCAGGTTTCACAACATCTTTCCGATAGGAAGGAGACCAGAATTGCATGCAACATTCCATCAGTGACCTAACCAAAGTCCTGTACAGCTGCAACATGACCTCCCAACTCCTGTACTCAATACTCTGACCAATAAAGGAAAGCATACCAAACGCCTTCTTCACTATCCTATCTACCTGCGACTCCACTTTCAAGGAGCTATGAACCTGCGCTCCAAGGTCTCTTTGTTCAGCAACACTCCTTAAGTGTATAAGTCCTGCAAAGATTTGCTTTCCCAAAATGCAACACCTCGCATTTATCTGAATTAAACTCCATCTGCCACTTCTCAGCCCATTGGCCCATCTGGTCCAGATCCTGTTGTAATCTGAGGTAACCGTCTTCGCTGTCCACTACACCTCCAATTTTGGTGTCATCTACAAACTTACTAACTGTACCTCTTATGCTCGCATCCAAATCATTTACGTAAATGACAAAATGTAGAGGACCCAGCACCGATTCTTGTGGCACTCCACTGGTCACAGGCCACCAGTCTGAAAAACAACCCTCCACTACCACTCTCTGTCTTCTACCTTTGAGCCAGTTCTGTATCCAAATGGCTAGTTCTCCCTGTATTCCATGAGATGTAACCTTGCTAATCAGTCTCCTATGGGGAACCTTGTCGAACGCCTTACTGAAGTCCATATAGATCACATCTACTGCTCTGCCCTCATCAGTCCTCTTTGTTACTTCTTCAAAAAACTTAATCAAGTTTGTGAGACATGATTTCACACGCACAAAGCCATGTTGACTATCCCTAATCAGACCTTGCCTTTCCAAATACATGTACATCCTGTCCCTCAGGATTCCCTCCAACAACTTGCCCACCACTATGGTCAGGCTCACCGGTCAAATAGTTCCCTGGCTTGTCTTTACCGCCCTTCTTAAACAGTGTCACCACGTTTACCAACCGCCAGTCTTCTGGCACCTCACCTGTGACTATCGATGATACAAATATCTCAGCAAGAGGCCCAGCAATCACTTCTCTAGCTTCCCACAGAGTTCTCGGGTGCACCTGATCAGGTCTTGGGAATTTATCCACCTTTAACCATTTCAAGACATCCAGCACTTTCTCCTCTGTCATCTGGACGTTTTGAAAGATGTCACCATGTATTTCCCTACAGTCTATATCTTCCATATCCTTTTCCACAGTAAATACTGATGCAAAGTATTCATTTAGTATCTCCCCCATTTTCTGTGGCTCCCCAAAAAGGCCGCCTTGCTGATCTTTGAGGGGCTCTATTCTCTCCCTAATTACCCTTTTGTCCTTAATATATTTGTACAAACCTTTTGGATTCTCCTTAATTGTATTTGCCAAAGCTATCTCATGTCCCCTTTTTGCTCTCCTGATTTCCCTCTTAAGTATACTCCTACTTCCTTTATACTCTTCTAAGAATTCACTCGATCTATCCTGTCTATACCTGACATATGCTTCCTTCTTTTTCTTAACCTAACCCTCAATTTCTTTAGTCATCCAGCATTCCCTATACCTACCAGCCTTCCCTTTCACCCTGACAGGAATATACTTTCTCTGGATTCTTGTTATCTCATTTCTGAAGGCTTCCCATTTTCCAGCCGTCCCTTTTACCTGTGAACATCTACCTCCAATCAGCTTTCGAAAGTTGTTGCTTAATACCGTCAAAATTGGCCTTTCTCCAATTATGAACTTCAACTTTTAGATCTGGTCTATCCTTTTCTGTCTCTATTTTAAAACTAATAGAATTATGGTCGCTGGCCCCAAAGTACTCCCCCACTGACAACTCAGCCACCTGCCCTGCCTTATTTCCCAAGAGTAGGTCAAGTTGTGCACCTTCTCTTGTAGGCACATCCACATACTGAATCAGAAAATTGTCTTGTACATACTTAAGAAATTCGCCTCCATCTAAATCCTTAAAAATTGGCAGTCCCAGTCGATGTTTGGAAAGTTAAAATCCCCTACCATAACTACCCTATTATTCTTACAGATAGCTGAGATCTCCTTACAAGTTTGTTTCTCAACTTCCCTCTGACTATTGGGGGGTCTATAATACAATCCCATTAAGGTGATCATCCCTTTCTTATTTCTCAGTTCCACCCAAACAACTTCCCTGGATGTATTTCCGGGAATATCCTCCCTTAGCACAGCTGTAATGCTATCCCTTATCAAAAATGCCACTCCCCCTCCTCCCTTGCTTCCCTTTCTATCCTTCCTGCAGCATTTGAGCCATGTTTCTGTAATTGCTATGATGTCCCAGTCCCATGTTCCTTAACCATGCCCTGAGTTCATCTGCCTTCCCTGTTAGGCCCTTGCATTGAAAAAAATGCAGTTTAATTTATTAGTCCTGCCTTGTCCCTGCCTGCCCTGACTGTTTGATTCACTTTTGTTCTCAACTGTACCAGTCTCCGATCAATCTCTTTCCTCACTATCTCCTGGGTCCCACTCCCCCCACCTTACTAGTTTAAATTCTCCCAAGCAGTTCTAGCAAATTTCCCTGCCAGTACATTAGTCCCTTTCTAATTTAGGTGCAATCCATCCTTCTTGTACAGGTCACTTCTACCCCAAAAGAGATTCCAATGATCCAAAAATGCGAATCCTTCTCCCATACACCAGCTCCTCAGCCATGCATTCATGTGCTCTATCCTCCTATTCCTGCCCTCACTAGCTCATAGCACTGGGAGTAATCCAGATAATCCTTGAGGACCTCCTTTTTAAATTTCTGCCCAACTCTCTGTAATCTCTCTTGAGAATCTCAACCTTGTCCCTTCCTATATCGTTGGTTCCAGGGTGGACAATGACCTCTTGCTGGCCCCTCTCCCCCGTGAGAACATTTCTGCACCCTCTCTGAGACATCCTTGATCCTGGCACCAGGGAAACAACACACCATTCTGCTTTTTTTCTGCTGGCCACAGAAATGTCTGTCTGTACATCGGACTACAGAATTCCCTAACACAGATCGAAATGAGGAGGGGAAGTGGTGTTTTTGATTAGGGATAGCATTATGGCTGTATTTGAGGAGGATATTCCTGGGAATTCATCCAGGGAAGTTATTTGGCTGGATCTGAGAAATAGGAAAGGGATGATCAGCTAATTGGGATTGTACTGTAGAACCCCCCTCCAATAATCAGAGGGGAATTGAGAGAAACAAATTTGTAAGGACATCTGTTATCTATAGGAATAATAGGATGGTTATGGTAGGGGTTTTCATTTTCCAAATGTAGATGGGGATTGCCATAGTGTTAAGGGCTTGGATGGAGAGGAATTAAGTTTGTACAGTAACATTTTCTGATTCAATATGTGGATGTACATACTAGAGAACGTACAAACTTGACTTACTTGTGGGAACTAAGGCAGGTGTCAGTGGGGAACACTTTGGGGCCAGTGACCATAATTCTTTTGGTTTTTAATTAGTGATGGGATAGGATAGACCAGATCTAAAAGTTGAAGTTCGAAATTGGAGGAAGGCCAATTTTGATGGTATTGGGCAAAACTGTCAAAAGGTGATTGGGAGCAGACGTTCACAGGTAAAGGGACAGCTGGAAAATGGGAAGCCTTCAAAAATGAGATAATGAAAGTCACAGAAAGCATGTTCCTGTTGGGGTGAAGGGCAAGGCTGGTTGATGTAGGGAATGCTGGATGACGAGAGAAATTGAGATTTTGATCAAGAAAAAGAAGGAAGCATATGTCAAGTATAGACAGCAACAATTGAGTGATTCCCTAGAAGAATATAAAAGCAGTAGTAGTATACTTAAGAGGGAAATCAGGAGGGCAAAAAGGGAACATGAAATAGCTTTGGCAAATACAGTCAAAGAGAATCCAAAGGGATTCTATAAATACATTAATGACAAAGGGGTAACTAGGTAGAGAATAGGGCCCCGAAAGATCAGCAATGCCACTCGTGTGGAACCACAGGAGATTGGGGAGATACTAATTAAGTATTCTGCATCAGTTTTTACTGATGGAGAAGTCTATGGACAATAGAGAACGTGGGGAAATAAATAGTGACATCATAAAAATGTTCATATTATAGAGGAGGTACTGGATGTCTTGAAATGCATAAAGGCAGATAAATCCCCAGAAGCTGAGGATTTACCCGAGAACTCTGTGGGAAGCTAGGGAAATGACTACTGGGCCCTTGCTGAGATATTTGTATCATCGCTAGCCACAAGTGATATGCTGGAAGACTGGACATTGGCTAACGTGATGCCACCATTTAAGAAAAGTGGTAAGGAAAACCCTGGGAACTATAGTCTGGTGAACCTGACATTGGTAGTGGATAAGTTGTTGGAGGGAATCCTGAGGGTCAGGATTTACATACATTTGGAAAGGCATGGACTGATTAGGGACAGTCAATGTGACTTTTTGCGCAGGGAATCATGTCTCATGAACTTGATTACTTTTTTTGAAGAAGTAACAAAGAGGATTGATGAGGGCACAGCAGTGGACATGATCTACATGGATTTCATATTTGACAGGGTTCCTCATGGTAGACTGGTAGGCAAGGTTCGATCACGTGGAATAGGGAGAGAATTAGCTATTTGGATACAGAACTGGCTCGAAGGTAGAAGACAGAGGCTGGTGGTGGAGGGTTGCTTTTCAGCCTGGAGGTCTGTGACTAGTAGTGTGCCACAAGGATCAGTGCTGGGTTAACTGCTTCTCGTCATTGATATAAATTATTTGGATGTAAGCATAAGAGGTATGCTTGGTAAGTTTTCAGATGACACCAAAATTGGAGATGTAGTGACACTGAAGAGGGTTCCCTTCGAGTAGAAGGGGATCTTGATCAGATGGGCCAGTGGACCGAGGAGTGTCAAGTAGAGTTTCATTTAGGTGAATGTGAAGTGCTGCATTTTGGAAGGGCATATTAGGGCAGGTCTTGTACGCTTAATGGTAAGGTCCTGGGGAGTGTTACTGGATTAAGAAACATTGGACTGAGGTTTGTAGTTCCATGAAATTTGTGCCTTGGGTAGATAGAATAGTGAAGAAGGGGTTTGGTATGCTTGCCTTTATTAGTCAGTGCATTGAGTATAGGAGTTGGGCGATCCTGTTGCCACTGTACAAGACATTGGTTCGGTGACTAATGGAAAATTGCGTGCAGTTCTGGTCTCCTTGGTATAGGAAGGATGTTATGAAACTTGAAAGGGTTCAGAAAAGATTCACAAGGATATTACCAGGTTTGGAGGGTTTGAGGTGTAGGGAGAGACTGAATAGACTAGGGCTGTTTTCCCTGGAGCAACGGAGGCTGAGGGGCGACCTTAGAAGTTTATAAAATCATGACGGGCATGAATAGGGTAAATAGACAAAGCCTTTTCCCCGGGGTGAGGGAATCCAAAACTAGAGGGCACAGATTTAAAGTGAGCGGGAAAAGATTTAAGAAGGACCTAAAGGGCAACCTTTTCATACAGAGGGTGGTGCATGTACAGGATGAGCTGCCCGAGGAAGTGGTAGAGGCTGGAACAATTACAATATTCAAAAGGCATCTGGATGAGTATATGAAGAGAAATGGTTTAAAGCGATATGGGTGAAATGCTGGCAAATGGGACTAAATTTATTTAGGATATCTGGTCAGCATAGATGAGTTGGACTGAAGGGTCTGTTTCTATGCTGTGCATCTCTGACTCTCTTCTCAGTGTGTTTCTTTTGGATATTCATGGTACCTGAGTTAGACATGGTTCCAGGGTGCTTTGGAGTCGTGGGTGTCAAGAATTCTTTTTGTGGAAGGAGGTTGGATGGTGTCAGGTTCTATTTCAAACTGTTAATTGTGGAGAACCCTTGGAACCATCCGAATGGTCAACATGCCTATGAGTGAGTGAGTGAGCATTACTCTATTGATACTGCCGTACTAGAACTATAGTTTATCTCTAATGTGTATAGGTGCTGATGAATAATCAATGAACAGGCAGATGTGGACCAAAGGGTGGCAGGAACTGAGGCATGGGGTCATGAAGGATCCTGGACTATTGGTAGAGGACATTAGGCTTCATGGGAACTGTGGGGCTGAAGGGAATTGAGGGATGAGGACTGAAACAATGTTTTGTTTTACATTTTCCTCCTTTTGAGATTTAAGATACTTTTGCATTAAAAAAAATGCATAACATTGCTCGAACAAATGAGTAACTGTCCAAAAAGTGTGGGTTAAAAAAAAAAGTTAGCTGTTTGAGTGCTTGTCCATATAAAACCATAAGTCTGTAAGTTAGCTCACTGAGCTTGAATGTTTTTTTCAAACCTTACAGACTTATCATCAACCTTAGCTACAAATCTTCTCAAAAATATAAAACCATTCTAGGATTTGTGCTGGATGACTTGATTTCCCAAACTATAATTTTCACAATGGGGTGCCTATTGATGGACAGTTCCAACAGCTTATTCCTTGAAATATTTGTTGACATATGGTATTGAGTACTTGAGTGAACTATTTTGTACAAAGGGGGTTTGTTGGTACAATTTCATTGGTTGGACATTTGTTTTGCAGTAATGAGTGACCTTTTTCAATAGTGATGCGTCAAGATGGCTCCTGATTAATGCTCATACTGGATGATAAGGGAGATGGTGTGGAGTGGGAAGGACAAATGATAGTGGATGGGCAATATGATTGGTACTGTTGATATAGGCATATGAGTATGAGGGAACATAGGAATAGGATGACACAGAGGGTATAAAATGTCATGGTGTTGTATGGATGGTCATAGTGTGGCATGGGAATTATAAGGCGCCATGGCGAGTGAATGCAGGGGCATATGTTGGCATGGATGAGTGAGGAAGTGTGAGTAGGAGGGATGTTTTCTGTTTTAATCTTTACTTTTAAATTTTGAACGCGGTGCTGGCATCCCCAGGCAGGCTTTCCACATTGCTCACTTTGGAAATTGGCAGCCTGTAGGGCTCTTCCCAACATGCACAATCCAATTCCCTGTACAGTCCAGCTCCCCAGATTGAGAACCCAGCAGGCCAACAGCCATTTTTAAAGACTGCGCTAATGGAACAAAAATTGAGAACGAGTCAAAGAAATTTGACATGTACAGGTTGCAGATCTGTGATGATAGATATGTCTATCTGTAATAGTTTAGCATTAATACATTCTGCTCCATTATGAATGTTTATGTTAGCACACAAATATAAAAAAAAGAGGAAAAATGCTTTTTCTACTTGGCTTAAGTCTGGATTCACCCATTGTTTTTTCTCATTTCCTGAAAAGTATGTGTAAGAACAGAAGGGTTCTACAACTACATTAAGCAGTGAGAGAGAGAGAGGGCTCCTTAAAGTTCCTTGTGTTGAACCTCAGGAGATGAAGAGACATTAAATGAATAATTTGTCAGTTTTTACTGGAGGTTTTAGAAAATAACAAAGGTAGATAAATCTAGTACCTGATCTAGTGTATCCCAGGACATTGTGGGAAGTTAGGGAGGAAATTGCAGGGAAATAGTATCTAGCAAACTTGATTAATATTTTTGAGGAAGCAACCAAAAAGATTGAGGACAAAGTGGTGGACTGTTTACTTGGACTTTAGTGAAGTCTTTGATAAGGTTCCGCATGGTTAGACTAATTAATAAAGTTAGATTCAGGGTGAGCTTGCCAGTTGGATTAAGAATTGGCTTAATGGCAGGAGACAGAGAGTGGTGATGGAGGGTTGTACTTTGAACTGGAGTTCTGTTACCAACAGTGTTCCACAGGGATCAGTACTGGGTCCACCTTTGTTTGTCATTCATATAAATAATTCAGATGAGAATACCGAAGGCATGGTTGATAAATTTGCGGATGACATTCAAAATTGGTGGTATAATGGACGGTTAAGAAGGTTACCTAAGATTACAAAGAGAGTTTAATCAATTGGGTCCGTGGAGCTGAGGAGTGGTAGATGGAGTTTAATTGGGAGAAATGCACAGTTATTTAATTTTTGTAAAACAAGGGCAGGATTTATTCAGTTAAAAGTAGTGCCTTTGGCAGTTAACAGAGAGACGTAGGCGTTCAGGTATATAATTCTTTTGAAATTTTGTGTCACATGTAGACAAGATTAGATTAGATTAGATTAGATTAGATTACTTACAGTGTGGAAACAGGCCCTTCGGCCCAACAAGTCCACACCGCCCCGCCGAAGCGTAACCCACCCATACCCCTACATCTACATCTACCCCTTACCTAACACTACGGGCAATTTAGCATGGCCAATTCACCTGACCTGCACATCTTTGGATGGTTAAGAAAATGTTTAGCATGCTTGCCTTTATTGTTCAGATTTTTTGAGTATATGAGTTGGGGCATCATGAAGAGGTTGTACAGGACACTGGTGAGGCCTCTTCAGGAATACTGTGTCCAGTTTTACTCATCCTGTAATAGGAAAGACATTTTCGAGCTGGAAAGTGTTCAGAAAAGATTTACCAGGATGTTGCCAGGCATGGAGGCTTTTAGTTATAAAGATGAGCTGGATAGGCTGGGACTTTTTCACTGGAGCGAAGAGGTTGAGAGGTGACTTTCCAGAGGCTTTTAAAATGATGAGTGGCATGGATAAATGAATAACCAAGGGCCTTCCCTTAGGATGGGGGATTTCAATACTTGAGGTTATATATTTAATCTGGGAGGAGAAAGATTTAAAAAAGACATGAGGGGTATTTTTTTAAAGTGGGTCATGTGTGGAATGAACTTCCAGAGGAAGTCGTGGCTATGGGTTCAGTTACAATGTTTAAAAGACATTTGGATAAGTACATGAATAGGAAATATGGGCCAAGTGCAGGCAGGTGGGACTAGCTTATTTTAGGACAATTGACAGCATGGGCTGATTGGACCAGAGGGTCTGTTTCCATGCTGTATGACTCTATCACTCTAAGAGAAATATTTTGCAGGAACAAAAAAAGAAAAATCATGATCAGTGTTATCATGGCTCACTTACCTTCCTATTTGAAGATAGTGGCAGTAGTAACACATTTACATTTTTAAAATTAATCTGTTATGGAGGTGTTGGATATTGACCCTTTTTAAAAAGTAGACAATGGTAATTCATCTTTATGTACTTTTTTAGTAAATTGTTTCTCTCCTTATTTAAATTGCCACATCACTGTTCTGATCCATATAAATTTATATGGAACAGCTTATTAGGCCAAAATATCATTTACATTTTTTAATGCTTAAAATGCATTATTGTTGATGACTTATTCTTGAATAAATTGGTTATCTATGTTTTATTTTCTCTTTTCAATTTTATATACTAAATTAAGCTGGCCATAGATTGATGTGGAATGAATGTTATGCTTTGAAACAAAGGGGAGGAAAAAGTATGATCTGGATACAGCCTCTGTGATCCTCTGTGCTACATGATCTATTTATATGCTTGTTTTGAGAGTGTCACATGCATTCCAGGTTGAGTCAGAGTCGTTGAGATGCAAGGCATGAAAACCGACCCTTTGGTCCAATTTGTTCATGCCGACCAGATATCCTAACCTAATCTAGTCTCATTTGCCAGCACTTGCCCATATCCCTCCAAACCCTTCCTCTTCATATACCCATCCAAATGCCTTTTAAATGCTGCTATTGTACCAGTCTCCACCACTTTCTGTGGCAGTTCATTCCATACATGCACCACCCTCTGTGTAAAAAAAGTTGCCCCTTAGGTCTCTTTTATATCTTTCCGGTCTCACTCTAAACCTATGCCCTCCAGTTCTGGACTCCCCCACCTCAGGGAAAAGACCTTGCCTATTTACCCTATCCATGCCCCTCGTGATTTTATAAACCTCTATAAGGTCACCCCACAGGCACCACTCCAGGAAAACAGTCCCAGCCTATTCAGCCACTCCGTATAGCTCACATCTTCCAACCATGGCAGTATCCTTGTAAATCTTTTCTGAACCCTTTCAAGTTTCAGAACATCCTTCCAATAGGAAGGAGACCAGAATTGCGCGCAATATTTTGTGAAAACACCAGCGAAAGCATTTTTGTTTTTGAAAAGCTAACAAATAAGATGGTAAATAGCTCCAGTCTTGAGAAAATACTACAATTAAGTTGACTCTTAATGGACTTCAGGCTATATAATATTGGGGTTATTTCCCACAGTTGAATAATAAGTGTGCTGAAATATCAGACGACCCACTATTCTTTATGATTTGTGTTATCAAGACCAAACTTGAGCAATGCCAGTGATGATCGGTTAGTATGGTAGAAGATTGGGTTAGGGAAAATTTAAAGTTAGTGGAAGTTACTATAGCAAATTTTGATTCCAGTCTCTTTTGCCTCCAAGCTCTACTAGTCAGACAAGTGAATAGATTAGAATTATTTTTTAAAAATTGTTTGAAATCTGCAATGAAATGAGAAAATACTAGAAATACACAAAAGGGCTGTTTGTATCTGGTGTTCAGAAAATGTAGCAGTTGTGTTGAAGGGTTTGGACTTGGTTGTCATTTCCAACATCTTCTATTTTTATTACTCTCATCATTTTCTGTCATGGGAGAGCACTTACATGGTTTCATCTGGGTGGAGGTGAAAAGAGAGAAAAAGAACCAGAAAATCATTTTGCATCAGTTCCATTCCTATCTACTGGACTTGGTAATCCCCACAATGTTGAACTAGCATTCAGTCAATGAAAGAAATTGATTTGGTTGTCTTTTCTCTGTGGCTGTCTTAATAAGGATAGAGGTCTGGCAACTGTCTATACACCTAAATTTAGTACAAATGGTGACTTTAAAGGTTGGGGAAATGGAAGGTTGGGAATGCAAAAGAGATTATGAAATGGAGAACAATAAGAGGTGGAAATTAATCATGAAAGTGCACGTGACCTATTCATCTGTTGAATAAGGAAGTGTGTCGCAGATATAAGGGCGACCTTAAGGAAGCAGTAAAAAGAAACTTGATGCATGTTTGTTATCTTAAGATCTGGTCTAATATCCTATTTGACTTGGTGGCTAATTTTGTTTGACACTGCTTCTATGAAGCATCTTAGGATATTTTAATTCAATAAAGGCCTTCCGATAAATATTGTTTGTGATAGGAGTCTTTGGAAAATTGTTGTATTACCAAATGTATCAAATGTAAATATACTTAAAATTTAAAATACGTAATTTTATGTGGATAAACTTTCATCATGTGTCTGTCTTTGATCAGTACTGCGCTATGAAGTAATGCATATACTTTCACTAACCTACTTCCTCTGTCACTTGTTGTGGTAGAAATTGTGCTTTAGGAATGATTTAATTACAGGTGAAAGAAAGTGAAAAAGATGATTTAAAATCAGGGAGAGAATTATGAAATGTGTGAGTAAAATATCAGAGCAGAAGGACAAGTTAGGAAGTCTAGCTCAAAATCATGATCTTTTTACAATCACATGGAGTATAAGGCACAAAAATAAACTTGGAGGTTATGACGTGGTCACTGTTGCTGAAATGTGTTTGGAAGACATTCAGAACTGGGAACTAAATGTGCTAAGGTATAAGGTTTACAAGAAAGCTTGAGAAAATGGTATAGTGGACAAGTGTACTCGTAGTGATTAAATATGAAATCACTTTAGTCAGAAAGGAAAAGGAGAAAGCATACAATGGCAATGTTATGGGAAGAATAACATGGAAAAGGATTTAAAACTAGAGTGGCACATGTAGCAGTTCCTTGATATCTTTAGATAGTCGTCTATATAAATGTAGAGATTAGATAAGCATGCAGCAAAGACACAGTAGTTTTAATGGAAGTTGAACTTTTACATAAGTTCTAGATTGCATGACAAATTATCAGAAAGATAATGAATTTCTTCTGTCCAGGGCAGGTTTCTGCAGTAATGTGTCTCAGAATCAATACATCACATGCCAATTTAGGTTGTTGACTAAATCTAATTAATTACTCATTCCTAAAGCTCTGAATGTTTATCTGAGAGCAATCCAAATATGGTCATTTGTGTTTGAAAGAAAGAAAGGTGCAACAGCTAAGTAACGCTGACTTCAATAGGATAAGACAAGCTTTGCACCATAAAGTGGACAGATCTATTAAATTGATAAATGTAATGTGCCATCTACAAACCCAGTGTTGTGAAGGAAGGACCTGGTATCACTATCACGGAATGTTCAATTACTATCGTTGGATGTGCGGGTAGGGGAGGAGACTGCCACACACCTCTTTCTGGAAACTGTCTTTGCAGAGAAGGTCTGAAGAGTGATGAAGTAGTTTTTGTCAAGGTTAGTCCCAAGCAGCTCCGTGACGCAAGACTCTGTGCTCTACAGGCTGTTCCCTGGGATGCAAACCGAGTTAAACTGTGCCTGGAGGGCCATCAACTTGGTATAGATGCTCTTTGGTCTGTTGGTCTTCCAGTGTAATGAGTTTACCTTGACTGAGTGTACCGGACTGGCATATTCCAAGGCCCAAGGTTATGCGCTGAGGGACACACTGAAGCTTGGGGCAGCCGTTGCCAAGGCACAGTGCGGAAAGACCACAGTCTAAGATCTTTCAGCCAGAGTAGAATATTTGGTTCTGAGAAGTCTGCCCTGTAACTATCTTTGCTGTATGGGTTAAAAATCCTTTTTGTTTTTTTGTAAGTGCACGATAGCTCTGGGATATAAAATGTTGACGTGTCATTTGTGTTTTCTTTCTCTCTGCAAAGATTGTACAGAACAGATTGAAAACACTTTGTATGTACTTAGAGGCAATTTTTTAATTAATAAAGAATAATTTTGTAATTTAAAAAAAATTAAGGGGATACAGAACCGGTTTTTGTCCCTTGAGGCATGAGCTCTACTTTGCCAAAAAAGACTAAAGACAACTAAAGAGATTAAATGTAAAGAAAAAAGGATATCCTGGTGATTGGGAGAAGGGCAATAATAGTCATAGAGTCATAGAAATGTACAGCATGGAAACAGACCCTTTGGTCCAACCCGTCCATGCCGAAAAGCTATCCCAACCCAATCTAGTCCCACTTGCCAGCACCCGGCCCATATCCCTCCAAACCCTTCCTATTCATATACCCATCCAATGCCTCTCAAATGTCGCAATTGTACCAGCCTCCACCACATCCTCTGGCAGCTCATTCCATACACGTACCACCCTCTACGTGAAAATGTTGCCCCCTTAGGTCTCTTTTATATCTTTCCCCTCTCACCCTAAACCTATGCCCTCTAGTTCTGGACTCCCCAACCCCAGGGAAAAGACTTTGCTTATTTACCCTATCTATGCCCCTCATAATTTTGTAAACCTCTATAAGGTCACCCCTCAGCCTCCGACGCTCCAGGGAAAACAGCCCCAGCTTGTTCAGCCTCTCCCTGTAGCTCAGATCCTCCAACCCTGACAACATCCATGTAAATCTTTCTTAACCGTTTCAAGTTTTACAACATCTTTCGATAGGAAGGAGACCAGAATTTTATGCAATATTCCAACCAATATCCTGTACAGCCACAACATGACCTCCAATTCCTGTACTCAATACTTTGACCAGTAAAGGAAAACATACCAAACGCCTTCTTCACTATCCTATCTACCTGCGACTCCACTTTCAAAGAGCTAAGAACCTGCACTCCAAGGTCTCTTTGTTCAGTAACACTCCCTAGGACTTTACCATTAAGTGGATAAGTCCTGCTAAGATTTGCTTTCCCAAAATGCAGCACCTCGCATTTATCTGAATTAAACTCCATCTGCCACTTCTCAGTCCATTGGCCCATCTGGTCCAGATCCTGTTGTAATCTGAGGTAACCCTCTTCGCTGTCCACTACACCTCCAATTTTGGTGTCATCTACAAACTTACTAATTGTACCTCTAATGCTCGCATCCAAATCATTTACGTAAATGAAAAAAAGTAGAGGGCCCACCACTGATACTTGTGGCACTCCACTGGTCACAGGCCACCAGTCTGAAAAACAACCCTCCACCACCACCCTCTGTCTTCTACCTTTGAGCCAGTTCTGTATCGAAGTGGCTAGTTCTCCCTGTATTCCATGAGATCTAACCTTGCTAATCAGTCTCCCATGGGGAACCTTGTCGAACGCCTTACTGAAGTCCATATAGATCACATCTACTGCTCTGCCCTCATCAATCTTCTTTGTTACTTCTTCAAAAAACTCAATCAAGTTTGTGATACATGATTTCCCACGCACAAAGCCATGTTGACTATCCCTAATCAGTCCTTGCCTTTCCAAATACATGTACATCCTGTCCCTCAGGATTCCCTCCAACAACTTGCCCACCACTGAGGTCAGGCTCACTGGTCTATAGTTCCCTGGCTTGTCTTTACCACCTTTCTTAAACAGTGGCACTACGTTAGCTCACCTCCAGTCTTCCGGCACCTCACCTGTGACTATCGATGATACAAATATCTCAGCAAGAGGCCCAGCAATCACTTCTCTAGCTTCCCACAGAGTTCTTGTGTACACCCGATCAGGTTCTCAGGATTTATCCACCTTTAACCGTTTCAAGACTTCCAGCACTTCCTCCTCTGTAATCTGGGCATTTTGCAAGATGTCACCATCTATTTCCCTACAGTCTATATCTTTCATATCCTTTTCCACAGTAAATATTGATGCAAAATATTCATTTAGCCTCTCCCCCATTTTCTGTGGCTCCACACAAAGGCCGCCTTGCTGATCTTTGAGGGGCTCTATTCTCTCCCTAATTACCCTTTTGTCCTTAATATATTTGCAAAAACCCTTTGGATTCTCCTTAATTGTATTTGCCAATGCTATCTCATGTCCCCGTTTTGCCCTCCTGATTTCCCTCTTAAGTATACTCTACTTTCTTTATACTCTTTTTTTTTAAGGATTCACTCGATCCAACCTGTCTATACCTGACATATGCTACGGATGACCAAAATAGCTACAAACAGAAAGGAAACTTGCACGAGATATAAAAATGAACATGAGAATTGTAATTGCATCCCTTTGCTAATATAGCATGGGTTCCTTCAACCAATATGTGATATTATCAATGGAAAATAAAGAAATTATGAACATGTTGAGTAATTGTTTTGTCAGAATATTAACCAGTTGCACAAGAATGGTTTTCTTCCTGCCACTGTAGTGATTATAATGAGGGAAGTTAGGTGGACATCACAGAATATGAATTCCCTGATTGGGTCTGTTATTCTGGTCCAGATTATTTCAGTGGTGACAAGAGAAGAAATTTGCTCACAACAAGTTGTCTTTGAGTTGGGGGTAAGCATTTCTGGCATTATGCCGTTATTTGAGAAGCTTGACTCATTCAATCCTGCCATCAAAGACTGGACCCAATATGTGTAAAGGATGCGTTATTCCTTCAAGGGAGATGATATGGGGGCAGATGAAAAGCAATGAATAATTTTCCTGACAGCTTGTGGACCCCAGCTTTTTTGGATATTAGGAGCCTAACTTTCCCTGAGGCACCAGATACACAAACCTTTCAAGAATTGACACATTTAGTTTAGAGGTATTACAACCCCAAGCCATTCTAATTCTGAGACGCTATTAGTTTTACTTGGCAATTCTGGGAATCTGTATCAGGATTTTTGACTAAATTAATATGATTGGCAGAGACATGCAACTTTGGTTTTAATCCTTAATGAGATGCTGAGAGACGGTTTAGTATGTGGGATTAATGATGTAACCGTGCAAAAATGCCTACCAGCTGAAGTCCAACTGGACTTCAAACAGGCACTACAACTGGCTCTATCATTTGAAAATGCAGCAAGTGGAGCATATGAGTTGCAGGGTACGCTAATGAAAGTGGACATCCCCGCCAGTCTGACTGAGCTTGGTTGGGTAACACCACTTAAGGGAAGGCAATTGCATAGCCTCACGACATGGCCTGAACCAGAGGGACTCTGAGCCAGCTCACAGCAAAACCCTAAAACAAAGCAAGCCTCGGCCAAATGGTGAAAATTTTCTTCAGGATCCGAGCTGGCAAGCCATTGTAGTTGTTGCTGGTATGTGGACTTGAGACAATAAAAGAGTCCCACTGGACCTAAATGGAGTAAGAGAACTCAAGCTGGTATCCAGGAGAGTGCCAACAAGGACAAAGATTATCACTAGCAGCTCTCCCACATTCGTGGGATAGACTGGGAAAACCCTGGACTCAGTTACACAGTGACTGTGCTGGTCCTTTCATGGGCGAAACGTTCTTAGTCATTGTGGATGTTCCTGCCGAGTGGCTGAGTGTGCATAGAGTTCATTTGTCAAAACTGGGACAATAGAAAAATTGTACACATCTTTTACAATACATGACTCCTGCAAGTGTTGGTCACAGATACTGGGCCATTGTATACCAGCAAGGAATCCAAGTATTTCCTAAAGTTGAGTGGTATTCGTCTAGAAAGACCATTCATCATCCAGTGGTCTGGCAGAAAGAGCAGTCTAAATTTTGAAGGCAAGCTTAAAGAAAACAGCCTACAGCTTCACTAGATACCAAAATAACCTGGTTCCGATTTGATTATAGGGCCACCCCTCATGGAACTATGGGGACAGCTCCAGCAGAGTTGCTAATGGAGAGGTAACAACTCATCAACTTAAATCTGATCTTTCTGGACCTGGGGAGTGGGAGGGTGAAACAGCCTTAGGAACGTCAATGGAACACAAGACTCCACTAAACGAGAGAGACAGTTAACTTCAGGGGATGAAGTTTGGTGTAGGAACCATGGGATTGGCCCTGCATGAGTAAAAGGCATGGTTGATATGAGGTCAGGTCCTGTGACATATAAAGTTCGAGTAGAAGCAATTAAAGTATGAAAACTGCAACCTCTCAAATGGTGCAGGAGCAAACCTTGCCCAGCTCCTTGACTGCCTTTCTGACTGTTCTGGAATCTGTGGGTTCCCCCTCTTCATCAAAGTGTTGAAGATAGCTCAGAATCTGAGATGGACATGGCAGATGTTTCTGTCTCGATGCCTTTGCTGCCTGAAGAGAACAATTTTCTTCCAGGATGCTCTGTGTGCAAGAGGTGACCTACTGTGAATTACATGCTGCCTGTATCAGAGGCAGAGTTGGAGGAACCTGACCCCGTGCTAAAACACCCCAAGAGAAGCCACGGAAAAGAGACCGAAAGAACTGTGGGTCTGTACATCAGAAACAACAGAATTTTTTTTTAATTTCAAAAATATACTTTATTCATAAAATAATTTGATGGTCTGTACAGTTGGTCATGCCATACATATGTAAACATTTAGATACAGAGATCAGAATTTATCATTTTTATATACAGGTCTGTACGTTTTTCAATCATATGCCCATATATTTAGCTGAGGCGTCAGCAGAGCCCAAATGACTGCGTGGGCCCCCTGTTCTTCTTTAGGCAGACAGACATTACACGGTGGTCTTTCCCCACCGTGCCTTGGCGGGGCAGCTGCCCCAAGCTTCAGCGCATCCCTCAACACGTAGTCCTGGACCTTGGAATGTGCCAGTCTGCAACACTCAGTCGGGGTCAACTCCTTCAGCTGAAAGATCAACAGGTTTCGGACCGCCCAGAGAGCGTCCTTCACCGAGTTGATGATCCTCCCGGCACAGTTGATGTTCGTCTCGGTGTGCGTCCCGGGGAACAGGCCATAGAGCACGGAGTCCCGCGTCACGGCGCTGCTCAGGACAAACCTCGACAAACACCACTGCATTCCTCTCCAGACTTCTTCTGCGTAGGCACACTCCAGAAGGAGGTGTGTGACAGTCTCATCCCCCCCGCAGCCGCTTCGAGGGCAGCATGCAGTCCGGGCGTGCATAAAGGATGTCACAGGCAGAGCCCTTCTCACCACCAGCCAAGCCATGTCTTGGTGCTTGTTGGAAAGTTCTGGCGATGAGGCATTCTGCCAAATGGCTTTGACAGTCTGCTCAGGGAACTGCTCGATAGGATCCGCCCTCTCCTTTTCCCGAACGGTCTCAAGGACACTACGTGCTGACCACTTCCTGACGGACTTGTGGTCAAAGGTGTTTTTCTTCATAAACTTTTCCACGAAGGACAGGTGATACGGAACGGTCCAACTACTCGGAGCGTTCCGCGGCAG
Source organism: Chiloscyllium punctatum (assembly GCF_047496795.1). Classification (NCBI taxonomy): domain Eukaryota; kingdom Metazoa; phylum Chordata; class Chondrichthyes; order Orectolobiformes; family Hemiscylliidae; genus Chiloscyllium; species Chiloscyllium punctatum. The sequence continues at coordinate 83,977,575 of NC_092757.1, read as the reverse complement.
GGAGGCCAGGCCCATCCTTCGCAACACCGGGGACAGGTAGAACCTCAGTACGTAGTGACACTTGGTGTTTGCGGACCGAGGATCCACGCACAGCTTGATGCAGCCACACACAAAGGTGGCCATCAGGGTGAGGGTGGCATTGGGTGTATTTTTTCCCCTGTTACCCAGATCTTTGTACAGCGAGTCCCTTCGGACTCAGTCCATCTTTGACCTCCATATAAACTGGAAGATGGCCCGGGTGACTGCAACGGCACAGGTTCTGGGAATAGGCCAGACCTGTGCCACGTATAATAGCAATGACAGTGCCTCACACCTGATGACCAGATTTTTTCCCACGATGGAGAGCGTAGCTTCCATCTGCCCAGTTTCTGCCTCACTTTGCTATATGCTCCTCCCAAGACTTGGCACATGCCCCAGCCCCCCCCGAACCAAATACCCAGCACCTTCAGGTGGTCGGTCCTGACAGTGAAGGGGATCGAGGATTGGTTGGCCCAATTCCCGAAGAGCATGGCCTCACTTTTGCATCGGTTAACCTTGGCCCCTGAGGCCTGTTCAAACTGGTCACATGAGTCTGCGCACAGACAGCGGATTCGAGCAGAAAACGGCGACATCATCCATGTACAGGGAGGCCTTAATCTGCAGGCCCCTGCTGCCAATAACAACAGAAATTACTGGAAATCCTCAGCAGGTCTGGCGGTATCTGTGTAGAGAAATCAGTTAATGCTTTGCGTCTGGTGACATTTGCTCAGAAGCCTTACAGTTGTGTATATGTTTTCCATGTGCAGGCTGGCACATTTTAAGTCCAGCTACTGGCAAGGTGCAGTAGAGAAAGACCACCATTTAAGGACTTTCTGCCAAAGTATAATGGGGGTTCAATCAGTTGTCAGACCTCCTTGCTGCTTCCAACATGTAAATATTTTCTTCCTGCATGAGTTAAAAATGTCTTTGTTATTATAACTGCACATTAGCTCTGTGGGATGTAAAATTCCAATATACCATTTGGGTTTCTTTTCTCTCATTGGAAAGATTGTACAGAACAGAAAAATAACCTTTTTGTATATATTTGTAAAAAAAGTCGCTAAGTATGTTTTTGCAATTTTAAAAGATTGGGAAGGTCATGTGCCACTGACAGTTACAATATCACTGTTGTACCATAAACTGACCAGGGAATGGTTGATTGAACAGAGGCTAAGAATTCTGTAAAAAAAATATCAATTTTGCAATTCAGACCGCTGGATATTTGCTTTAACAAATACTTGCAATTGCCTCCAATTGACTACAATCCTGATTAAGTTGATCGACTCTGTTTCCATGTCTCGTCATCTGCTTTTTCTTTTACTTATCTATCCAATACAATCTTTAATGTTACAGCTTTTGTCTCAGTTAATCAGTCAGGAAGCAAATTCCACAACCTCTTGATCCTCCTCAAGAAGTTTTGTTTTGTTCTTTGTGCTAAATCCCTTGCACCTAAACTTTTATTTCCTTATTCTAGATTCTTCACCTTAATTCCAGTCGCTCCCATTTTTCTTAACACTTATCATTTTGATTCATTAATTACCTGCACTGATCTAATGAAAAAACACTGATTTTTTTCAAATCTTTAAATTTGTATTTCTATGGTAACTCCCTCTCTAAAACCTTTACCTGTTTACCATACTGTAGAGCCCATTCTACACCTGGTATAATTTGCAGCATTATTACCATTTTATTGGCTGTTCTGTATCTCTTATGTTGTCTAGAATTGAAGTGCTTCTGTTCTTCTGTAGCACCAAGCCTACTTCCCTTCAGCATATAATTATTGCTGTTAATGCAAAATGCATCACCTCACACTGAGTGACATTTAATTCCATCTGCTACTTTAGTCCATATCCTCTCAAGCTTCCTTTTTAGGGTTTTTAAAAAAAATTATCTGTACCTCACATTTTGGTACTGCTATTCTTTCTATACCAATATACAAATTATTGATATAAACAATGAACTGAAGTAGTCCAAAACCCTGTGATGCATTGTGACCCACTTCCAACACCGTGTTCACATGAAAGGTCACAGACCTGAAATGTTAAATCTGCTTCTTTCCCTGCAGATGGTACAGTATCTGCTCAATGTTTCAAGCATTTTCTGTTTATATTGTTAATTTCCAGCATCCACAGTGTTTTGCTTTTGCAATCTGGAAAGAGTTTTTTTCAACTTCTAACCAAATTTAATGAATTTTTCTATCCAACTAATTTCAAGCACCTTTATCCTCTCTGGTATTTTGCTCTGCAATACCCTGTGAAAGGCTTTCAGAAAGTCTGCTGTATTTCCTCTATATGCCATACATATCCCTCAGATTTCAGTGAATTTTATCAAGGAAAATTGATCATTTTTAAATCACTGCTGTTTGTCTAAGTATTTTCTCTTTTTGATTAAATGAAATTCTGAATTTAAAGATATTTGAAACATTCCCATATGACAGATGTCAAGCCAACTTGGCTATAACTTTTTAAAAATTCATTAAGGAATGAAGAGGTTGCTAGATGGGCTAGCAATTATTGCCCAACCCTGGTTGCCCTTGAGAAGTTGGTGGTGAGCTCACTTCTTGAACTGCTGTTGTAGACCTGCAGTACTGTTAGGGTGGGGTTCCAGTGTTTTGATCCAGTAACACTAAAGGAATGGTGATATATTTCCAAAATAGGGTAATGAGTGACTTAGAGGAGCACTTGAAGCTGGTGGTTTTCCTATGTGTCTGCTGCTCTTCTACTAGTAAAGGCTGTCTGTTTGGAAGGTGCTGCCTAAAGAACCTTGGTAAATTTCTGCAGTACTTCTTATAGTTAGTGCTTTGCTGGTGGAGGGAGTGAATGTTTGTGGATGTGATGTTGGGTAGCCATGTCCTGGATGATGTCAAGCTTCTTGAATGTTGTTCGAGCTACATTTATCCAGGCAGATGTGGAGTATTCCATCACATTCCTGATTTGTGTCACGGAGATGGTGGGCAGATATTGAGGAGTCAGGAGATTAGTTACTCGCATTAGGATTCCAAACCCCTCATCTGCACGTGTGGCCACAGGAATGGCTATTCAGATCAGTTTCTGGCCAATGGTAATCCCCAGGATGTTGATAGTTACCCAGATTACTCCTGTCTCACTTAGTAAATTGGGCCGTTTTTCTGAATCTACCTGGTATATTCTCTCTTCAAGAAAGTGAATTCAACTTGATCTGAGAACAGTGCTATCCTACGATCATCTGGTAAGAATTACTTAAGAATGAACTATGATAATTAATTACATAGCCTACAGTGCAGAAACAGAAAATTTGCCCCAGCTGGTCTGTGCTGGTGTTTATGTATTCCTTTTTCTCATACGAGTTTATCTAGTTTTCTCTTATAATCGTTTATGCTGTTTGACTCAACTGCTCCTTACGTTGGTTTTTCCTGTATTCCTGTCACCCTTTTGGGTCGGGAAGATTCTCAAAATTTGCGTTGGTTTTTTTTTTTCGTGACTATCTTTTATTTATGACCTCTCTAGTTTTGGACTTCCCCACAGATGGAAACATTTTCTATGTTTAAGCTTTTGCCACTTTGAAGATCTCTATCAGATCATCCCTCAGCCATATTTTAAAGAGCAAAGAACGCCAGCCAGTTCAGCCTTTCCTGATAAGTATCACTTCTCTATTCTCATACCGTCCTCCTCAGTTTCTTGGGTACTTTCCTTAGTACTTTCTTTCCAACTTTGCTTCTACCCCTTTGTAGAGATTATGGATTATCTCAGCTTGGTGTTTAGTCCACTGGTATGTTGAAATAGAATTTCAATATGATGAGAGTTGTTCAAATTAAACCATGTCCTGGCTCTGGCACAGAATATTGATGCTCCAGGTTGCTTGGTCTCCTTTCAGAATGAATAATTTCATATTGGATAGAAGCCTGACATGTCAGCGCATGTGGTCACTCAAGGCATCCTGGAGTCTTCGGTACAGAATTCTCAACACAATAAAGGCCGGAATAAAATGCAATATGTTCCTTGTATGTCAGCAGGAAAGGATCTGTCTAAGGTTTTGAGGCACTAAACGAATAGCCGTTAATAATGCAGACTGCTGTGTGACTTTTTGTTTACTCTATAAATTTATTTTTTACAAATTGGTATGCCTGTAACTAACAGTCATGACTGAGAACTTAATTGGAGTAAAGTTTTGCGAACATTGTAAAACTCAATATTTTAAGTGTTTCAAAGACTTGCTAGGAAACCAGTTAAACTTGAATTATGGTATCAATAGTGTAAAACACTTAGCACATTCATTTGCTATGTAAATAATTCCTCCGAGATAAAAGACTGTATATCAAATTTCATAACCTAGTTCCTTCTAATATTTTCTAGTATATCATGTAGTTTTGCCTGAATGTGTAAAATGGGCATTTATTTTAAGGGAGTCTGGTAATGCAAAGTGTCAATGAGAAAATATCTTTGTTTGCTACATCTAATAAGTTAGGTTAACCAGTGGTATGAATAAATATTGATGTCTTAAGAATAAATAAAAGTATGGACAGTGACTTGCTGGTATTCAGTGTAGATATTTTCCTATGTAGTCTAATTAAGGGTGACTGCTGGATGTTGACCTGTTTGAAGTGACAAAAAAGAGGTATTTTGGGCAGGATGCAGATGCAATTCAACTTTGTCACTGTTTGACCTCTTCCTGGCATTTCAGTTTATCTCTCCTTAGCAGACGCTCCCCAGCACCAGTTGTATGAAATAACAATGTATTGGGTAGCAACCTCTCCATTATTCTAAATGCAGTAATTCTGTTTTGCTGGCAAGATGTGACGACTTGGGAGCAGTGCACTGGTTCTCCTTCCACTCCCTGGCCACCTCAATACCTCAATAAAATTCTGTGTTCTTTTAGGTCTGTGTGGAATAAAGTTCTCTTCTGGAAAGATGATCTAAAGCTCTCCAATTTAACTTTTATGTATCTTAGCCAGTAAGCAATAATTAAATGTAACAACAGAAATTGCTGGAAAAGCTCAGCAGGGCTGACAACATTTGTAGGGAGAGATCAGAGTTAATGTTTCAGGTTGAGTGACCGTTCCTCAGATCCTTTCCAGCAATTTCTGTTTTTGTTTCTGATTTACAGCGTCTGCAGTTCTTTTGGTTTTTATTAAATGTCACGGGCTGACTTTATACATTTAAAGGGAGAGTGAGAGTTGTTACCATGTAAATATGTCATAACAAGTTGCATCACTGTAATTGTTTTCTTAACTTTATTTTAGTTTTTAAAGTTCCACTGAATAGTACCTTCATTTAGCTGTCTCCGGTTGTTTTGTGACTCAATGGCAGGTACTGCTCACTGCTCCTGTACACCTTTTGTAAAAGATTCATTCGTGGGATTTGCACGTCACTGACTAGGCCATCATTTATTACCAATCCCTAATTGGCCAGAGAGTAGTTAAGAATCGATGCATTTGCTGTAGGTCTAGTCATGTATGAATCAAAGCAGGTAAGGATGGCCCCATTGCAAAAATAAGCAGTCTGTTCTCATCACCATGCTGGACTTGTCACTTTTTCAGTTCTTTGGTAAATTTCAAATACATTCAGCATGTTAGCCAACTTAGAGGTTAGTCTCAATAAAATTCACTGGTAAATTTACTCTTGATTCCATTGCAGAGTCTGAAGGTATTCCCTTGAAATATAGTAAACTTTATTTTAACAGAAGAGTTACCATCTGGAATGAAAGGAAAATATTAATTTTATAAATTTATGAATCTCTTTAACTTTTTTCCTATTATCTTTTGACTCTTTTAAAAGGTTATTATTTGTTTGAGGAATTATTTTGGAATCTGCTTTACACCTCCAGATTACCCAATTTTGTGATTTAATTTGTGTCTGAAGTTGAGGGAACACACTGTATAATTTAAGTGATTAAGTAAAAGCATGTGAAGGTTTTTGGTTTTAAAAACATGCTGGTAGTTAGAATCATAGTCATAGAGATGTACAGCATGGAAACAGACCCTTCGGTCCAACCTGTCCATGCTGACCAGATATCCCAACCCCATCTAGTCCCATCTGCCCATATCCCTCCAAACCCTTCCTATTCATATACCCATCCAAATGCCTCTCAAATGTTGCAATTGTACCAGCCTCCACCACATCCTCTGACAGCTCATTCCATACACGTACCACCCTCTACGTGAAAAAGTTGCCCCTTAGGTCTCTTTTATATCTTTCCCTTCTCACCCGAAACTTATGCCCTCTAGTTCTGGACTCCCCGACCCCAGGGAAAAGACTCTGCCTATTTATCCTATCCATGCCCCTCATAATTTTGTAAACCTCTATAAGGTCACCCTTCAGCCTCCGATGCTCCAGGGAAAACAGCCCCAGCCTGTTCAGCCTCTACCTATAGCTCAAATCCTCCAACCCTGGCAACATCCTTGTAAATTTTTTCTGAACCCTTTCAAGTTTCACAACATCTTTCCGATAGGAAGGAGACCAGAATTGCACGCAGTATTCCAACAGTGGCCTAACCAATGGCCTGTACAGCCGCAATATGACCTCCCAACTCCTGTACTCAATACTCTAACCAATAAAGGAAAGCATACCAAACGCCGCCTTCACTATCCTATCTACCTGCGACTCCACTTTCAAGGAGCTATGAACCTCCACTCCAAGGTCTCTTTGTTTAGCAACACTCCCTAGGACTTTACCATTAAGTGGATAAGTCCTGCTAAGATTTGCTTTCCCAAAATGCAGCACCTCGCATTTATCTGAATTAAACTCCATCTGCCACTTCTCAGTCCATTGGCCCATCTGGTCCAGATCCTGTTGTAATTTGAGGTAACCCTGTTCGCTGTCCACTACACCTCCAATTTTGGTGTCATCTGCAAACTTACCAACTGTACCTCTAATGCTCGCATCCAAATCATTTACGTAAATGACAAAATGTAGAGGACCCAGCACTGATTCTTGTGGCACTCGACTGGTCACAGGCCTCCAGTCTGAAAAACAACCCTCCACTACCACCCTCTGTCTTCTACCTTTGAGCCAGTTCTGTATCCAAATGGCTAGTTGTCCCTGTATTCCATGAGATGTAACCTTGCTAATCAGTCTCCCATGGGGAACCTTGTCGAACGCCTTACTGAAGTCATATAGATCACATCTACTGCTCTGCCCTCATCAATCCTCTTTGCTACCTCTTCAAAAAACTCAATCAAGTTTGTGAGATGTGATTTCCCACGCACAAAGCCACGTTGACTACCCCTAATCAGTCCTTGCCTTTCCAAATACACGTACATCCTGTCCCTCAGGATTCCCTCCAACAACTTGCCCACCACTGAGGTCAGGCTCACGGGTCTATAGTTCCCTGGCTTGTCTTTACCACCCTTCTTAAACAGTGGCACCATGTTAGCTAACCTCCAGTCTTCCGGCACCTCACCTGTGACTATCGATGAAAAAATTATCTCAGCAAGAGGCCCAGCAATCACTTCTCTAGCTTCCCACAGAATTCTTGTGTACACCTGATCAGGTCCTCGGGATTTATCCACCTTTAACCGTTTCAAGGCATCCAGCACTTCCTCCTCTGTAATCTGGACATTTTGCAAGATATCACCATCTATTTCCCTACAGTCTATATCTTCCACATCCTTTTCCACAGTAAATACTGATGCAAAATATTCATTTAGTATCTCCCCATTTTCTGTGGCTCTACAAAAAGGCCGCCTTGCTGATCGTTGAGGGGATCTATTCTCTCCCTAGTTACCCTTTTGTCCTTAATATTTTGTAAAAACCCTTTGGATTCTCCTTAATTGTATTTGCCAACGCTATCTCATGTCCCCGTTTTGCCCTCCTGATTTTCCTCTGATCCTCCTGATTAACCTGGGTTTGCGTTGGAGCGGAAGACGTGGCGAGAATAATGAGGTTGAAAATGTCTGATATGACTGGAAGTTGAACTACTATGTAGATCTGAGTCACTCCGCAAACTTAAATGAATCTGTATGAAATTAATATTTATTTCCTAAGTGCTTAATGTATCAAATGTATTTGGTTCTGCTCTGAACTAAGTAGATCTTTGACACTCCTGGTGTTTTAAGTGTGTTAAATTTTTACAGCTTCCTTTTTTCTACTCCTTAGCCTGACAGGATGCATTTTGTAATAACCAAAACTGAATTTTCACAGCATTCTCGACCTTGTAAAATGCATATTATTAATTGTTTTTTGGTAGACTTGCAAAATTCTTTATATGTTGTGGGCTAGACATCTGGAGAGTTCATGCTGGTGGGAACAGGAGAACAGGGTCACGTTGTGGAGTAATGCCACCTTCAGTCACACAAACTGTTTAAGAAACAGGCAGCATGGTGGCTCAGTGGTTAGCACTGATGCCTCACAGCACCAGGATCCCACGTTCAATTCCAGCCTCCGGCAACTGTCTTGTTGAGTTTGCACATTCTCCCCGTGACTGTGTGGGTTTCCTCTGGGTACTCTGGTTTCCTCCCACAGTCCAAAGATATGCAGGTCATGTAGATTGACCATGCTAAATTGCCCGTAGTATTAGGTGCATTAGCCAGAGGGAAATGGGTCTGGGTGGGGTTACTCCTTTGGAGGGTCGATGTGGACTTGTTGAGCCAAAGGGCCTGTTTCCACACTGTAGGGAATCTAATCTAATCTAACCTAATGCTTGGCCTGCACCTGAGTTCTGGCCACATGGTACCAGAAGGGCTGGTTTGAGGAATGCTGTTTTTGTGAGAACACAATAAGATGGCGCAGCGAGTGAACAGACAGAACTGGGAATCAATTCAGTTGTATGGAAAAATTTATTGATTGGAATATTTACATTTTGAGGCCACAATGTTTAATTTTAAAAGAGCAAAAACAAAATGAAACAACTTCTGGCCACCTTCTAAATAAACAAAACCTTCTGATCTTGATTCAAGACTCTGATGTTTGAAACTGTGTCCTCAGTCTGCCTAGCTTTGCAGTCCTGGCCTCCAGTATCCAAGCGTTGCCAAATAATGAATCTAGGAGATCCATGGAGTTCCCCTGATTTATCCCTGGATATAGCAGCAAGAGGAACACCTGCCTGAAAGCACAAAGAACTACAAGTCTGCTGAGAAATAGAAAGATCTGCTGAGACTGTGATGAGGTGGATGGAAAGGAAGAAAACAGCTCTTGAAAGTTACCACTAGCATTCTCTAATTTTGTTGAAAGGCCTAGCAATGTGTTATATATGTGTATGTAAAACTTGAATACACTTTTAAATATATTTACATTATTTCTGTTTACAGAGGAACCTCGATTATCCGAATACCAATTACCCGAAAATCGGATTATCTGAAGGAGATCTCAAGGTCCTGATGGAAACATAACATCAAAGATGTGTTTCCAAAAGTGATCACGTCTTTTGTTTACAGTGATTAAACAGGCATCATCTCCAAATGACTGACTGCCTGCCCTGTCCCCACACTTTCCCTGGAGTTCTTTACAGGGGTGTACTCTAAACCCCACATAATCTCTCCAACATTATCCTGTACAGGATAAAGGTGGAACCTGTCTAAAGGTTGCAGTAAAAAATTGTGTGTGTGTGGCTGTGGCTGTGGCTGGGGGGTGGGGGGGGGGAGGCTTGAGGGAGAGCGGTGGTGTCTGACAGCGTCAGGAGGGGCGGGGCCTCATGTGCTGTGTCCTTCTGCTGTCTCCTGAAAGAGGAGCAGACTTTAAAACCTCCGAGCCCCAGAGGAAAGGCATTTAATCAATTAACCGAATAATTGATTTTCCGAATGAAATAGTACCCACCCATCACGTTCTGATAATCGAGGTTCCCCTGTAACTGCCCATGTAACTTCCAACAACTCTAAAGTAAGTCTGAACATTGACCCATTCATCCAAACTATTACTTTTAAATTGGTTAAATACTTAATAATTTAAGTATTGGTTCAATACTTAAATTATTGAAAACTAAGCCAGAAAAGCCAAATGTTTTAAAAATCGGATATCATTTGGTGCTTCTTGAAATTTCATGTACTGCTGTCATTCTCAATCTTTTAGTACCTATTTGAGTGGCACACGATATATTTTCTGCATTTGTAAATCATAAATCAGTGTCTATAACCAGCCTCCAATCACCAGATATGTTTTCAGTGTAACGTGCATCAATGTTACTGAATTTTCAAACAACATGTTACATATTGTTGGAGAAATTACCCATCTGAACAGACCACACAAGTGCAGATTGGGTGAAATTGACAAACTGTTTATTACAAGTTATATCGCTGGAAGACAATTGACTAGGCGACACAGAACTGACAATCTGTACAGGTAGACCAAGGGTTCTATTCCCTGAGTGGTGAGTGCGGGCAGTTTTTATAGAGATACAGTACAATGGTGTGAATTACAGATTGATCAAGAGAAGAATGAAATTAATGGGAGAACAATCAGCTGCCAGACAGTAGCTGCCAGTTTGTAACCGAAACAGGAGATTTTGGTTCTATGTGAGAGTAGGTGTGAGTGTCTTTCATTCTGGCATCAGTGGGTTTCCATTGTGGCTTGGTCACGGGTGAGTTACCTTGGTGCCTATCAGTCTGGGCACCCTTTGTGCAGTTCCAGTATGTGTGAGGAGTGAGGCTGCCCTTAGGGCTTCAGGAGCGGTTGTGCGTATTGAGAGCTAGGAAGTCTATTGTCAGGCTGTCTCAGGAAGTGTATTCCCCAGTCTGGAAGTGGCTTGAGTCATCTCCTGTTTGCTGCCTAGTGTCTTAGTTAGCCTGTTTGGTCAAGGCTGAGGCACTCTGGGGTAGTTTCTCTTGTGGCATAGACAGACATAGTTCCTTATGCTCTTTTTGGCCATGCTGTGGATGGACAGGGGAGCGGATTTTTTCCCACATATATATTTATTATAATATAATGATACAGTTTGCTCTTGGATAATCAAGACTGCCTTGGACATATGCTTCTAAGGGGTAAAAACAATAACTGCAGATGCTGAAAACCAAATACTGGATTAGTGGTGCTGGAAGAGCACAGCAGTTCAGGCAGCATCCAAGGAGCAGCGAAAACTCATCTCTACCTACCTTGACACTGTCCTATCTCCCCTAGTCCAGAAACTCCCCACATACGTTCGAGACACCACCCACGCCCTCCACCTCCTCCAAGACTTCCGTTTCCCCGGCACCCAACGCCTCATCTTCACCATGGATATCCAATCCCTCTACACCTCCATCCGCCATGACCAGGGCCTTCAAGCCCTCCGTTTTTCCCTCTCCAGACGTCCCCAACAGTACCCTTCCACTGACACTGTCATTAGTTTGGCCGAACTGGTCCTCACCCTTAACAATTTCTCCTTTGAATCCTCCCACTTCCTCCAGACCAAAGGCGTAGCCATGGGCACACGTATGGGCCCCAGCTATGCCTGTCTCTTTGTTGGCTATGTAGAATAGTTGATCTTCCGTAATTACACCGGCACCACTCCCCACCTCTTCCTCCGCTACATTGATGACTGCATTGGTGCCACCTCGTGCTCTCGCGAGGAGGTTGAGCAATTCATCAACTTCACCAACACATTCCACCCTGACCTTAAATTTACCTGGACTATCTCTGACACCTCGCTCCCCTTCCTAGACCTCTCCATCTCCATTAGTGATGCCGACTTGACACTGACATTTTTTTACAAACCCACCGACTGCCACAGCTACCTGGATTACACCTCTTCCCACCCTACCTCTTGCAAAAATGCCATCCCGTATTCCCAATTTCTCCGCCTCCGCCGTATCTGCTCCCAGGAGGACCAATTCCACCATAGAACACACCAGATGGCCTCCTTCTTTAGAGACTGCAATTTCCCTTCCCACATGGTTAAAGATGCTCTCCAACGCATCTCGTCCACATCCTGCACCTCCGCCCTCAGACCCCACCCCTCCAACCGTAACAAGGACAGAACGCCCCTGGTGTTCACCTTCCACCCTACAAACCTTCGCATAAACCAAATCATCCGACGACATTTCCGCCACCTCCAAAAAGACCCCACCACCAGGGATATATTTCCCTCCCCACCCCTTTCCACCTTCCGCAAAGACTGTTCCCTCCGTGACTACCTGGTCAGGTCCACACCCCCCTACGACCCACCCTCCAATCCTGGCACTTTCCCCTGCCACCGCAGGAACTGTAAAACCTGCGCCCACACCTCCTCCCTCACCTTTATCCAAGGCCCTAAAGGAGCCTTCCACATCCATCAAAGTTTTACCTGCACATCCACTAATATCATTTATTGTATCCGTTGCTCCCGATGTGGTCTCCTCTACATTGGGGAGACTGGGCGTCTCCTAGCAGAGCGCTTTAGGGAACATCTCCGGGACACCCGCACCAATCAACCACACCAGCCCGTGGCCCAACATTTCAACTCCCCCTCCCACTCTGCCAAGGACATGGAGGTCCTGGGCCTCCTTCACCACCGCTCCCTCACCACCAGATGCCTGGAGGAAGAACGCCTCATCTTCTGCCTCGGAACACTTCAACCCCAGGGCATCAATGTGGACTTCAACAGCTTCCTCATTTCCTCTTCCCCCACCTCATCCTAGTTTCAAACTTTCAGCTCAGCACTGTCTCCTTGACTTGTCTGGACTTGTCCGACCTGCCTATCTCCTTTTCCACCTATCCACTCCACCCTCTCCTCCTTGACCTATCACCTTCATCTCCTCCCCCACTCACCCATTGTACTCTATGCTACTCTCTCCCCACCCCCACCCTCCTCTAGCTTATCTCTCCATGCTTCAGGCTGACTGCCTTTATTCCTGATGAAGGGCTTTTGCCCGAAACGTCGATTTCGCTTCTCGTTGGATGCTACCTGAACTGCTGTGCTCTTCTAGCACCACTAATCCAATATACGCTTCTAAGTTCAGGAGAGCATGCTTCCCAGGCTCCTCAGCTGGTATGCCTCATGGAGAGTGAATATCTAGAAATGTGTTTTGATGGTTGTGCTCAGCTTGCCAGAGCATGTGAAGTCACTGAACCATTTCCAAATTGGTGTCAAATTTCTGCACACCACACACCTGTTGCTTCTATCAAGGTTTGAGTTAATCTTGGTGAGTGGCCTCCTTATGTCGTTCTCCCTTGTGACCTCTCGTAGGACCTTCAGGCCTGCATCAGTGAATTGAGGGGCTGCCCTTCCCCAGATGCCATGCCTCGATGTCTCTGGCGATATTCAAGGATCTGAGCTGAAGTTACAGGAGTGATAAAACAGTGTTGGTTGCTAAATCGGCTGTCAGATTGTCTTCAGGCCACTGAAGGGAGCACTTCATGATGCGTTCTGCATGACTTTTCTGTTTCCCTGTTGATAGATTCAGGGCCCAAAAATGGTTCTGACTTCTTACATTTGGACCGAGAATCCCATCCAAAATGACTGAAGGTTTTTCCTACTTTTGAAGTCTGGTGAACCCCAGTGTTTCTTTGAAACCTCAGTGCTCTAATTTTAGTACTTTTTGTTAGTTGTATCAAATAAGTTCATGCTTGAACAGTGGAAATATGCTTGAGCTTTCTTTTCCCATCTTTTGTTATATCACTTCTCATTCTTTCAAATCAAGTTGAGTGTCCAGGATTCTTCCCTTGAATACCTGATTTATCTTTGTTATCGGAGGAGAAAGTGAGGACTGCAGATGCTGGAGATCAGAGCTGAAAATGTGTTGCTGGAAAAGCGCTGCAGGTCAGGCAGCATCCAAGGAGCAGGAGAATCGACGTCTCGGGCATAAGCCCTTCTTCAGGAATGAGGAAAGTGTGTCCAGCAGGCTAAGATAAAAGGTAGGGAGGAGGGATTTGGGGGAGGGGCGTTGGAAATGCGATAGGTGGAAGGAAGTCAAGTTGAGGGTGATAGGCTGGAGTGGGGGTGGGGGTGGAGAGGTCAGGAAGAAGATTGCAGGTTAGGAAGGCAGTGCTGAGTTCGAGGGATTTGACTGAGACAAGGTGGGGGGAGGGGAAATGAGGAAACTGGAGAAATCTGAGTTCATCCCTTGTGGTTGGAGGATTCCTAGGCGGAAGATGAGGCGCTCTTCCTCCAACCGTCATGTTGCTATGGTCTGGCGATGGAGGAGTCCAAGGACCTGCATGTCCTTGGTGGAGTGGGAGGGGGAGTTGAAGTGTAAACGCCAGCTCGCGGACACCTCCTCCTACTGCCCCCTTGACCATGACCCCACCTCCCACCACCAAACCATCATCTCCCAGACCATCCATAACCTCATCACCTCTGGGGATCTCCCATCCACCGCCTCCAACCTCATAGTCCCACAATCTTGCACCACCCGTTTCTACCTCCTGCCCAAAATCCACAAACCTGACTGCCCCGGCCAACCCATTGTCTTAGCCTGCTCCTGCCTCATCAAACTCATCTCTGCATACCTCGACACGGTCCTGTTCCCCTTAGTCCACCCCCACCTTTTCCTCTGCTACATCGATGACTGTATCACCGCTGCCTCGTGCTCCCACGAGGAGGTTGAACAGTTCATCCACTTTACCAACACCTTCTACCCCGACCTCAAATTCACCTGGACCGTCTCAGACTCTTCCCTCCCCTTCCTAGACCTTTCCATTTCTATCTCGGGCGACCGAATCAACATGGACATTTACTATAAACCGACTGACTCCCACAGCTACCTAGACTACACCTCCTCCCACCCTGCCCCCTGTAAAAACGCCATCCCATATTCCCAATTCCTTTGTCTCCGCCGCATCTGTTCCCAGGAGGACCAGTTCCAATACCGTACAACCCAGATGGCCTCCTTCTTCAAAGACCGCAATTTCCCCCCAGACGTGATCGACGATGCCCTCCACAGCATCTCCTCCACTTCCCGCTGTTCCGCCCTTGAGCCCCGCCCCTCCAACCGCCACCAGGACAGAATCCCACTGGTCCTCACCTACCACCCCACCAACCTCCATATACAGCGTATCATCCGTCGTCATTTCCGCCACCTCCAAACGGATCCCACCACCAGGGATATATTTCCCTCCGCTCCCCTATCAGCGTTCCGAAAAGACCACTCCCTCCGTGACTCCCTCGTCAGGTCCACACCCCCCCCCACCAACCCAACCTCCACTCCTGGCACCTTCCCCTGCAACTACAAGAAATGCAAAACTTGCGCCCACACTTCCCTCCAAGGCCCCAAGGGATCCTTCCATATCCACCACAAATTCACCTGCACCTCCACACACATCATTTACTGCATCCATTGCACCCGAAGTGGCCTCCTCTATATTGGGGAGACAGGCCGCCTACTTGCGGAACGTTTCAGAGAACACCTCTGGGACACCCGCACCAACCAACCCAACCACCCCGTGGCTCAACACTTCAACTCCCCCTCCCATTCCACCAAGGACATGCAGGTCCTTGGATTCCACCATCGCCAGACCATAGCAACATGACGGTTGGAGGAAGAGCGCTTCATCTTCCACCTCGGAACCCTCCAACCAAAAGAGATGAACTCAGATTTCTCCAGTTTCCTCATTTCCCCTCCCCCCACCTTGTCTCAGTCAAATCCCTCGAACTCAGCACCGCCTTCCTAACCTGCAATCTTCTTCCTGAACTCTCCACCCCCACCCCACTCCGGCCTATCACCCTCACGTTGACTTCCTTCCAACTATCCACCTATCACATTTCCAACGCCCCTCCCCCAAGTCCTTCCTCCCTACCTTTTATCTTAGCCTGCTGGACACACTTTCCTCATTCCTGAAGAAGGGCTTATGCCCGAGACGTCGATTCTCCTGCTCCTTGGATGCTGCCTGACCTGCTGCGCTTTTCCAGCAACACATTTTTATCTTTGTTATCCCCAATATTTTGTTGCTTTAGCTGTTATGGGCAAATCTGTCTGGGTGAAATTGTTGGGTAAATTTTGCAAACATTTCTAATTTTGGTTCCTTAGTATGTTGCTAATTTTAAAGGTGGTATGCAATGTACAAGGTTCATTGTGCAAGACATACCCAAGGTTGAAAAGAGTAAAAAATAGACTAGATGTATTGGCAAGATTTGAATGGTTGCAGGCTTGAGTTCAAAGCCCAATATGAATGAAGGAAACCCAAAAGCCTAAACTAATTTCATATTGAATAAACCACAAGAAAATGAAAAGAGAAAATGCTAGTCCATTGTTATAGAGCTCCATTGAATCATGGAATCTACAGTGCAGAAAAATGTCATTCAGTCCATAGAGTCTGCTGACCCTCCAAACAGCATCCCATTCAGACGCATCCCATCCCAGTAATGCTGCATAGGGGTTTTATCATGGACAGCCCACTTAACCTGCACATCCCTCAACACTATGGGCATACTTTTAGCAAGGCCAATCCACCAAACTTGCACATCTTTGGATTGTGGGAGGAAACCAGTGCACCTGGAGGAAACCCACACAGAATCAGGGAGAACATGCAAACTCAGCACAGGGAGATCCCTGGCGCTGTGAGGTATCAGTGCTAACCATTAAGCCTCTGTGTTGCCAGGGAAGGTTTAAAGTGGAAATTATTATGAGTGCTGCTTATTTGGGAAAGCAATGAGAAGGAAGAATTTGTAGAACAGTGGATGTAGAATTGAGAAGAATCAGTCATTGTGCAGTATTGGCAAAGACAGAAGAGACTGTCGTGCATGAAGATGAACAAAAGTTTATAGGTAGTAAAATAATGTATATGACACCTTATGTCTCAAGCTTTACACTAAAGTTTTTTTGAGGTACATGTACCTTTACACAAACTTAGATGGCATCATTGAGATGTGTGAATGAGATGAATGACTGGTAAATCTGTTTTGTTTGGTGTGTTGATCGAGGGTTAAATATTGTGAGGGGCATGGTGAACTCTGCCCTTGGCTTTTGATTGTTCAAGAAGAACCTCACTTGATAAAAAAGAGTCTTTGCTAAAATTCTTGCCCTGAATCCATTTTGCATGGCTTTTACTTGCTGCTGTGAAAAGATGATCAAGATGTTGGGTGGTGTTGGCATGAGTCACAGATTTCATCACCTCTTCTGGGAACATTTAAAAGTTGATTAACACCTTTTTTTAGGTCACTGAGCTTTAATTGAAGGGAAGGATGAAAGCATTAATTACGTCCTTGTCTGTTATTTGAAGAAGCAATGCGGTTTAATTGTGCCTTTCAGAAAAAAAGACTTTTTGCACCTTTTCTTTCAATGGAAATTTAGATTTTCTTTGAGTCAAAAGTATCCAAAAGTCTGAAGTCATCATCATTTGGAAAGTATCAGTTAGATTGTTAGGTGCTGTGCTGCTGTCTCTGGGGAAATTGAAGTAAGTTTGCAGAGGCTAAGGCATTCTGATTGTACATCAGTGGACTCGCTCACTCTGATTGGATTCAAATATTTGCCATTTTGAATTTTTATGCTCATCACAATCAGCAGTAAAGTGGTTATCTTTGAATTAGAAATAGGTCTGTGTCCAAATCTTGGATGTGATCCCTACTACATCAGTGTGTTATTCCATTTTTCACAACAGCCCTCAAATTAAATTGTTAATTTAATGTCAATTGGTTTAAAGGTGTTCTATGCCTTTTTGCTTCGTTCCTATTTAAACTTCAAAGTGTCCTTTGCAGTCATATTTCAAGCAGGAGCATTGCTGCTCACAGATAAACATCTTTAATCATTTTACCAGAATTAAATGCAAGTTTCGGAGGGAAAATCTATCTAACCCACTGCATTGTACCACCATCTGTTTGATTATTCTCATAAGTGATCCTTTGAGGGAAAAGAACAGTCTGAGAGGCTTCTTATAGTCTGTCAGATTGTTCTCTAGTGGTTTTGCACTTAAGGTTGATATCCCAGTATTCTATTTCTCATAGTAAAGCAAATGATTACATCAGCTGCCCTTGAACAGGATTGATCTCAGTGAGTGGGCTGGGATGCAGCATCAGTTTGTTGAATTTGATGAGTGTTGTTAAGCAGTTGATCTCACACCCCGGCCTACTCACAAAGAACAGCATGTTTTTTCACAGGAACTGCCACAGCATTGTGCTTGTGCATAATCGCATTGGCAGAGAACTGGCATAATCTTCCATGCTGTTTTGGCTGGCTGATTTGTGTTTTAGGCAGGACTTAGTCCCTTGTCTCCCTTTTGTTATCTTTCAGCCCATACTTTCCTTAGATGTTACTAAATCCAGTAATCTTCACAGCTACCTTCTGTGTCACTGTGATTAACTGGAGGAAGTTCAACTGGTTTTTCCCTCCTTTCATATGGGCATGTAGTTCTTCTCTGTGGTTGTTTGCTCAGTGACCTATTGTTGGGGAAGGCTTAATTATCAAGGTTTATTTTTGATCAAGCTGATGTTCTTTTGATAATAGTCCCTTTACTGTTTAAAAGTAAATATGCTGAATGGGTCGTGCAATATTTTTTTTCCTGTTTAGTCTGATAGCTTAGGTTGTAATTGAAGAAAACAGCGTGACGATTGGAAATTTTAGTGTATCCATTGTGGACCTACATTTGTCTCTTCACTTTTCAAATGTTATTTAACTGCTGAATCTTGAAGTATTTAAACCAGAAGTTTGAAAGAAACATGTATAATCTCTTTAATAGTGCAAAGTATAGTTTGAAATGATTGTGTTAGATCAAAAATAGGCGATGACCTGGTGGTATTATTGCTGGACTATTAACCCAGAGACCCAGACAACATTCTGGGGACCTGGGCTTGAATCCTGCCATGGCAGTTGGTAGAATTTGAATTCAATAAATACAGGTAGTTCTTCCATAATGCGCATTTTGTCAGTGCAAAATGGCTATAATGCGATTGATGAATTGTGGATGTTGCTTGCGGAATGCGAACTTTCTACTGAATTGGGTTTTGGGTTTTTCATAGCATGATTTCTTCAGCGGTTTCCCTTAGCGCGATTTTCTATAGTGCAAGATTGCAGAGGAACACAACTGTTGTGTTATAGCAGAACCACCTAATGATGACCATAAATGCATTGTCGATTGTCGGAAAAACCCCTCTAGTTCACTAATGTCCTTCTAGAAAGAAAACTGCTAACCTTACCTGGTCTGGTTTACTTGTAACTCCAGACCCTCAGCAATGTGTTTGACTCTTAATTGCTGCCTAGGCAGTTAAGGATGGGCAATGCTGCGTGGTCAGCGATCCCCTCATCCCTTGGATGAATAAAGGAAAAAAAATCTGTGTATCAGAATATTTTAGATTTTACTGTAGTTGGATGTTGGCAGGTGAGATAATGTAAATGGACGATATTTTGAAATTGCTTTATTTTCTAGGTTATGTTCGAACGTGTCCACCAAACTCTCTTGATTCTGAGTAAGTTATTGAATTCCTGACATAAAAGTTATCAAATTGATTTGGTTTAGTGAAACCACCTGATGAAGTAGCAGTGCTCCGAAGACTAGTGCTTCTAAATACACTTGTTGGACTATAACCTGGTGTTGTGATTTTTAAACAACAAGCAATCCATTTAGGATATTTCAGTGTGCTATTGACATTGAACAATTAACTGCTTTCTTGCAAAAATATTGTTGACATGCTTGGTCAGCCTGTGTTTCTTTTTAATCATGCTTCACTGAACCTTTTGATATGGGTATCCATGTGCTACAATGCCTTGGAAACTGGGCTACTTGTGTTTCAAAAGGGATATTGAACACAGAACAGAACACGTTCTAAAGTGAGTTCTTCAATACTTGGTATTTTAGTCAGAATCAATTTGAAAGTTGATGTCAGTGAATGCTGTTTCCATCCAAGTTTAGTGGATCTATTTTAATTTTGCTACAAGAAATTCAGTCATTTTTTTTTGTTTTCTTTTTCTTTTTGCTACAATCAAACAGAACTTCAGAACATGGGAAGAAAAAGGCACCTTTTGGGAAGAAAGAATCTTTAGCACAGCAGCTTTCGAATTCTGAATGTAACGTCTGTTACTCATCTAGAAAAGAAGAGAGCCAAGCTGGTAGCATATGGTTATGGAAAAAAGCAATTTCCCCAGTGACTGTTGGAACAGAGATGATATTGATGTAAGCTGTATAATGCAAATTATATGTTGAAAAGCAAAGCAACATGATAAAATACATAATTTTAGAGGGCAGCACTTAAGAATTGATTTTTTAAGAGCAAAATATCATATGAACATATAAATTAGAGCAGTAGAAATATGGGAAATGTTTCCCTAAGTTAAGATGCATTTCAATATTTAAAAGAAAAAAATGAGTTTGTAGTAAGTACCTTCTATGGAAGTCAACCTTGTCAAAGCATTATGTCTACTGACCTCCCTGGCTGAAATGTTGTGTTGCATTCAGTTAACTTTTTATGTAATGTTACCAAAAAAAAGAAAAATTAAATTCTCAAAGTGAATGAAGGTAAAATTCCATCGGTGAGGGATCAGCACCCTGAAGGTTATCGTTGACCAAAAACTGAAATGGACTAGTCTTAAATATTGTAGCTACAAGGGCAGACCAGAGACTAGTAATCCTACAGTGGGTAACTCACCTCCTGATTCCCTAAAGGCTGCTCACCATCTACAAGACACAAGTCAGGAGTATGATGGAATATTCTCCATTTGCCTGGCTGAGTGCACCTCCAACAATACTTGAAGCTTGACACCTCCAGGACAAAACAGCTGCTTGATTGATATTATATGCAGAAACATTTACTCCCTCCACTACCGATGTGATTGTAGTAGCTGTGTGTACCATCCAAAAGATCTGTTGCAGAAATTCACCTCGGCCCCTTTGATTGCACCTTTCAAACCCATATCCACTACCATCTAGAAGGACAAGGGTAGGAGATACATGAGAACACGAGCATCAGTAAGTGCCATTCCAAGCACCACTTCCCATCCTGATTTGGAAATATATTACTGTAACATCACTGTTGCTGGATCAAAATCTTGGAACTCCTTCCTTTGTACCTATTGCAGTTTGAGAAGACACCTTATCACCACTTTCTCATGAGCATTTTGGGGTTGGGCAACAAATTCTGGCTCAGCCAGTGAAACACACATTCTATGAATGAACTTTTAAAATCATCTGACTGTTATACACTTTAATATTGACTTCAGTGGAACTATTTGGTTTCATAAAAGTGGGCTATATGGTATCTTTGTTAGTCATGGTTGAATTTTATTCCTGATAATTTCAAAGTTCAAATAAAAAGGTAGTGCCACTGTTTATACCTGTGTTTCTCCATGTGCTAGGATAGTGATCTTGACATTTTGTGGAAGTGTTGAGTAAAGATTCAGTCCTTGAGGACAAGAACAATTCTAGGCTTCAGCTAATGTCACTTTGAAACTACAAAAAATTGAGTTCAACCAGCTCAAGGCCTAGCATTAAAAATTGCATCGAGTTGAATCCTTTTGAGGGCCAGTAACTTGGGGAAAAAAAACCTGTAAGGCTTGGATGCCAATTATTACCCAAATACATTATTTACAAATGCAAATTCTGAGAAAAGAGTTTTACAAAATAATTGCAACAAGTACTTTTAACCTGCTCAGTAAATGACTGACATACTGCAGGTCTGTTTTTTCCCCTCTTACATAAATGACTCAACTGATATGGCAACAATGCCATTTTACATCCTTTCCAGGCTATCTAGCACAGTGCTGACTCCACTTGTAGTAAAAGCAGCAGAAATACCATCTGTTTCTCATTGTGCCAATATCCAAGTGTGATTTGTATGCAAAGTAGCGTAAATGCAGTGATTGGAAATATTGTTCCTGTAGTACTTGCCGTTAAGATGATGATTATAGATTTTGCATGTTAGCCACCGAATGGGTTTGTTCTGGTCACTCCTCATAAAGTCCATGTTCACAGGCAATGCTACTGCTCAATATTGCTGTCAGTAATATTAGAGTAGCAACATGGGAGAAGGTGTTTTATTTCCCATAAAATCCACTTCCCTGTAGCTAACTATGTACAGTTTATTTAATCCTTACCACATTGTGGATGAGTTTATTAATGTAGGCATGATTTTGTTCCCAGTGTGACTGCCATTGGCATTCTTTCCAATTTGCTACACTTGCACATGCCTCAGACTGATGTGGTGTCATATGACCAGGAAGACAGATATTGGATTTCAAATAGCTGAAATTATGCTTTGTCAGAAGCAACTAATCTGCTCTGATATCCTTTTGTAGATCCTAGGAAAACAGACTAAAGCTTTATTGAATTGTACTAAGCAGAAAGTATGTTGAAGGCAAACATTTAGTTTTAAATGTATAAATATAGTCATAATGTTGCCCCTGTTTTAGAGTTGGTAATCTCAACTGGAATAAGAATCCATGACATTACATTTTCAGACAAGATCATGGAACATATATTGTGTGTTCTTCATATTTATTTTTCCATTGGAGCATAGAATGGAACCTGTCCTTATTCACTCTATATGTGGATTCAGATTCCGTAGAAAAGTTCTAAAGACAACTGAGCATTACTTGAACACTAACTTGTAGAGTTCTTAATGAAATGCTGAGACTTCACTGGGCAGCTCTTTCAACGAATTAGAGCTGTAAGATTCTCCAATTGCAATTTTGACCCCAACCGGTGGAGAGTTTTCCATGATTTTCCAGTGGCTCCAAGATTCTTAGGACTCCACGATGCTATAGTCACTCAAATGCTACTTTGATGTCATGGGCAGTAATTGTCACTTCACTTCTGGAGTTTGGTTCTTTTTTCCATTTTTGGCCCAATGCTATAATGACGTCAGGAGCTGGGTGGCCCTGGCAGAATGCAAATAGAGTGCCAGTGGCAGGTTGTTCCTTTTGAGAATGCTACTTTATAGGATTGTCAATGACCCCTTCCATCATTTTTGCTCATGATCGAGAGTAGACTGATAGGGTGGTAATTGGCTGATTTGCATTTATCTTGCTTTTTGTTATTTTCCACAGTCGTATCCATCTGACAATGTTGTGGCTGTATTGGAACAGCGTACTTAGGGATGCAGCTAATTCTGGAGCACATCTTGAATATTATTGCTGGAACGTTGCAAAGACAGTTTGGATAGAGTAGGCCTTGCTTTCTTTAAAGGACCTCAAAATGAGCAAGGACTATGTTGAAATATTAAATTTAAATTTAACAACTTATTTCATGACCTTGATTTTAAGAAACCATATCCATAAGTAGGGTTGCAACTTGGAAAACCCTTGTGCTGCTGGAACTCTTGATGCTTTGTTTAGCACAATGTTGAATAAGTCAATGTACTTCAGTACACGATTAGACATTGAGATACATATAATTTATCAAATTTGTAGTTAAAGAATAGGCTGGTGGGTCAGTGGTGGTGGTGGGTGAGCTGATGAAAACATTAGTTATTGTTTATTTATTATGGTTTAATTTTTTTCTTGGGTTTCATATGTGAGGACATACTTTAACCCATCTGAACTGTGTTGATGTGGAACAAAGTGTGTTTGCTGGCTTTGGCCTGTTTTACACCACAAAATTGGGAATTAGATTACGTATGAAAATCTCCTTGTTTAAAGCATGATGACTCTTATTTTCCCATATGAATTCCAAAATTTAATTATCAAGAAGGTGGAACCTTTTGTATAAATAAAAAAGCTAATGGTGATTAGGCAACATTGCTTGCTGCGCTGCTCAGATTTATGACAGTTGAAGACTTTGTGAATGCATTCCTAGCTATCTGCTCACTGTGAAGGTGTGATTCTGCATTAAGGTTCATCAAAGTGGTTCAGTAGTTAGCACTGCTACCTCACAGCACTAGGGATCCGGTTCAATTCCAGCCTCGGGCGACCCTCTGTGAGGAGTTTGCACATTCTCCCCACATCTGCATGCGTTTCCTCTGGGTGCTCTGGTTTCCTCCCATAATTCAAAGATGTGCAGGTTAGGTAAATTGACTGTGCTAAATTGCCGATAGTGTTCAGGGTTATGCGCATTAGTCAGGCGTAAGTGTACAATAATAGGGTAGAGGAATGGGCCTGGTTGGGTTACTCTTCGGAGGGTCAGTGTGGACTAGTTGGGCCAAATGGCCTGTTTCCATACTTGTAGGGATTCTATGATTATATGAAATCTCTTGTGTGAGATGTGAAATTGAAGGAGCTTTCTCCTTTATGGACTTACTGAGAGTAAGAAACTGAATTGTGAATATAAACATCTTGAGGTATATTTTCTGTCATTCCCTTTTTGATAAGCTTATACAGGAGTTGAAACTATGTTCTACAAAACAGAGCTGTAACTGAAATCTTGTGAAACGATGTTTTTTTAATATAAATAAACCACCTGAGTAGTCTCTTGATTATAGGCTTCTCAATTCTTTTTGGTATGCTTAATGCTAATATCTGTAACACCTTTTATTAAGCAGTGCCCATAAGCAGGTCAGAGAACCCACTTTGAAGGAGCAAATTATGCAGCTGCTGGAATCTGTACTGAAAGCAAATGCTGGAGATCACAGCATCAGAAAACATCTATGGAGAGAGAACAAGCTAACATTTCACTTATAGATGACCTTTTATCAGAGCTGAAATGAAGCATGGAGGGGGCAGCATTTATGCTATAATTGGGAGGGATTGGGGGAACTGGTGGAGAAAAGATGTTGATAGTTCAGATTAAGTGACACTCCCCACTCAGCAATTATTTCTCACCCCCCCCCCCCCTCCAACCCCACAACAAAACTATAGCATAAATGCTTCCTCCTCCATACTTCACTTCTTCAGCTCTGATAAAGTCATCCAGACTCAAAACGTTAGCTTGCTCTCTCTCCATGGATGCTGTCTGACCCCCTGTGAACCCATTTTGAATTTGCATCATGTAGCAGGCAGGAATTGCTCAACCCCTGTTCAACTTCACTCTCAAATCTACCATACCCTGAATCTGCAAACTCAAGTAATAAGGCATAGCTTCTTCATGGAAATCAGTTTTAAAAGATAGCCATTCAAACAATGATTCAAAGCCAACTAATCTCCAGTTGCTGACTGTTTAACTAATCGTTTTTTGTTATTAATCTTGCATTATGTTAACACTACTAGTTTTATTTCATAACATTCAAGTGGAGAGTTACTCAGGGTATTGAGACAGAAATAATTCTAAAGCCAACTAGATAGGTTTTTTAAAAATCTAACATGAATGTACAGTTAAACTCTAACATCACATTCAGGCTGTATTTATACTAGAACTGAAATGTAGTTTCAAAATGAAACCACTGTGCACCAATATCAGTTGTATTTTGAGTGAAGTCCAAATCCAATTGAATATTTACATCTGTTTCATCATCTTAGTTTCCTCAGTGGAAAAATGTATATCTTGATAAAGAATTTGGGTTCTAAGTCCAGGCATCACTTCCAATGCAGTTGCAAAGCTTCATACATATTTCAAATGGAGACAAGCCAATGAACTATGCAAGCTTGAGTTTATCTATCTATTTATAATCAGTAGAATTGAAAGCCGAATTTAGTAACCAAGTCATGCCAGTTTGTGTGGTGTAGCCAATATTCTGAATCCATGGGCTCAGAACTGCTGAGTTAGGGTGAGTATAAGAAATCCATAACAGCAATTGCTTATATTGTTTCAATGCTGGACATGGGAAAGTGCTGCATTAAAGAAGAGCTGATGAAGTGAAGGACCCCAAGATGTGCAGTTAACATCACCCGAAAGCAGCAAGCTTGGCAGACGATCAGCATCATCAAGAAATGCAACAAAGATCCAAAGCATAGAGACTGGCTGTGGAGTTGTGTGGGGGAACTGGGAAGTGACAGCAGTCAAGTTAAAAGGAGCAAAGAGTGTGGACAGGCCCAATAAGCAGAGAGGGAGCAGTGGAGGGACTGCTTCAACAAAAGCAAAATGTGACAGAAAAGAGCAGGAAGGTAATTGTTGAGTATTTCTCTCTCGTGACCATAGACAGCATAGACTAAGTACAGCATAAAAAGCTTTACATAAATAATATTTCACAACTTTAAAATTTGTTTTATAGAGTTAAGGGGTTGTATTTGTTTGCCTGACATAAACAAGAATAACATTTTTCTTATCTACGTTGGAGTAGGAGGAAGGGCAAAATAAAAACAAGGGTCCATATTCTATTTAGTTCAGATCATGTCTGAGAAACTCAGGCCTGTGATTCCCACAAGCTTCACTATGTGGGAGCTCTTAGTAGTCTGGATGGCCATGTGTGCAGGAAGTTGGAGTAACTCAAATTCCGAGGTTTGGAGATTGAGCAGCAGCTGGGAATATTATGGTGCATTCATGAGGTTGAGTGGTTCAAGGAAAGCACATTTCAGGGCATGGTTGCCCTGCACCTTCAGGAAGTGTGGGCAGAGAGAATCAAGGCGAGTACCAGAAAGAAGGAGACCAGGCAACTCAAGGGAATCCCCAGACTGCATCTCATTTGCAAACCTTGCAATGGCGCCATAGTGAGGATGTTAAAGGGTTACCACTGAAACGTTGGACTTCTCTACTTACTGATGCTGTCTGGCTTGCTGTGTTCTTCCAGCCTCCTGCCTGTCTGCATAGAATGGCTGCTGGGCATTCTGAAGGGTGAGGCTGAACAGCCAGAAGCCGTGATCCATGTGGAATCAATGATATAAGCAAAAAAGGACAATGAGGTCCTGCAACAGACTTTACAGAGTTAGGTCAAATTTGAAAAGCAGGACTTCAAAGGCAGTAGTCTTCAGCAGAGTCATTGGGGACATTTAAGCGACTGCTAGACATGCACATGGATAGCAGTGAGTTGAGGGGTGCATAGGTTAAGTTACTACATTTTACATTAGGATTAAACCTCGGCACAACATCGTGGGTCAAAGGGACTGTTCTGTGCTTTACTTTTCTATGTTCTCTATGTTCTATAACTCCTGGTACCATGTAGTAATGAGCATACAAATAGAAAGATCGAGCAGATGAATGCATAGTGGAAAGGTAGTGCAGGAGTGAGGGCTTTAGAATGCTGAGGCATTGAGACTGAGGGGAGATGAGACCTGTAGAAGTTAAACAGGTTAGATTTGAAAGGGGATGGGACCAGTATCCTTGTGGGAAGTTCTTAATAGTATTGGGGTGGACTTAAACTAGATTGGTAGGTGGATGGGATTCTGATCAGTAGTTCAGCAGGGAGAGAAGCTGAGATGACATCAGAAATGAAAATGTTCGTGAGTGTGGAAGGGCAGAGGTAACATAGCTGAGATAAAAAATTGAGTTTAGCAAGGCTGTATGGAACAAATTTTAATTGAAGGACCTTG
This sequence comes from Chiloscyllium punctatum, assembly GCF_047496795.1. Lineage (NCBI taxonomy): Eukaryota > Metazoa > Chordata > Chondrichthyes > Orectolobiformes > Hemiscylliidae > Chiloscyllium > Chiloscyllium punctatum. The sequence goes on along the minus strand of NC_092757.1, from coordinate 83,950,496 downwards.
CGAAGTAAGACAGATGAGCTTTGGGAGCAGACAGGCACGTAGGAGTATGAATATCATAGCAATGACCAAGATGTGGTTGAAAGATGGGTAAGATTAGCAGCTTAATATTCCTGGTAATTAGGGTACTTGACAAATAGGGGGATAGGAGCAAAAGGGTTGCAATATTGATCAAGAAATCAATCATAACATTGAAGAAATAACTCTGCAAAGCAGGAAGAAATGTTCGTAAGAAGCACTTTGGAGATAGTGACCATAGTTATTGAAAAGGATAAGCACAGGCTAGGAATAAAATTCTAAGCTGGGGAAGCTAATTTACTAAAATAAGATACAGTTTGGTCTGAATGGCATGGGAGCAGCTATTAGAACAGAGGAAGGCATTCAAGGAGGAAATAGCAAGAGTTCTGGCAAATAGGTTACCGTGAAGACAAAAGGTGAGACTACGACCGTTGAACCCTAGATGTGAAGGAAAGTAAGAGTTGGGATTAATAAAAAGAAGTAAATGTTATAGCAGGTACAGAAGGTTTAATATGGCAGAATTCCCAGAGGAGTATACCGAGGAAGCTTGATTATCCGAAGGACACGGGCGGGGAGTATTTCATAATCCAAGATGGAGGACGGGAAAAATTTCTGGCTGTAAGAGCTGCTCCTTGTTTTTTTTTGAGGTATTTTAGGTGTTGGAGGTTATTTCCTTGAATTCCAGGAGCAGCAATCACTGTTTTATATGCTGTTGCATTGTTTTGGAACTTTGGAAAAAAAAAGTCAAAACAACAGCAGCTTTAAAAGGGAGGAGAGCAGACAAAGGAAGCACATGGTGGGGACAGTGCAGGAGACAAAGAGAGAACCTGCACAGTTACCGCCTTTGCTGTTTGAATTCGTGTAACGCTGGACATTGGAGTGCATCTGGGAAAATTAACAAACAGTTAATCTTGGAGGATCTGTTGGGCGAATTTCATAGCACAGAATCAGATTAGTTAATTGTAGTTTTAAATCTGTCCAAGAGAAAGGCTGCAGTAGTGAGTATAGTGGATTCTTTTGTAATTATATGTTTTTGGAGATAAGTCTCTTGATTAAACTTGAATAAGACGGTGTTATTTTCTGGGTCTGTAGATTGTGAAGGAGCAAAAATGGTCTTTGCAGTGATATGTACTTCTTGTCAGATGTGGGAGTTTAAAGAGAGTTTAAGCGTTACTGCAGATTATATCTGCCATAAATGCTGTTGGATGCGAATCTTATCAGATGGAATTGATAGGTTGGAGAGACAGATAGAAGCGATGAGGAATTTGCAACAGCAACAGTATGTGATGGATGGCAGATATAGGAAGGGGGGAAAGTCTCAGATACAGTCACATAGATGGGTTAACTCCAGGAAGGGTAAGAGAGGTAGGCAGCTAGTGCAGGAGTCTTTTGTGGATATACCCACTTTAAACAGGTATGTTGTTTTGGAAAATGTAGGGGTTGATGGATTCTCAGGGGAACGGAGCACGAACAGATAAGTTTCTGGTGTTGAGACTGGCTCTAATGCAACGAGGGGTACGTCGGTTTCCAAGAAATCAATTGTGTTAGGGGATTCTGTAGTCAGAGGTACAGACAGAGGTTCTGTGGCCAACAGAGAAAAAGCAGAATGGTGTGTTGTTTCCCTGGAGCCAGGATCAAGGATGTCTCAGAGAGGGTGCAGAATGTTCTCACGGGGAGAGGGGCCAGCAGGAGGCCATTGTCCACATTGGAACCAACGACATTGGAAGGGAAAAGGTTGAGACTCTGAAGGGAGATTACAGAGAGTTAGGCAGAAATTTAAAAAGGAGGTCTTCAAGGATAGTAATATCTGGATTACTCCCAGTGCTACGAGCTAGTGAGGGCAGGAATAGGAGGATAGAGCACATGAATGCATGGCTGAGGAGCTGGTGTATGGGAGAAGGATTCGCATTTTTGGATCATTGGAATCTCTTTTGGGGTAGAAGTGACCTGTACAAGAAGGACGGATTGCACCTAAATTGGAAGGGGACTAATATACTGGCAGGGAAATTTGCTAGAACTGCTTGGGAGAATTTAAACTAGTAAGGTGGGGGGAGTGGGACCCAGGAGATAGTGAGGAAAGAGAGCGATCTGAGACTGGTACAGCTGAGAACAGAAGTGAGTCAAACAGTCAGGGCAGGCAGGGACAAGGTAGGATGAAAAAATTAAACCACTTATTTCAATGCAAAGGCCTAACAGGGAAGGCAGATGACCTCAGGGCATGGTTAGGAACATGGGACTGGGATATCATAGCAATTATGGAAACATGGCTCAGGGATGGGCAGGACTGGCAGCTTAATGTTCCAGGATACAAATGCTACAGGAAGGATAGAAAGGGAGGCAAGAGAGGAGGGGGTGTGGCATTTTTGATAAGGGATAGCATTACAGTTGTGCTAAGGGAGGATATTCCTGGAAATACATCCAGGGAGGTTATTTGGGTGGAACTGAGAAATAAGAAAGGGATGATCACTTTATTGGGATTGTATTATAGACCCCCCAATAGTCAGAGGGAAATTGAGAAACAAACTTGTAAGGCGATCTCAGCTATCTGTAAAAATAATAGGGTAGTTATGGTAGGGGATTTTAACTTTCCAAACATTGACTGGGACTGCCATAGTGTTAAAGGTTTAGATGGAGAGGAATTTCTTAAATGCCTACAAGATTCTTATTCGTATATGATGTACCTACTAGAGAAGGTGCAAAACTTGACATGCTCTTGGGAAATAAGGCAGGGTAGGTGACAGGTGTCAGTGGGGGAGCACTTTGGGGCCAGCAACCATAATTCTATTAGTTTTAAAATAGTGATGGAAAAGGATAGACCAGAAGTTCTAAATTGAATTTCTAAATTGGAGAAAGGCCAATTTTGATGGTATTAGGCAAGAACTTTCAAAAGCTGATTGGAGGCAGATGTTCGCAGGTAAAGGGACAGCTGGAAAATGGGAAGCCTTCAGAAATGAGATAACAAGAATCCAGAGAAAGTATATTCCTGTCAGGGTGAAAGGGAAGGCTGGTAGGTGTAGGGAATGCTGGATGACTAAAGAAATTGAGGGTTTGGTTAAGAAAAAGAAGGAAGCATATGTCAGGTATAGACAGGATAAATCGAGTGAATCCTTAGAAGAGTATAAAGAAAGTAGGAGTATACTTAAGAGGGAAATCAGGGCAAAACGGGAACATGAGATAGCATTGGCAAATAGAATTAAGGAGAATCCAAAGGGTTTTTACAAATATATTAAGGAGAAAAAGGTAACTAGGGAGAGAATAGGGCCCCTCAAAGATCAGCAAGGCGGCCTTTGTGTGGAGCCACAGAAAATGGGGGAGAGGCTAAATGAATATTTTGCATCAGTATTTACTGTGGAAAAGGATGTGGAAGATGTAGACTGTAGGGAAATAGATGGCGATATCTTGCAAAATGTCCAGATTACAGAGGAGGAAGTGATGGATGCCTTGAAACGGTTAAAGGTGGATAAATCCCCAGGACTTGATCAGGTGTACCCGAGAACTCTGTGGGAAGCTAGAGAAGTGATTGCTGGGCCTCTTGCTGAGATATTTGTATCATCGATAGTCACAGGTGAGGTGCCGGAAGACTGGAGGTTGGCAAACGTGGTGCCACTGTTTAAGAAGGGCGGTAAAGACCAAGCCAGGGAACTATAGATCGGTGAGCCTGACCTCGGTGGTGGGCAAGTTGTTGGAGGGAATCCTGAGGGACAGGATGTACATGTATTTGGAAAGGCAAGGACTGACTAGGGATAGTCAACATGGCTTTGTGCGTGGGAAATCACGTCTCACAAACTTGATAGAGTTTTTTGAAGAAGTATCAAAGAAGATTGATGAGGGCAGAGCGGTAGATGTGATCTAAATGGACTTCAGTAAGGCGTTCGACAAGGTTCCCCATGGGAGACTGATTAGCAAAGTCAGATCTCACTGAATACAGGGAGAACTAGCCATTTGTATACAGAACTGGCTCAAAGGTAGAAGACAGAGGGTGGTGGTGGAGGGTTGTTTTTCAGATTGGAGGCCTGTGACCAGTGGAGTGCCACAAGGATCGGTGGTGGGTCCTCTAATTTTTGTCATTTACATAAATGATTTGGATGTGAGGATAAGAGGTACAGTTAATAAGTTTGCAGATGACACCAAAATTGGAGGTGTAGTGGACAGTGAAGAGGGTTACCTCAAATTACAACAGGATCTGGACCAGATGGGCCAATGGACTGAGAAGTGGCAGATGGAGTTTAATTCAGATAAATGCGAGGTGCTGCATTTTGGGAAAGCAAATCTTAGCAGGACTTATCCACTTAATGGTAAAGTCCTAGGGAGTGTTGCTGAATAAAGAGACCTTGGAGTGCAGGTTCATAGCTCCTTGAAAGTGGAGTCGCAGGTAGATAGGATAGTGAAGAAGGTGTTTGGTATGTTTTTCTTTATTGGTCAGAATATTGAGTACAGGAGTTGGGAGGTCACCTTGCAGCTGTACAGGACATTGGTTAGGCCACTATTTGAACATTGCGTGCAATTCTGGTCTCCTTCCTATTGGAAAGATGTTGAGAAACTTGAAAGGTTTCAGAAAAGATTTACAAGAATGTTGCCAGGGTTGGAGGATCTGAGCTACAAGGAGAGGCTGAACAGGCTGGGGCTGTTTTCCCTGGAGGGTCGGAGGCTGAGGGGTGACCTTATAGAGGTTTACAAAATTATGAGGGGCATAGATAGGATAAATAGGCAAACTCTTTTCCCTAGGGTTGGGGAGTTCAGAACTAGAGGTCATAGGTTTAGGGTGAGAGGGGAAAGATATAAAAGAGACCTAAGGGGCAACTTTTTCACATAGAGGGTGGTACGTGTATGGAATGAGCTGCCAGAGGAATTGGTGGAGGCTGGTACAATTGTAACATTTAAGAGGCATTTGGATGGGTATATATATGAACAGGAAGGGTTTGGAAGGATATGGGCAGGGTGCTGGCAAGTGGGACTAGATTGGGTTGGGATATCTGGTCGGCATGGACGGGTTGGACCGAAGGGTCTGTTTCCATGCTGTTCATCTCTATGACTCTATGACTATCTGACTCTAATTGAATACCTGATAATCGAATGCTGGGTCGCGTCGTTAGCCAAGCATTGGGACCTTGCAATCTTGTTTTGATAATCTGCAGTTCAGTTAGTCAAATGCTAGACAATCAAAGTTGCTCTGTAAAAGGTGGAGGGGGTGATCTTAAAGGGAAAGTTAAAAAGTGAAGAGAAAGCATTGGCAGGTCTAATAAAAGAAAACCCAAAAGGGTTTTTTTTAACATAAAGTGCAAGGGAATAACTAGGGAAAAAGTCCTTTAGGACCCATGGAGGTAATCTGTGTGTGGACTTGGAAGACATGAGTAGAACCCTCAATGAATACTGTCGGTTGATATTCATAATGAAAAAATACAATGCAGGAATAGATATCAGGGTAGGGAACTGCGAAGTATTAAAGATTAACAGAGAAAGAGGTACAGCAGGCCTTAAAAGTGAATAAATCGGCTGACTCGGGTGAATCCCATACTACGGAGATAGGCAGGGAAGGAGATATTCGGGGCTCTGATAGTATTTTCAAATCGTTCAACTACCTGTCATGATTGATTCATGTGGGGTTGCAGATTTGCAAGTTAATGGATTTAGATTAAATCAGTTGATGCTTTGATGCTTTTAAAATGGATACAGTAAAACGTCTATGCATTTCCCGCTTGACCTGCTCCTCTTCCCTGAAACTTTCCTATTTTCAATGTTTTAATAATTTGAAGCTGTTTTAGTGCAGATGCTTTGGGATTAGCTCCTTACATTAACTTTTTAATTGAAAGCAACTTTATCCCAATGTCAAATTTTGCAGAGATACATTGCTGTTATTTAATTATTTAGAGCATGCAGACTGACTTTTAAATAAATATTCCTGTTTAGGATTGACAAACTGGAAGGCCCAATTTTTAACACTGTTTCTGACTCTCACTGATGTTTTGTGGAGCAATAAATACACTGTTCTAGTAGCAATCATGTAATTAGCAGTGACATCATGGCATCTTTTAATAATCCCCACAGTGAATTCCCAGTTGTGGCTGCAGGATGACAATTTTTGTGGTGTGGTAGGAAAAGTAAAATGTCAAGAGGCACAAGCTAATTTATATGATGATTAGCTTCACTTTGAGCCACACGAGCTCTCATCAGAATACTTCTACGGGGACACTGTGCAAAAACAGGCACCAAACTTATGTCTGGAGTAGGGAGCATCTCTGGGCTCCTTGCTTGCTCTCTTGCTGTTCACTTTGTCTATCTTAATGCTCACAGAAGCGGTGAGTACTTCTCTCTTCGGTGAGTTGAAGAAACCAGCTAAGAGGCATGCCATAAGAACATGGCATCTAGTTAATGAGGTGAGTTTAGGACAATTGAAGTCGATGACCTGCCTCCCTAAGAGAAACCTCCATGAATCTCTGAACTGACTTAGCTATTTTCTTCTAAGATCCATATCCTGCATTGATGTAGCCCTTTCAACATGGAAAAAAACTTTCTAAGGTCTTTTAGACCTTAAGACAAAAACAAATCTAGCCAAAGGTCAGTGGCTAAACCACTTGCATGTCAGACTGAGATGGCTGATTATGAAAGCTTCAAGGTTTGATTCTTACTTTGAATGAGCTAAATTTAAAGCAAGAATTGGTAAGAATTTTGTCATTGCTCATAACACCCATGCACATAGAAGCTGAATTTGCTGGGGCTGTTTTGAAACTTGTACTTTCTAGCAGGAATCACCTATACATGTGGATTTATAGTGAGTTAAGGGCAGTGATTGGGTTTTGTTGAAGTGCCTCACCACAATTGTGTTCTACTGAGAGATCCTGTCATGCTGTCTATTAGAAATAATTCAGAGTTTTTGTCTTTGAAGAATTAAAAAGTTTTACAGCAGAAATTGTACTTACAAGGGCAAGGGACACTTTAATGCAAATAAACTTCTCTTCATTTGAATAAAGAGACTTTGGTATCGAGTAAAGAAACTTCGGAAAGGCGATGGCCTAGTGATGTTATTGCTGGACTGTTGATCCAGAGACCCGGGACCTGGATTCGAATCCTGCCATGGCAAATGGTAAAAATTTGAAATCAATAAAAACCTGGAAATATGAGTCTAATGGTGACGATGAAACCATTGTTGATCGTCTAGTTCACTAACGTCCTTTAGGGAAGGAAGCTGTCACTCTTACCTGGTCTGGTGTACGTGTGGCTATGATCCACAGCAGTATGGTTGACTCTTTACTGGCCTCTGGGATGGGCAATACATGCTAGTCTAGCCAGTGATGTCCACATCCTGTGTAATGAATAAAAAAAAACTTTGGTATTACTGGAAAGATGTTGTGAAACTTGAAAGGGTTCAGAAAAGATTTACAAGGATGTTGCCAGGGTTGGAGGATTTGAGCTAAAGGGAGAGGCTGAACAGGCTGGGGCTGTTTTCCATGGAGTGTTGGAAGATGAGGGGTGACCTTACAGAGGTTTACAAAACTATGAGGGGCATGGATAGGGTAAATAGGCAAACTCTTTTCCCTGGAATTGAGGAGTCCAGAACTAGAGGGCATAGATTTAAGGTGAGAGGGGAAAGATATAAAAGAGACCTACGGGGCCACGTTTTCACACAGAGGGTGGTACGTGTATGGAATGTGCTACCAGAGGAAGTGGTGGAGGCTGGTACAATTGCAACATTTAAAAGGCATTTGGATGGGTATATGAATAGGAAGGGTTTGGAGGGATGTGGGCCGGGTGCTGGCAAATGGGAGTAGATTGGGTTGAGATATCTGGTCGGCATGGACGGGTTGGACCGAAGGGTCTTTTTCCATGCTGTACATCTCTATGACTTTATGACATGTTTTTCTGTGTTTTACTGAAATCCTTTCAAAGGTAGAATATGGAAGGCAATATAGAAGGAACAGAAAAACTTAAATATGTGGATATTTCTGTGAAAAATGAGCTAAAACGTGTTCTGTAAAGCTTCCATGTGAAGGTGTGTACAACATTTTCATCAAATGGTGTGTGCATATTTTGAGTGGATTGAAAGAGATTACTGTAAAATGCAGTGGGCTTTTATATGGGGGAAGAAAAGCAAAGCTGTGAGGAAAGTAACATAGATGGAATACGAGTTAGTGGGTTTTGAGAAGATTTGTAGCTCAGGGTGAGGTTCTGGATGTAGGTTTGCTCACTGAGCTGGAAGGTACATTTTTAAACGTTTTGTCAGCATACTAGGTAACTTTATCAGTGAGCCTCCGGATGGAATACTGGTGGCATGGTCTGCTTTCTATTTATGTGTTTAGGTTTCTTTGGATTGGTGATGTCATTTCCTGTGATGTCATTACCTGTTCTTTTTCTCATGGGGTGTTAAATGGGATCCAAGTCAATGTGTTTGTTGATAGAGTTCTGGTTGGAATGTCATGTTTCTTGGAATTTTCGTGCATGGCTTTCCAACCAGAACTCTATCAACAAACACATTGACTTGGATCCCACTTAACACCCCATGAGAAAAAGCACAGGAAATGACATCACCACAGGAAATAACACCACCAATCCAAGGAAACCTAAACACATAAATAGAAAGTGGGCCATGCCACCAGTTCATCATCCAGAGGCTCACTGATGATGTTACCTAGTATGGTGACGAAACATCTGAAAACAAACATTCCAGCTCAGCAAGCAAACCTACATCCTGGATAATGAGTGTTTTTGGATTTGAAATTATACCCTGGTTAGTTTTGAGATATCGAATAAGCTCCGTAATATTCTAAGTAGACAAGGAATTTTTTTTCACATAGGACCATCTGCCATAATAATATTTCTAAAATTTATGTTAGCAATATTAAAATGTCAATAATCAAACTAGACATATAATTATGATATCTTTTAAAATCACTGAAAACTGTCATTTTGAATTTTCAACTGAAAGTTTCAGTGCTTGCAGTAACTATCAAAACCTTATCAGATTTAAACAGACACGCAACAGATCCAATTATAAATTTAATTTTGCATAAAAGTGGAGAATACATTTCCAAATCAAATCCAACTCCAAGTCAAAAGTCGTGGTAAAAACTGACATTAACCATCAAGGGTAAAATTAGTTGTGTCGCAGCAGCTTTTGCTCCAATAAGGTAATTGTTATGGGAGACTTTAACTTTCCAAATATTGACTGGGAATATTATTGTTCAAATACTTTAGATAGGTCAGTTTTTGTCCAGTGTGTGCAGGAGGGTTTCCTGACATCGTATGTGGACAGGCCAACAAGGGGAAAAGCATTAAGTTTGGTACTGGGTAGATTTGGAGGTAGGTGAGCACTTTGGTATTAGTGACCACAATTCAGTTATATTTACTTTGGATGGAAAGTGATAGGTATATACCACAAGGCAAGAGTGAAAGCTGCGGCAAAGGCAATTATGATGCAATGATGCAAGATTTAGGATGCATAGGATGGGGAAGGAAACTATAGGGGATAGGCACAATTGAAATGTGGAGCTTATTCAAGGATCAGTTAGTGTGGGTCCTTGATAATGATGTACCAGTCAGGCAGGGAGGAAGTTGTCAAGTCAGAAACCATGGATTCCTAAGGAAGTTGAATCTCTTGTCAAGAGGAAGAAGAAAGGATTAGGATGAGATGTGATGGTTCAGTTAGGGTGCTTAAGAGTTACAAGTTAGCCAGGAAAGACCTAAAGAGAGTGGTAAGAAGAGCCAGGAGGGGACTTGGAGTAGTTAGCGGTTAGGATCAAGGAAAACCCTCAGGCTTTCTGTAGGTACATTAGGAATAAAAGTTTAGGGCCAATCAAGCATAGTAGTGAGAAGTTGTGCGTGAAGTCAGAGGAGATAGGGGAAGTGGTAAATGAATACTTTCCGTCAGTGTTCCCTCTAGGAAAAGACAATGTGGTCGAGGAGAATACTGAGATACAGGCTACTAGACTAGATGGGATTGAGTTGCATAAGGAGGTGTGTAAAAATAGGTAAGTCCCCTGAGCTGAATGGGATTTATCCTAGGATTCTCTAGGAAGCTGGGGGGAGATTGCCAAGCCTTTGGCTTTGATCTTTATGTCATCATGGTCTACAGGAATAGTGCTAAGAGAATGGAGGATAGCAAATGTTGTTCCTTTGTTCAAGAAGGGGGAGTAGAGAAACCCTGGAAATTATAGACCTGTAAGCCTTGCTTCAGTTGTGAGTAAAGTATTGGAAAGGGTTATAAGAAAGAGGGTTTATAATCATCTAGAAAGGAATAAGTTGATTTGGGATATTCAACAAGGTTTTGTGAAGGGTAGGTTGTGCTTCACAACCTTATTGAGTTCTTTAAGAAGGTGACCAAACAGGTGGATAAGGTAAAGTGGTTGGATGTGGTTTATATGGATTTCAATAAGATGTTTGATAAGGTTCCCTACGGTAGGCTATTGCACAAAATATGGAGGCATGGGATTGAAGGTAATTTAGCAGTTTGGATCAGGAATTGGCTAGCTGAAAGAAGACAGAAGGTGGTGGATGATGGTAAATATTCATCCTGGAGTTAAGTTACTAGTGGTATACTGCAAGGATCTGTTTTAGGGCCACTGCTCTTCGTCATTTTTATAAATGACCTGGATGAGGGCATAGAAGGATGGGTTAGTAAACTTGCAGATGACACTAAGGTCGGTGTATAGTTGTGAATAGTGACAAAGGATGTTGTAGGTTACAGAGAGATCAGATGGGCCACTGGGGCTAAAGAGTGGCAGGTGATGTTTAATTTAGATAAAAGCGAAGTATTGCGTTTTAGGAAAGCAAATCTTAGCAGGACTTAATGGTAAGGTCCTAGGGAGTGTTGTTGAACAAAGAAACCTTTTGAGTGCAGGTTCAAATTTCCTTGAAAGTAGAGTCACAAGTAGATAGGATAGTGAAGATGGCAGTTGGTATGCTTTCCTTTATTGGTCAGAGTATTGAGTACAGGAGTTAGGTCATGTTGTGGCAGTACAAGACGTTTGTTAGACTACTGTTGGAATATTGCGTGCAATTCTGGTCTCCTTCCTATTGGAAGGATGTTGTGAAACTTGAAAGGGTTCAGAAAAGATTTACAAGGATGTTGCCAGGGTTGGAGGGTTTGAGCGATAGGGAGAGGCTGAACAGGCTGGGGCTGTTGAAGGCTGAAGGGTGACCTCCATAGAGGTTTATAAAGTCATGAGGGGCATGGATAGGATAAATTGACAAAGTCTTTTCCCTGGGGTGGGTGAGTCCAGAACTAAAGGGCATAGATTTAGGGTGAGAGGAGCAAGATATAAGAGAGACCTACGGTGCAACTTTTTCACGCAGAAGGTGGGCATGTATGGAATGAGCTGCCAGAGGAAGTGGTGGAGTCTGGTACAATTGCAGCATTTAAAAGGCGTCTGGATGGGTATATGAATAGGAAGGATTTGGAGGGATATGGACCAAGTGCTGGCAAATGGGTTGGGATATCTGGTCAGCATGGATGAGTTGGACTGAAGGGTCTGTTTCCGTGTTGTACATCTCTATGAAATAAGCTGCAGAGTTGGGCTGAGAGGTGGCAAATGGAGTTTAATGTGGTAAAGTGTGAGGTGATTGACTTTGGAAGGAGTAACAGGAATGCAAAGTACTGGGCTAATGTTAAGATTCTTGGTAGTATAGATGAATAAATGAGCAGAGAGATCTTGGTGTCCAAGTATATAGATCCTTGAAAGTTGCCACTCAGGTTGACAGAGTTGTTAAGAAGGTATATGGTGTGTTCGCTTTTATTGGTAGATGGATTGAGTTTCAGAACTGAGATCATGATGCAGCTGTACAAAACTCTGGTGCGGCCACATTTGGAATATTGTGTACAGTACTGGTCACTGCATTATAGGAAGGATATGGAAGCTTTGGAAAGGGTTTAGAGGAGATTTACTAGGATATTGCCTGGTATGTAGAGAAGGTTTTAGAGGAAAGGCTGAGGGACTTGAGGCTGTTTTCGTTCGAGAGGAGAAAGTTGAGAGGTGACTTAATTGAGACATATAATCAGAGGGTTAGATAGGTTGGACAGTGAGACCCTTTTTCTTCGGATGGCAATGGCTAGCACGGGGGGTACATAGCTTTACATTTGAGGGATAATAGCGATAGGACAGATGTCAGAGGTAGTTTCTTTACTTAGTGGGTAGTAGGGGCATGGAACGCATTGCCTGCAACAGTAGTAAACTTGCCAATTTAAGGGCATTTAAATGGTCATTGGATGGGCATATGGACGTGAATTAAATAGTGTAGGTTAGATGGGCTTCAGATTGTTGCGCTGACCTGTGGAACCACCGAGGGCCTATATTGCTCTGTAATGTTTTGTGCTCTATGAAAGGAGCCTTCAGTATTTGAAGATTGTAAACTGATCTGTCGAAAAAGATTCCAATGTTTTCTGAGTGAAAACTCTATTTGCTGTGGTATGATCCAATACTGAGGTTTTGGTACAATTTAAAATCAGTGAAGCCTGATTTATACAGCAGCTAATAATCAAATTTGTGAACTGATTTGAATTTAACCAACTCCTTCCTTCCAAATGCTTGACAGTTGTCACACAGCTGGTTACTTTTTTCTAAAAGCTGTTCCTTTTCTCAAGGATAGTATATCCTTGATTTTTTTTCAGAGGGGTCATAAAACTGTCCCAGTTCCAATTAGACTGGTTTGGTCCAGAGATTAAAGGGTATTGAGAGGCCTTTTTGTTTGTATGTAAACAGATGAGACTTGAGGGCAAAGTGGTCATGTTTTAGAAGTGACTTGTATAATGAAAGAGTGGTCAGTTCTCTGGCTGAGCGGTTCAGTCCAGAACTAGTTAGAAGTTGAGCCGTGTGAAACCTTTCTCTCTCTCTCTCTCTCTCTCTCTGTCTCTCTTTCTTTCTGTCCTTCTAACTTCAATCTATAGGCATCTGCTCCTTTTTAAACTCTTTTTTTAAAGGGAGTTTGCTTATTGGGACTGTTGTGTATATTTGGAACAGCAGAATTAAGTCTAGTTTTGATAGACTGAGTTCTGTAGGGGATCTTTATTCTATTCTTTCTGTTTCATTGTGTCATTTTGTGAATAAATTTCTGTCTCTTTTAAAACCTAGTAGTCAACCTAGCTAACTTACTCTGGGTAATTTTCACTGTACACTTACTGAAACAAATTGCAAAATTATGGTCTGGGTTGCCTACTCAAGAATGTTTTGAGTGGTCTGGCCTCATCCATACATAGTGTGTAACTCAATTTTCCTGCTTGAATTTGCTAATTAGCTTTTTTGTTTTCAAGGTTTTGTGTAGAATTAGGGATTAATTTCCAATTTGCAAAGTTGTATCATTTTAGCTCCAACTTCCTAATTTAGAATTGGCCATGATGCATAATTCATGTGTTTTGTGATAAGACCTGTCTTACTCTCAAACAAATAGTATGCAAAAGCATTTACTTTAATATACCACATAAGGTATATGTATGTCCATTTCATACCAGTTTTCTTTATTTCTTTCTCATTGTAGGACATGCTCAAGTGTCGATACTGATCCATGAGAATTGATGGTTGCAAACAGCATTTCGACAACTTTCCTATTCTCATTCATTGTCCATATATGAACACGTCTGTAGTGATTTTGGATAGTATTTGGAAAAAATAGGTGCTTTGGATCTATTTTGCTGTTTATCATAGTTAACAATTTTTGCCAAATTGAATGATGTTTATCCTTAGCTTAGTAGACTTTCTGCTGTATTGTGTGTTTAATGATCAAAAACTGGGTGTGGCACAACTGCATTGGAAAACTTGTTTCAACAGCATTTGACAAGTTATTTCTTTGGTTGTTTAGAGGTGGATTTAACACTGTTTTACAGTCTCTCCAGTGTGTTCTAAATGTACCGCTGTGGTCAGTATTCATCCATAGGCTTCAATAGTGATTTTCAAACTTTTTAGAAATAATGAAACCTTAGATCACAGAAGGAAGGCTATTTGATTTATTATACATGTATCTAGAGCAGTGTATTTTCTTTTTACCTTCAAGTTTTTAAAATTCAGTTTCCTTTTTAATAATTATTGAATATTCAGATATGCAAAAAAAGGGGATTGAAGTTAAAATCAGTTCAGAACTTATGGCAGAGGGGTCAAAGAACCAAATAGCCTATCCTTGTTCTTTGTTTGTATGTTCACTCTTTTAGGTAATGCATTTGAGCTCCTTATAACTCATGGAAATAAATAACATAGACAGCATGGAAGAAGGTCTTTATCCTGTCTTTATCAATGGTAAAATGGCTTAATCCGCCTAATTCCAGAGAGACAGTCCTTAACTTTTTTTTCTAATTCTGCCAGTTTAAAATCCTTGATTCCTGGTTATTAATCCCACTGCTGAGGGGAAAAAAGGGTTTTCCTATCCACTCTGCCCAGGTCCATTGTAATTTTATTTTTGTAGATAAATCTTCCACAACTTTCTCATTTCGCCTATTTTGTTTCCCTCATATTTTCCTGTTTCTTTTGTCAGTTACCTTAAAGTTGTACACTCTGATTAGTGCCTTCTCTGTCATTGCAATCTGATTAATGTTTCAAAATCTTTCACTGATTTTGAAAACCTAGTTTATCTGCATTTGACATATTTGTGAATCTCTTCTTCACCTTCTCTGCCTCACGGAGAAAAGCCTTTCCACTCAGCAAGTCTGCCCTCCCTCTCTCTCTCCTTTCTTGCTTCCCCCCCCCCCCCCCCCGCCGTACTTAGTGATTTATGATTCTGGTAAATCTCCTGAAATGTGGTACCAAGAAGTAAAAGCAATAGTCCATGATTTATTATCAGCGACTGTTTAAGTCAATTGTTTAGCCTATAGTTTGTTTTAAATGTGAGGCTTTTAGGTCAATTTCTCCATGTCAAAAGAATATCATCAGTGGAACTGTGTGGAAATACTTGGATGTCACCTTGTGAAGGGCAGATTTTCTTTTTATTTTACAAGAGGGGAGATGAGGGTTGGTGGTGTTAGAGGACTTAATGTTATTCACTATCCTTCTGTGTGGGTATTTGTGAAAAGCACTCTGAAAATCTATATTCACCACATCCCCTGGCTCTCCATTGTCTACACTCAAATAACTTCCTGAAAAAAATCTAATTTTGCCAAACGTAATTTCCTTTTCATAATTCCATGTTGATCTTGTCCAATTTTGCCATTTTTTCCTAAATGGTTGGTTATCACATCCATTTATAATAGATACTGACATTTTCCTGATTAAAGATATCAAGCCAATCAATCTATAGTTCTCTTCTCTCCATCCTTCCTTGGGTTTACATTTGCTGCTTCCAGCCAGCAAGAATCTTTCCAGAGTCTTTGGAATTGTGAAAGATAGCTTTAGGGTGCAGGACCTGGAGTGTAGGGAGGTTAGGAATATGGCATCAATCTTAAAGGAGGGTGCCTGTAAACAGAAGAGTGGCTTGAAGTGTGTATACTTTAATGCCAGAAGTATACGAAATAAGGTAGGTGAACTCGCAGCGTGGGTTGGTACCTGGGACTTCGATGTTGTGGCTATTACGGAGACGTGGCTAGATCAGGGACAGGATTGGCTGTTGCAGGTTCCAGGGTTTAAATGTTTTAGTAGGGTCAGAGGTGGGGGTAAAAGAGGGGGGGGGTGTGGCTTTGCTTGTCAAAGATAGTATTACAGCGGTGGAAAGGAAGATGGACGAAGATTTGTCATCTGAGGTAGTTTGGGTTGAGGTTAGGAATAGGAGAGGTGAGGTCACCCTGTTAGGAGTCTTTTACAGGCCTCCTAATAGTCCTAGAATCGTTGAAGAAAGGATTGCGAAGATGATTCAGGAGAAGAGTGACAGTAATAGGGTGATTGTTATGGGAGACTTTAACTTTCCTGATATTGATTGGGAAAGCTATAGCTCAAGTTCGTTAGATGGGTCAGTGTTTGTGCAATGTGTGCAGGAGAGTTTCCTAACACAATATGTAGATAAGCCAACAAGAGGTGAGGCCATACTGGATTTGGTTCTGGGTAACGAACCAGGCCAGGTATTAGAACTAGAGGTAGGTGAGCACTTTGGGGACAGTGACCACAATTCGGTGATTTTTACTCTAGTGATGGAGAGGGATAAGTGTGTACTACAGGGCAAGAGTTATAGCTGGGGGCAGGGAAATTATGATGCATTGAGGCATGATTTAGGATGTGTGGATTGGAAAAGTAGATTCCAAGGCAAGAGCGTAATTGATATGTGGAACTTGTTCAAGGAGCAACTATTGAGTGTCCTTGATAAGTACGTACCTATCAGGCAGGGAGGAAAGGGTCGTGTGGGGGAGCCGTGGTTTAATAAGGAGTTGGAATCCCTTGTTAAATGGAAGAGGGCGGCCTTTGTAAAGATGAGGCGTGAAGGTTCAATAGGGGCGATTGAGAGTTATAAGGTAGCCCGGAAGGACCTGAAGAGAGAGCTAAGAGCAGCAAGGAGGGGACATGAAAGGTCCTTAGTTGGTAGGATTAGGGAAAACCCTAAGGCTTTCTATAGGTATGTTAGGAATAAAAGAATGACTAGGGAAGGAATAGGTCCAATCAAGGATAGTAATGGGAAGTTGCGTGTGGAGGCTGAAGAGATTGGGGAGGCGCTGAATGAATACTTTTCGTCAGTATTCACTCAGGAACAGGATATTGTTGTCGATATGAATACTGAGGCACGAATAAGTAGAATGGATGGCTTTGAGATATGTAGAGAAGAGGTGTTGGAAATTCTGGCAAGGGTGAAAATAGATAAGTCCCCTGGGCCTGATGGCATTTATCCTAAGATTCTCTGGGAAGCAAGGGAGGAGATTGCAGAGCCATTGGCCTTGATTTTTGTGTCCTCTTTGTCGACAGGAGTAGTGCCAGAGGACTTGAGGCTAGCAAATGTGGTTCCCTTCTTCAAGAAGGGGAGTAGGGATAATCCTAGTAACTATAGGCCTGTGAGTCTCACTTCTGTTGTGGGCAAAGTCTTAGAGAGAATTGTAAGGGATAGGATTTATGAACATTTGGATAGGAATAATGTGATCAAGGATAGTCAGCATGGTTTTGTGAAGGGCAGGTCGTGCCTCACAAACCTTATTGAATTCTTTGAGAAGGTGACTAAGGAGGTAGATGAGGGGAAAGCGGTAGATGTGGTATATATGGATTTTAGTAAGGCGTTTGATAAGGTCCCCCATGGTAGGCTACTGCAGAAAATACAGAGATATGGCATTGAGGGTGAGTTGGAGGTTTGGATTAGGAATTGGCTCTCTGGAAGAAGACAGAGGGTAGTAGTTGATGGCAAAGGTTCATCTTGGAGTGCCGTCACTAGCGGTGTTCCGCAAGGATCTGTTTTGGGACCATTGCTGTTTGTCATTTTTATAAATGACCTGGAGGAAGGGTTAGAAGGTTGGGTGAGCAAGTTTGCGGATGATACGAAAGTCGGAGGAGTTGTAGACAGTGAGGAAGGATATGGCAGGTTACAGCGGGATATAGAGAAGCTGCAGAGCTGGGCAGAAAGGTGGCAAATGGAGTTCAATGTAGCTAAGTGTGAAGTGATTCACTTTGGTAAGAGTAATAAAAAGATGGATTACTGGGCTAATGGTAGACTACTTGGTAGTGTGGAAGAGCAGAGGGATCTTGGTGTCCATGTACACAGATCTCTGAAAGTTGCCACCCAGGTAAATAGTGCAGTGAAGAAGGCATATGGCGTACTGGCTTTTATTGGTAGAGGAATTGAGTTCCGGAGTCCTGCGGTCATGCTGCAGTTGTATAAGACTCTGGTGCGGCCGCATCTGGAATATTGTGTGCAGTTTTGGTCGCCATACTATAGGAAGGATGTGGAGGCACTGGAACGGGTGCAGAGGAAGTTTACCAGGATGTTGCCTGGTATGGTAGGAAGATCCTATGAGGAAAGGCTGAGGCACTTGGGGTTGTTTTCATTGGAGAAAAGAAGGTCTAGGGGTGATTTGATAGAGGTGTACAAGATGATTAGGAGGCTAGATAGGGTTGACAGTGAGAACCTTTTTCCACGTATGGAGTCAGCTATTACAAGGGGGCATAGCTTTAAATTAAGGGGGGGTAGATATAGGACTGATGTTAGGGGTAGGTTCTTCACTCAGCGAGTTGTAAGTTCATGGAATGCCCTGCCAGTAGCAGTAGTGGACGCTCCCTCTTTATGGGTATTTAAGCGGGCATTGGATAGGTATATGGAGGATAGTGGGTTAGTGTAGGTTAGGTGGGCTTTGATCGGCGCAACATCGAGGGCCGAAGGGCCTGTACTGCGCTGTATTAGCTAAAAAAAAAAATAACCCCCAATACATCCACCACCTCTCTGCTATTTCATCCAACATTCTGAGGGTGAAGCTCATTAAGTCTGTCAGAGTAATCAATCTGATTAATTTTTTGAGTATCACCTCTTGTTTAAATGCAGAGCTAAACGAAATTAATATTAGTAAAGTCCCCTGGTCATCTAGTATTTCTGAAAGAGTTTCAGTGAAAACAGATGCAAAGTAACTATTTAGTTTCGCTGCCAGTTTCCTGTTCTCTATTATAAAGTTTCCTGTCCACATTTACCCTTGTTAATTATTTCCCTTTCCCGTATCAGCAGAAGTTTTTACGGTCTGCCTTTACGTTTATTGCTAGCTTATACTCATGCCTGCTTTTCTCTTTCCTTATAAGGTTCTAGGCCCTTCTTAGGGTTGGAATATAAAAGCAGAGATGTACTACTAAGACTTTATAAAGCTCTGGTTAGGCCCCATTTGGAGTACTGTGTCCAGTTTTGGTCCCCACACCTCAGGAAGGACATACTGGCACTGGAACGTGTCCAGCGGAGATTCACACGGATGATCCCTGGAATGACAGGTCTAGCATATGAGGAACAGCTGAGGATACTGGGATTGTATTCGTTGGAGTTTAGAAGATTAAGGGGAGACTTAATAGAGACGTACAAAATAATACGTGGCTTGGAAAAGGTGGATGCTAGGAAATTGTTTCCGTTAGACGAGGAGACTAGGACCCGTGGACACAGCCTTAGAATTAGAGGGGGTCATTTCAGAACAGAAATGCGGAGACATTTCTTCAGCCAGAGAGTGGTGGGCCTGTGGAATTCATTGCCACGGAGTGCAGTGGAAGCCGGGACGCTAAATGTCTTCAAGGCCGAGATTGATAGATTCTTGTTGTCTAGAGGAATTAAGGGCTACGGGGAGAACGCTGGTAAGTGGAGCTGAAATGCGCATCAGCCATGATTGAATGGCGGAGTGGACTCGATGGGCCGAATGGCCTTCCTTCCACTCCTATGTCTTATGGTCTTATGGTCTTATTGCTGGTTGCTAAATTGCTCCCAGAATTCAGGCTTACCACTATTTCTGACATTCCTATAAGCCACTTTCTTTCATCTAATGGAATCTTTAACTACTTTTGTTAACCATGGTTGATTTATGTTTCTATTTGGTTATTTGTACCTTTTTAGAGGAATGCATGTTGTAGACCTTGTAATATTTCTTTAAATACTAGTTACTGTCTGTCAACTGTCAAATCTGTGTAGTTACATCAGGATTTGTCACATTATAAGGTGGCAGACCATTTAAGGAAGTAGCACTGGGCCCTGGATGGATAATTGCATGATCTAATTTTGCAGCCAGAAAGATAAAAGTCTATATTCCCCCAAGAAATAGATTATCTGTTTAAAAAAATATCAATTGTAACTTCCCTTTTATTCACATTTTAATCTGGATTTATATGTACCACAAGAAAATTGCAAGTTATTAGCCATCCCCACAGTTTTCCTGTGTATGCCTTTGATTTACCAAATTGCATGACTGAGGAAAGGAAACCAACTGCATGAAAAAGGAGCATGCTTTCAGAACTTTGCCAGTCTTTATCAATTTGAAAAAAAATGCGGGGGCATGGGCAAAACAACTACTTATATCATTCTTTCAAAGATTTGGCACAAGGTATGCAGGGGCACAATAAGATGTGGGAATGCAGCAAACCCTCAACCTCTCCAAGTGATATTTCTGCAGGTTGGCTCAAAGTGATGCACCACTTACATCGATAAATGCTGATTTGAATTTTTGATGGAACTTGAGATTTGAACCTAGTATATTTGTTGGTAGATAAATTGTTGTGATATACAGACAGAAGCACATATCAAAATATATTTGTATTTTCTTTTGCTGTACATTAAGAAATGCATTAGTTATACTTGTTTGTAGTCTGTATGATTTGAACTGATGAACTTGCCAAATATTGTTAACTTAGACAAATCATTGAAGCAATATTATTTTGGAATGTTCAGAGGGACAGGCATAATATCAGTAAAACTGCGCAGAATGGGTTTTTCTTCATATAAATTTATTATTGAATTGTTGTATGAAGTATGGAAGAAGCTTAAAATGAACTCTTCTCCAAATTCATGTTTAAAAACTACTGATTTTTGAATGAAATGGGATTAATTTAATTGCTTAGCATGCTTGTACTATTTAGTGCATAAGGCATGCATAGCTCAGGAATTAAATTCCTGTTATGCCTTGCACTGTGAATAACCAGCTTACCCAAGTTGCTGATTTGAATTTTTTACTAAATTCTTCCTTCATGTCGAAGACTTGCATGTAAATCATACCTTAGTAAGTCAAGATTCTTTTGTTGGGAAGATGTTACAAGCTCATCCAAATAAGGGAAATGCAACAACCATGTGGCATGCAATTATTTCCTGATATTGAAGTTCACTTCCTTCAAAGTGCTTTATGAGAAAAACCTATCCTTAATTGTAGCTCACTGATCTAAAACATTGGGAAGCAATGATGCCCATCACCTGTGTTGTTTAATCATTTCTCAGCTAGACGACTTTTGACTTTGTGTTGCACTGCTATGCCAAGTACAGGTAGTCCTCCTGTAACCTGGTAGTTGCATTCCTGTGTGACACCGTGTTGTAGAAAATTGCGCAATGTAAATAATGTGGCCTATGGGAAAAACTGGGTTGGGGCGAACCACCAAAAATATCAGTAAAAATCGAAACAAAAATAGCAGTTAGCCTAATGCAAACGATACCATAGTCTAAATAAATCTTTAAATCGTCTATTTTAATGAAATAATACATTAAGTTTAATACTTAATACTAAAATCACTGTCTACAGTACTGTACCTTTCACGAGGCTCTTCACCAGAAAGCGCATGAGCTGACTGACCATGTGATGCTAACGCAGAAGCCCAGTCCTCCTCAAGATGCTCCCCTGGTTTGACATAAAATTTCTTCTAAATGTAGACTACAATTCACAGTTTCAAAAAAAAAGTCAGCAATTCACAAATCGCTTTGCCACCAAATCACATTTAGTAAACGTGCGTTATAGGAGAAGTATCTGTGTTTGTAAAACAAAACCTAGTCTTTACACTAAAATTTACTGTGATTGAATGCATCTGTGGTGCTTGAAATTCTTCATAGATTCAGGTTATGAAAGTTGCATACAAATGACTTCTCATTTTTAACTGTGAAAAGGCATGGCCAAATATTTATTTAAAAGTCTGCAAAGGGGCAATCTCATTTTTTACTGATTGCCAGTATTAGTATTTTCTGCCATAGTTAATTTGGAATCAAATCATTTTAGAAACTTGTGTATGCGTACAAAGTTAAAAATCACACAACACCACGTTATTGTCCAACAAGTTTAACTGGAAGCACACTAGTTTTTGGAGTGCTGCTCCTTCATCAGGTGGGTGTACCTGATGAAGGAGCGGCACTCCGAAAACTAGTGTGCTTCCAATTAAACCTGTTGGACTATAATCTGGTGTTGTGTGATTTTTAACTTTGTACACCCCAATCCAACATCGGTATCTCCAAATCATGTGTAGGTGTAAAGTATGTGCAGAGGCTTAGCAACAGGTTACACATCCAAGTCTGGAAATGATGTGTTTTAAAATGGAGGAAAGATATTGCCAATCATAATTTCCGTGCACCTACTTTTTGGATTACTGATCACTTGGAGCATATTAGAGTTGCACTGGAACAGTTTCCTCAAACCTGGATTCCTTCGCTCGGCTTATGGTTGTCATGGTTTCATTTATTTGGCCAGGTTGAATGCATTTAACTAATATCTCATTAAATACAACGTGGGAATTATGAAATTGGAATTAAAACTGAAGTTCAAAATATTTGTACAGTAGTGTATTTTAGGCAATTAGAGGCTCTTGAGATCTTGCACAATGTGTAATGAAACTTTTCTCAAGTGAATTTCAGTAATACATGAGTATCAGTGAATGCTACCTCTCCCCTTTATTATGGGTAACTTCTATCATAATTTCTATCAGTTCATGCATTTTAATAGTGATCTACTGTAATGTTGCATTGTTCACCTTGTAGTGAAGTTCTCCGATTTCCTTTATGTTCATGCTGTGTCTGCAAGAAAATTGGCCTTTATTTTTAAAATGACTTCCATCATTGGAATGAATAATGGAGTTTGTTTATTGTGGCAAAACAACATAGTGACCGGAAAAAATGTTATAAAAATGAATTCCTTAACCAGCAGCAGCTCGACAATTTTCACATGAAAACAAAAATTGTATTTTTAAGTCTGTGCCAAGTCTACCGTGTATGAGTAACCTGATTTTATGGCCAGAATTGGATTCACTAAAAGTCAGGCCTGAACTCCTTTCTTTTGCCCATAGCCTGGAATATCTGTTTAAACCCATGCTGGAGTTTGAAGTGAAGGCGTACAGATTATAGATGAAGACCTGGAGAAAGTAAGCAGATTCAAGTATCTGGAACCAGTGTGGGACAGATGGAAGTTTGGGAACAGAAACTAAGCAATAGAATAGCTCTGGTTGGAGTAATTGTAAGAAGTGCAGTGAAATCTTATGCAGTAAAAAGTTTCACTGAAAGGTAGGATCTACAAAACAGTTGCATTGTTATGTTGTGCAGGAACCTGAGCAACATTAAGAAGAATGTGAGCTGCCATCTGCACAAACTACAAGGACCACTTCTTAACAAGTCAGTGTATCAAGAATCTTTCTTCCCAAGGGCATCACCACCACAGTAAGCTGCCAAAAGAAATAGTCACACCCCATCACTTGAAATTTTCAAGTCCCACCTTCAGATTATACACACTTCTTGGTTTCCATTCTCGGGATTACCATCTCAGGTGCTAATCTCTGATGTAGTGCTGCCCATATGCTCCTCCAACATTTATAGATTATGGATCTGTGACACCAATGAACCTAAAATGGAAGATTATGGAACATTAAAGAAATCAGCTGAGAAGAGTTTGAAATTTTAATGGAAGGAAGATAGAGGAGAGGAGAATGTAGGGGAGAAAGGTGGATAGTATTTGAGGTGAGTGAGGTGGAACTGCCAGAAAGGAGGAGGACAAGCAGGCCTGAAGACAGATGATGGGATGCAGTGGTGAGAGAGCTAAAAACAATGGATTGGAAGAAGACTGGGTGACTGACAGGTGATGAAAATGGGGGCTCAACCACCATCATGATCTCGCCAAGACAAACAGAAGTGGCAAGAAGGAAACAAAAGTTGCATGTTGGTGACCAAATTACTAAATGAAAGTTATTAGAGTTTTCTTGAAGGCATGCAGACATTAACAATTAATTTAAACATGCCATGCTGATTGATTAGGTCTCATGGCCAATTTTGAGTGTTCCAATTCCTAACAGAATGTTTTAATTAATGTGGTGCAAAAAAAAGTCACAAACTCACTTTGCACTAGTATGTTATTTGTGATCCAAATTCCTTGATCGTTTGCATTATTTGGTGAATTTTTCAAGTGAATTGTTGTGCCGAAAAAAGTCAACACAACCTAATAGCAACTCTGAGCTCAGATGTAACAGCTCCTTATTTTGCACTGAAAATCTATAAACTGAGTGACCAGTATAAAAAGTTTTAATATTACACACTAATATAAAAATCAGAGGAATTTTAGAATTTTGCTGCCTGTAATGCAAATTAAGGTTTTATTTGACCAATGTAATCTAGCACCTGAAGAATTTACTGCTGACATTGCAGAGACACTCAGCAAACACACGTGGATTGTTGGGGGGTCCGGTTTAGTACATAATTGTAACCCCAAACTCTCCAAAATGTGGAATTGGTGTTTAAAGTGTTAAAATTCCAAATCCCAATCTGCCTTCAATTTATCCACTTCAGATTTAATGGAAATGTAATTCGGGCGGTGAGAGGGAACGAGGCAGGCAATCTGCAACTTTATAATGAAGTTGCATGTTTTTCTAAAAACAATTACTTTTTCACCATTTAAAACTTCATGTATACGATCACAGGTGACTGCTGGATCAGTGGCTATATTGTTTAACTTATACCTGGCTCATTCATGCCACATTAATAAATGCCTCCACCCTACCTCATTCTTCTGATCTCAAAATCAACCCCACAGGGATTCTGACCTCCCCTTTCCCCACTTGCCTCCCAGCAGGTCAGACGTTTAGATTAAATATTTATTTTCTGTGTTTGAGTCAACTGAGTGTTTTCACTGTTGTAGTGCAGGCCACCAGTCTAATTTAGAGGAACTTATTTGGCTTAACAACTAAAATATGTTGGATAAAAGCAAAATACCATGGGTGCTGGAAATCTGAAGTAAACACAGGATGCTGGAGAAACTTAGCAGACCTTGCAGCAACTGGTGAAGAAAAAACCAAGTTAATGTTTCAAATTAGAAATTACGTCTTCAGAACCCTCTGAAGTAAGGTCATACCAGATTCAAAATGTTAACTGTTTTTCTCTTGAAAGAAACTGCCAGACCTCTGTTTCTCCAGCATTTTCTGTTTACTTCAATTAAATGTTGTAATTTTATGTTTAAATGCATGCTTAAAAAGAAGTTTTCAAACTTGTGCTTCTGTTGATGCTGTAAAATTTTATTTTACAGCTAGTTTCAGAACATTGGGAGTGATTTATTTTGGGTCATTTTTAAGTGCAGAGCTGCTGTACAACTCCCCATCAAGGTTTATTCAGCATTGATAAAGCTTAATTGTAGATATTTTTTAATCAACTTGTTCATTGTCATTATTTCACATCTTAGGAGCAGGTGGGATTTGAACCCAGGCCTCCCACTCAAAAATAGGAGCACCACCACTGCACAAGAACCTGAATGGAACTGTTTGTAGATATTTTCTAATTGACCTGTTCATTGATGTTATTACACAGTTCTAGAACAGATGGGACTTGGACTTGAACCTGAGCCACCTGGCTCCTTGCAGAGTTAGGGACATTATCACTTGCCACAAGAACCCTTGGAACTGATTACATATTTTCTAATCAATCTACTCAGCGATGTTATTAGACACCTTGGGAGCAGGTGGCAATTGAGCTGATTGTATTTGCTATGACAAATTCTTAGCACCTGAAATTTCTATTTTTTAAAAAAATTGCTTTTTCCCTCACAGCATGCAAAAATATTTAAATATCTAGTTCTTTTGGTAAGCAGGTATTTAAAATGCATGTTTCTCAGATGCTAATGAGTTACATTAGCAGTCCTAGGCTGCACACAGTTCTGGACCCCCTCTATCACCCCACCAAGGTATTTTTTGAAATGAGAAAAAAACCACCTTGTATTTTGTGGCTTATCTGTTTCATTGAACTTCAGAGCATTAGGAATACCAAATTCGTCATGTGAACTGCAGAACTGTTTCAGAAATTGCTTTTGAAAATAGAGTTTTAAAAATTTTTGCAGTTTCTGTGTGAACTTTGCTAAGTATGTTAACATGAACACATTGAACTATCATAGTTTTTGGAAATAAAGCTTTTGAAATTAGTTTGTTTCCAGAGAAAAGTTGTATTTAGTTATTTTTTATTTTGAATTGCAGAAGTTAGGATGGTGTTTGATGTTGTCAGTGTTTATTTGTGAGAGTAACTTTGGTAAAGTGAGGTAGAAATTGCAGTGTAGCTTAACTTGTGAGGCTTGAAGGTCTAATTTTAAGGTGTTCCAATCCTTGTGGACTTGAATGTTAAAAGTACAGGAGCTTAAACAAAAAGTGGGAAGGGCTAAACTCTGGCCTAATTTTATTACTATTTCTGTTACCCCAATGTGAGTGCTTCATTAGAGGATGGGTTTGGGAAGTGTGTCCCACAGTCAGCATTGCAGTGAAGCAGTCTGGGAAGAGTGATGCAAGGCAGGAGAGAGCTGCTGATTGGGTGAATATTTACACAATTTTTACAGCTTATAGTTTTGTAAGGTCATTATTTTGAGTTTATAGTTTCTGAGGGGTTAGATAGTGCCCTATAGTATTTAATATTATTTGATTTTAAGTGCACTTTAAAGGTTTAATTTATAGGAGAGCTGAAGGTTGTAGTCTGCTCCTCTTTCTCTATATGGGAAGTTCTGCACAGTCCCAGTGGCTTAGACCAGAATGTGTGTAGGAAGCTAAACTCTTGGAAGTCCAAATTTGGAGAGGTGGCTGAGGGTGCTATGGAGCTTTGGTGAGGCTAAAAATATGATGAATAGCACATACAGAGGGGTGCTCACTCTGCAGGCTAAGATAGGGAGGGAATGGCTGACCACCAGGCAGAGGAAGAGGACTAGACAGGTAGTGCATGTATCCTGTGTCCATTCCCCTAAGAAACAGATATACCACTTTGGACACTATTGGGGCAAAATGGTCTCTGAGGAAAGTGGCAACAGCCAAATTTATTGCACCACAGTTGGCTCTGTGCATAGAAAAGGAGGAATAAGTACAGGAAGGTTATGGTAATAGAATATAACTTGCTGTTTAAAGCCTTCCAACCATTCCAAATTTCATTTCACTAGAGCTAATTCCTTGCCCAATGAAATAGTTGATGCTACTTCAGGAAAAGCTTTTAAAGCTAAGATAGATTTCTTTGGAACAATAAAGGAATTACAGGATATGGTGAGAGCGCAGGGTAAGTGGATCTGAGTCTATGAAAAGATCAGCCATGATCTTATTGAAAAGCAGAGCAGGCTCGAAGGGTCAGACGGCCTACTCCTGCTCATAGCTGTTATGTTCTTGTGTTCTAATATCCTTCCTTACTATTCTGTTAGCATCCTCTTTAAGCAGCGATGCTATGCATCTCTTTTTCCTTTTTGTCTGTTCTCCCTTAAACACTGAATCCCCTGGATATTCAGTTCCCATCCCTGGTCACTCTGCAGCCACCTATCTGTAATTCTAATGATACATGTTAATATCTATTTGTGTGACTAATTCATCCACTTGATTACACATGCTTTGTTCATTAAGACACAAAACCTTAAGGCTTGGCTCTGTAGCATTTTTAGCTTCATACATATTATTTTGTACTGCGGCCTGTTTGATTAATGCTGTTGAATTCTCTGCCTATCACTTTTCTTATTTCCCATTCTGTCTCCCCCACTCAGTATCTGTTCAGTCATACATTTATCTGATATATCCTGCTATTTCTACTGTGACTAGTATGTGGCACAGGTTAAGACCACTACCTTTTTGAGGTTGTACTTTTTAAATTTGCTTCCCAGCTTGCTATTTTCTGCTTTTAGGATCTCCATCCCTTTTTCTACCTTTGTTGGCATCAAAGTATACATGGCCGCCAGCTGTTCATCCTTTGACTCTGGAATGTCCTGTAACCACTCCGAGACATCCTTGACCCTAGAACTTGGGAGAGAACATACCATCGTGGAGTCTCGTTTGCAGCAACAGAAAAGTCTATCTATTCCCCTTAGAGTCATAGAGATGTACAGCATGGAAACAGACCCTTCGGTCCAACCTGTCCATGTCGACCAGATACTCCAACCCAATCTAGTCCCACCTGCCAGCACCAGGTCCATATCCCTCCATAATGTTTGATATAAAAACAAAAACAAAACAGGAAAGATGGCCTGACCATTCCAAACAGGTGAAATTAGATATAGTAGTAGATCCAAGAAGGGAGCATGCAAATCGGCTTTAATAAAGCAGTAGGCCTGAGGATTGGGAGCAGCTTAGATTTCAGGAAAGGAGAACAAAGGGATTGATTAGGAGAGGGAAAATAGAGTATGAGAGTAAGCTTGCAAGGAACATGTAAACTGATTGTAAAAGCTTCTATAGGTATATGAAGAGAAAATAATTATTTAAGACAAATGTAGGTCCCTTATGGTTACAAACAGGGAACGTTATATGGGAAGACAAAAGAGATGGAGGGCAATTAAATACATATTTTGGTTCTGCCTTCATAAAGGACGACACAAATAGTGTCACAAAACATGTTGGGGAACACAGGGTCTAATATGTAGAGGAAACTAAAGAAAATCCGTTTCAGTAGGAAATGGTGTAGGAGAAATTGAGGGGATCAAAGGCTGATAAATTGACAAGGCAATTTAAATTACAGAGTAACTAAGGAAGTGACCCTCGAAATAGTGGATGCATGTTTGGTTATTTTTCAAGCTTCTATAGACTCAGGAACAGTTCCTATGGATTGCAGGGTAGCTAATGTAAAAACCCACTGTTTAAAGAAGGAGGTCAAGAGAAAACAGGGAATTATAGACCAGTTAGCCTGACATCAGTAATGGGAATATGCTAGAGTTGATTATAAAAGATTTAACGGCAGAGCAGTTGGGAGTACAGTGACTGAATCAAACAGAATCAGCATAGATATATGAAAGTGAAATCTGGAATTTTTAGAGGATATATCTAAAGAGTTGATAAAGGAAGCCAGTGTATGTGGTTAGTTTCATTGTATGTTTCAGAAGACTTTTGATCAGGTCCCACATAAGAAATTAGCATGTAAAGTTAAAGTGCGTGGAATTGAGCCCAACATACTGACATGGATAGAGAATTGGTTGGTAGATGGGTAACAAGAAGTAGGAATAAATGGGTCTTAGCAGGCAGTGATTGGTAGGGTATCATATGGATGAGTCTTTAGACCCCAGCTATTCACAATATAAGTGTTGTAAACCTGTAATGATGACATCATGGAACTAAATGCAGCATCTCCAAGTTTGTAGATGATGTAAAGCTATAGGTGGAAGGGTAATCTGTGAGAAAGATGCAGAAATGCTTCAGTGATTTGGACAAGTTGACTGAGTGGGCAAATGCATGACAGTTGAAATTTAATGTGGATGAATGTGAAGTTATCCACCTTTTGTAGCAAAAATAGGGAGGCAGATTATCTCAACTATGATAGATTGGGAAAAGGGGGAGCTGCAGTGAGATTTGGGTCCTTGTACACCAGTCCTTGATTGTCAGCATTTTGGCACAGTAGGTGGTGAAGAAGGCAAATGGTATGTTGGCCTTCACAGCAAAAGGACCTGAGTATGGGAGCAGGGATGTCTTGCTGCAATTGTACAATGCCTTGGTGAAGGCACACCTGGAATATTGTGTGCTGTTTTGGTTGCCTTATCTAAGGAAGGATGTTATGGCTGTGGAGGAGTGCAGTGAAGGTTTTCCAGAACTGATTCCTGGGAAGTCACGACTGATGTGCGAAAAGAAACCTGATTGCCTAGGACTATATTCACTGGAGTTTAGAAGAATGAGGGGGGTTTTCATAGAAACCTATAAAATTTGAACCAGACTAGACAAATTAAATGCAAGAAAAATGTTCCCGATGACCAGGACTGTGAGATCGAGAAATGTCTTCCCCCAGAGAATGTGGAATTCTTTGCCACAGAAAGTGATTGCGGCCACAACATTGAACGTTTTCAAGAAGGAGTGAGATATACTTCTTGGGAGTAAAGGGATTAAAGGGTATGGGGAGAAAGTGGAAACAGTGTACTGACTTGGATGATCAACCATGATCATTTTGAATGGCAGAGCAGGCTGAAAGGGCTGAATGGCCTGCTCCTGCCCCTATTTTATATGTTTCTATGAATTTAATTTTGAGACTGCCAAAGATGAGTCTTTCTGGTTGCGAATGTGCAATGTAGACATTTGACTAAAATGCACTTCTGATGGTTCTGTTGGTTTTGCTTTTCAGGTTTATTTTGAAACACACTCTGTGCATGAAAAACAACCATTGAAACTGTGTTGCTGTATTTATGTGGGATTGGTTATGTGATAATACTTCTTCAAATGGATACATGTTAGTTTCAGACTGGCCAGTCATACTTCTGAGTAGAAATTGCCTGGAAATTTCTCAAGTGTAAACGGAGTGCCAAAAAGGATATAAATACTTTTCCAATTTATGCTTCAGCATGTGAAGATATTAAAGTTGGCAATGAACTTGTATAATGTGACATTCAATCTACCCTCCCCGCTTATCTCTTTTTAGCATTACATACAATATAGTTGTTTTCAGTCACAGTAGCATAAAGTTCCTAATGGGGTTGGTGTAGTTGTTAGGATTTATAGCAGAGCACAAGGCATTGTGGAACAAGAGGTTTTTTTAATGTGACAGCTGGGTACAGATGTGCCTCTGTTACTTCCAATTATTATATATGGTTCCTTAGGAAGATACAAAAAGGTTGAGGACTTTGGCACTGGGAGGTTGAATGCTGCACAGATAAATTGGTGATGGCAAAGGTACCAATTTATTTGATTATACTGGTGAGGTTCTAGGGAATTCTCCTGCTCCTGGTTGGGGAAGGAAAAGAGGATTAAATGCTTTTTTAACTAGAAACTCCTTGTAAAACATAACAAATATCGTCTTTTAGTTTTGAATAAAAACAGAGAAGCTTGTTGATTTCTTAATATTGTTTAGTGACCACTACAGGAAGTGCACTCTTTTTTTTTTCTGGTGTTGCCATTTCTGACTTTAATGCCATTTCGGCTTCTGTAATATAATGTTGAACACAAGGTTATTTTAAGTTGAAGGACATCATTTTTCCAGTTGTAACCTGAAAATGACACAAACAGAAAATTATTCTGTGGTGTCTGCATGTAATTGTTGTTCTTTGCCAGTTAAGATTTATTCATTGAGCTAATGTCTCCTGTATGAATATTTAATCCTCCTTTTGTCGACCGTTGCGCATGTCAAAATGACAGTTCTGAAGAAAGTTGAACCATGTTTAGAGTTTGTGCATTCATGGGCTTTCTGGAGTTCTGTTTGAAATTTCAGCCTTTTGACTGAGTTTCTCATACCTTGAGTTTGGGGGTATGTGTAGACAGGGTGTGTGTGTCCTGTTTTTTTTAAGGGTAGCCCATTAATAATGGTTTGCATTGAAATTATTATAATTTATAAGAAGCCTGTAGTATTAGATTCACTGGCACATCTACCATATATGTCTAAATTTTGTGGCTTCTCTGGCTCTTTTAACTGTTAAATAGCTCAGAACAGTCTTGTTGGAAGTCTTGGTGCAATTTATCCAGCCATCCCTTGCCAACACCCTCGCTCTCATCCAGTCTGCACAATTTAGTGAAAGATTGACCCTGCCTTTGAGAAATTATGTTCCAACGTACAAAGTAACCTTTCTTTACGTCAGCTTGACTTTTCATAATGTGTATACTTTGTGGTCAGTGACTTGCTTTTGTGGGCTTAGTGCCCTATATACTGGAATTTACTTTGTCTTAGATTCTGAGAAATGTGGTCATCTGCATTGGGTAGTAGAGCTAAAAGGCACATTCTTTAATTTTGTTTTAATGTACATTTATAACCTACTCAGCCAATCTCTTGGGATTATACTAGTCCTTTTTTCTGAATATATTCGCACATCACCACTAATATAATAATAGTGCCTTTTGGTCTGAGTGGCATTGTATAATTCTGTTACAGTTGTCACATTTGATTTTAGCTATTTGTCACTAGACATCTACAGCTATTTTTGTGATTTTTCTCTTTGGGTGTCAAATCCCAAACCAGAAAATGTAACATGTAATCAAGGTTGGTTGTTGATGTCGTGTTCGGGATGGTGCTATTTTTTTTGCAGATCTGTAGCTGAAACCTCCTTTCAGTCCATATGAACAACCGATACCCACGATCTCACATTTAAATTCCCATCTTTTTAATATTACCATAAAGCCTCTGTTCTCTGTATTTTGTAACTCTTCTTGCCCTGCAGTCTTCCTGAACATTCTTGCTCTGATTCTGGCAGCTTTTACATTTCTTCTCTGCTTTCCACAGGCACGAGCAACACTCTTTTCCACTCTCACCTTTGGCAACTGTGCTTGCAGCTGACCAAATCTTTTACTATGGAATTTGCTCTCTACCCGTTGTCTATCATATTACTCTTTGTCCTTTGAAATTATTCTTTGAAACATAGCTGTTCGTCTGAACATTTGATCAGCCTTCCCAATCCTCCTTCTTTTACTTGTAATTATAATTTGTCCTTGTAAGTCCTTTGGGACTTGTTTCTTACATTTCAAGCCGAGAGCGTGATGCTGGAATAGTTAAGTGTTTTTACCCGAAACATCGATTCTCCTGCTCCTCAGATGCTGCCTTACCTGCTGTGCTTTTCCAGCAACACACTCTCAATTCTGATCTCCAGCATCTGCAGGCCTCACTTGCGCCTCTTACATTTCAAAGTTTAGGAAAATGTCCACATTTTTTCTTGTTTCTGTTTAAAAATTGTTGCTTGAGGTTCATTAATTGAGAGCATGGTATTATAGGCTCCTGTAAAACTGGACTCTCTCCTGAATGAGTAAAAAAATTGATTTTTCTGAGTTTTCTATGCACCATGTTTTATGGAATGCATTTAATGTTATTAACTTAATGTTATAGTTACTTTTATTTTTAATATGTCTGAGCATGTTATGACACACTTCACTGGCAGAACCTTGACCTTCTGGCTTGGAAGTAGGGACACTACCTCTATGCCACAATTTACAGTCACTTTTTATAACACAACAAATGAATCCTTTAATAGCCATTTGATTGACACTGATTAATTAAATTGATGTACAAGACCTCTTTATTTAAATCCGGTAGATGATATCTGAAATTATTTGCTATATGTTATCTTGAATACTGTCGCATGTTCAGAATGTTTTCCACCCTTCGCTTACGCAGCTGGTGCAGATTTCTGTTTGGGAATGTATGTGAACTTCCCAGAAGGGCTGGTTTGTCTGGGCTTCTATTCTTTTCTGTAGGAATGTTTCCAGTTTCTGGTCTGTACTTCTTCCTGATGGTTTGGTTGAGCTTAGAACATTAACATATATGAAGAGACAATGGCATCAGCAGGTGCCCAAGCAAACAGTTGCTGAGAAAGTTTTATTGATATTTAAATATTCTCTACTTTTATATGGATTCTGTTTTAAAGTATACAAATTCAGAAGCTTGTTAACTTTAAATTGTTGAAAATATTACCTAACTCAAATTTTAAAAATGAAAGAAAAGCTGCTAGTATGTAAAGTTATTCTATCGTCATCATTTCCGTAAGGTTTTGGATCTGACAAACTCTTCTGTGTAATAACTCTTTTGCGTCAAATAGTGACTTCAAAATGTAATATTTAGTGGATCAATGAAACACTTAGTTTTAACATGAGATGATTGCCCTTGCATTGAATATTTTGCTAATTACCACCTGATATCACTTGTTAATTGATGATGAATCTGCTGGGAGCAGCCTGTAGTGTTACTGCCATCCTCTAGAAAAGCTTGACTAATGCTTTTTGATCATTACTGTTAACCACCTTAAGCTTAATGTACCAATGATGTTACCAGGCTAGTAATTTAGAGGCACAACAGGAATTGCTGGAGAAGCTCAGCAGGTCTGGCAGCATCTGTGGAGGGAAAGCAGAATTAACATTTCAAGTACGTGATGCCGCTTCAGGAGATTGAGATCTCTGAAGAAGTCACTGAACTCAAAATGTTAATTCTGCTTCCTCTCGACAGATGCTGCTATAACTGCCGAGTTTCTTCAGCAATTTCTGTTTTTGATTCAGATCTTCCCGAACTACAGTTCTTTAGACAGTTCTGTGAATTACAGAAATTAAATAATGTTTCAGAAACAGGAGTATAGAATCTATCATGACAGCTGGACAATCAATAAACCTAATGACATGGAACCTTTGGATCACCAACAACAAACGCCATCTGGTTTACTAATGTCCTTTAGGGGAGAAAATCTGCTGTCCTTGCCTGGTGTGATCCTGCATTCAAGAGGGCATTGGATGATTATTTGGATAATCAAAGGTATGGGGAGAAAGCAGGAAATTGGCACTTGGTAATTATGCTCATTTAACGAGCCAGTGCAATTATGATGGGTTAAGTTTTATGTCCTGTACCTTAACAGTTCTGTGACACATGTGACTCCATACTCTCAGCAAAGCAACTTCATTGAACCACTACAAAAAAGTTAAGATTTTTTTTTAAAATGGGCCGCTTAGCAAAACTTTAGGTGTCAAAAACGACAAAAGTACAGTCTAGTTGATCTTGCAAAATCTTGCACTGACTTTTGAGAATTTATGCCAAAATTAGGAGAGCTGATGACTTGAGCAACAACTTAACATTATCATGTTCAATATCTCACTGCTTAAGATGGATGTCCTGGATTCCTCTGTTGCCATTTCTGGTATGGACAGACCTATCAGAGGTAGTGGCAGAGTGGTAAACAGACAAGCAGTAGTGAGCAGGAAATTCAACATTGACCCTAGATCCCATGAAGCTTGGTGGCAACAGGAAGAAATATCAAACAAAAAATTCAAAGTGACCTTCCATCCATTCTCAGTTAATTATTCCGAGCTCCTCCTTGTTGAACAAACTAAGAAGAATCACTGAGTGTAGCAAGATCAGCGTGTGCTCAGGATGGTGACATCAATGCAGGTAGCACCACTGTGGCTTGAGCTGGGAGACTCCTGAAGAGCATTACTGCCAGGCTGGATCTGCAGCAGATGGTCAGAGAACCAGTGAGGCAAAATCTACTTGAAGTTGTTCTCATCAATCTAGGTGCATCTCTCTGTGATGGTTTTGCTAGGAGTGACCACTGCACTTTGTTGCAGAGATGAAACCCCATTCATTCTAAGGGCACTCTTCAATGTGTGGTGTATTGGTACCACTGTGCAACTGTATGTAGATTGAAAAGGTCTAGCAGTTCAATAAAGGGCAGCTGTACGGTACTGCAGGCCATCTGGATTCTGCAACTCCTTAACTTGTCATATCCCTCATTCTACCATTTGTTTCAAATCAAGGGAACAACCCAAATTTAGCAGGAGTTGAGGAGAGCTTTTATAAATGCAATCATTCATGGGACATGGGTGTCCCTGCCTGGGTCAACATTTATGCCTATGTCTAGGCATTTTCTGACAAAGCTGTAAGTTACTTTCTTGAACAGCTGCTGTCTTGGGGTCTAGGGACACCCAAAATGGTGTTATGTAGGGAATTCCAAGATTTTGACTCAGTGACAGTGAGGGAATGATAATATAGCTTCATCTGGGCTAGTGTGCATTTTGGACAGGTGGTGGTGCTCCTGTGCCTTTCCTGTCATGTCCTTCTAGGTGGTAGAGTTTGCAGGTTTAGAAGGAGCTGTCAAAGGAAGGCATGTCAGATGCAGTGCCAGGCATATCTAAAATTGTTATCAACTTCATGCACCTATAACCCAGGAATACAAGTGTGCTAAATAGTAGAAGCATCATGCCATAGACATAGGTAAGCTGTTTTACAATTAACTGATCCAATCAAAGTTTTGCACTCATGTCATGCACTTTTGCACTCAGGATGGTGGTGAATACTTCATCTGAGCGGAGAAAGAGGCTCTAAAAATGGCTGTATCCTCCCTGCTGGGAATCCCAGCACG
Source organism: Chiloscyllium punctatum (assembly GCF_047496795.1). Classification (NCBI taxonomy): domain Eukaryota; kingdom Metazoa; phylum Chordata; class Chondrichthyes; order Orectolobiformes; family Hemiscylliidae; genus Chiloscyllium; species Chiloscyllium punctatum. The sequence continues at coordinate 83,914,978 of NC_092757.1, read as the reverse complement.
TGTAAAAGATGAAACTGAAGCATTTGCAACTATCTTCAGCTAGATGTTCACCGCTGCTTTCTTCAGATGTCCTCACTGTCATCAGTCTTCAGACAATTTGATTCAATCTACATTATGTCAGAAAATGGTTGAAGGTGCTGGATACAACAAAGGCAATGGAACTGTGTTGACAACTAGCCCGACCTTTTGAACAAATTTTAAAAAACAACAAACATTTGGAGAAGCACAAGCGTGGACATGACAGTTCCCTACACCAACAGTGTCATAGCTGAAAAGCCCCTTGTTACAGTGCTGTCTTATCCATTGCCCAGTTGTAGGTATTTTCTAATCACCTTGGGACTTGAACTTGGGCTTCCTGGTTGTATGTTTAGTTAAATGTTTGTTAACCTATTTCTATTTTCCTGGTTCTTAGTATCAAATGGATTCGAGGACCTGTTACATTGCTGAAGTGGCTCACCAGTTTGAGATTTGGCCAACAGTTTAATCTTTTAGGTGAATATGTTAAATGTGCACATGTTAGAAGTATTTTTCTCTTGGCTGTTATAATGTGGAAGCACAATGGTAGAAATTAATCTTAGGCGACTGAAAAGCCTGTTTTAGGCCATATCTAGGGAAATTTTAAATAATGAGGTATCTTGGATTTATTTTTAGAGTAATTCTATCTTGGGATTGACTTGGCACAGTAGAACCTATATCCTTAAATTTCTTTTTACCAGCCTAATTGTACCTCTTAATCAGTTCGGGTATTAAATTAACCATGAATATGAAATGTTGTTTTGCTTACAAAGCTCTAGGTTACAGAATGGTCAATGACTGATATTCATGTGGTCAAGGCCACTTCCCACAAAATAAATGGCAGAAATGCAGATATTGCATTTGAAATTATTCAGCCCTCAAGGGTTAAATTGGTTATGGTTCCTTGTATATTTTAAAATCAAACTATTAAAAAATTTAAACTATCTTACTTTACTTGAATTGATATTTAGCTCGCCCTGTTTAGCTGGATAGACTTATATTTTATAAAATTAGCTTAAACATAAGGTATCTTGGTGAACTTCATTAACACATTTGGAAACACCTTTAAAATGTCAGAACAGTTTCTCAAATATAGTACCAATATCTTGCCAATCATACTTATGGTCTGGAAGAAATTCTTATTTAATTTCTACCTGTGCATCAGCTTTCAGAGTAAGACATATATTTGATTTTTCTTTGTGGTTCATTAGGAAGGTAAAGCAGTAACTGGGTAGAAAATTAACTTGAGCAGAAGGGATAAAGGTTATGGGAAAGTTGTTCCTTAGAGACTTTGCCTGGCGTATCCCGCTCAGAAAATGTTTGCATTATTCTTTTTAAAGCCAATAGTTTCCCGCAGTCTGAACTGGTTATAAATTACATCTCTCAAGTATGTAAATTTTGTTCAACATAGAGTTCATAGCAGCTTTGTTTATTAAATCCTTTTTACAAATTAGTTGATATACTGAGATGGCATAAAATGTTCAGTACAGAGGAATGTACTGTAAATGTAGTTTTCCATTACTGTGTAGATTTTTGCCAACAGATTTGAATGACTTGCAAATTGGAAAACAGATGGATATTATCTTACTGGCAGAAAAATCAATTTAGTGATGTGATGACCTACTTCTTTTACTTTAAAGCTATTCTCTTTAGTCATCAATCATGCTATTTAATCCCCATTTTTGTATCTCAACCATTAGAAGCAGACAAGTCCTACTGTCATTAAACTGCTTTTTAAAACATTCCAGAACCGCCTTGCCCCACACGAATAGATGTTATTTTGATGTGTATTAGATAGGCATTTTTGAGAGAGCAACAAATTGCATACTATATTTTTAAACAGGAACTTTCTCAGCACACTGACTGCAATTGCTTCCAAAAGCTCATCCTTTCTGAAAGCACAAATCTCCTTCTTTGTTTCATGAGATTGTCTAAAGTTTAAAAATCTACCTCTTATAATGCAATATTTCTGTATAAAGAGAATTAAAAGAATTACTTAATCGCCTTTGTTTTTTTTCCCTTCATTTGTAGATGACCTTTTTCTCCCTGCTCCCACTTCAGTGCTGACGGTATTGAATCCTGTTAATGATTAGAATCATCGAATTCCTACAGCGTAGAAGCAGGCCATTCGGCCTATCGAGTCCGCACCCACTCTCCAAACAGCATCCCACCCAAACCCACCCCATTCCTGTAATTTTCCATTTTTCACGTAGTCTGGAAAAACCCTACATTTTCCATGTAGTTTGCACATTCCTGGATTCTGAGGGCAATTTAGCAATTTAGTCCAAACCACTTAAGATGCACATAGTCAAAGAGATGTACAGCACAGAAACAGACTCTTCGGTCAAACTCATCCATGTCAACCAGATATCCTAAATTAATTTAGTCTTATTTACCAACATTTTGCCCATATTCTTCTTCACCCTTCCTATTCATATACCCATCCAGTTATCCATTTAAATGTTTAAACTCACAACAATCAGGTTGTAGTCCAACAGGTTTATTTGGAAGTACTAGCTTTTCGAGCACTGCTCCTTCGTCAGGTAACTAGTGTTGTAATTGTTGTAAAAGTTTTAAAATGTTGTAATTGTAACAGCATCCACCACTTGCTCTGGCAGTTCCATTCCATACACACATGACCCTCTTATATGAAAAAGCTGCCCCTTAGGGCTCTTTCTAAATCTTTCCCCCTCACCTTAAACCTATGCCCTCTAGTTTTGGACTCCCCTCCCCTGGGGAAAAGACCTTGACTATTCACCCTATCCATGACCCTAATGATTTTATAAACCTCTATAAGTCACCCCTCAGCCTCTGACATTCCAGGGAAAAAAACCCAAGCCTATTCAAGCCTCATCCATAGCTGAAACTCTCCAAATGTTGGTGTAAGTAATTCCAAAGCGCTCCCCCTGACACCTGAGATCCCGACATTTTTGGGTTCTTGTAAAGAGGACATAGAGTCATAGAGATGTACAGCATGGAAACAGACCCTTCGGTCCAACCTGCCCACGCCGACCAAATATCCCAACCCAATCTAGTCCCACCTGCCAGCAACTTGATTGAGTTTTTTGAAGAAGTAACAAAGAGGATCGATGAGGGCAGAGCAGTAGATGTGATCTATATGGACTTCAGTAAGGCAATCGACTAGATTCCCAATGGGAGACTGATTAGCAAGGTTAGATTTCATGGAATACAGGGAGAACAAGCCATTTGGTTACAGAACTGGCTCAAACGTAGAAGACAGAGGGTGGTGGTGGAGGGTTGTTTTTCAGACTGGAGGCCTGTGACCAGTGGAGTTCCACGAGGATCGGTGCTGGATCCTCTACTTTTTGTCATTTACATAAATGATTTGGATGCGAGCTTAAGAGGTACAGTTAGTAAGTTTATAGATGACACCAAAATTGGAGGTGTAGTGGACAGCAAAGAGGGTTAGTAGGACTTGTGCACTTAATGGGTAAGGTCCTCAGTAGTGTTGCTGAACAAAGAGACCTTGGAGTGCAGGTTCATAGCTCCTTGAAAGTGGAGTCGCAGGTAGATAGGATAGTGAAGAAGGCGTTTGGTATGCTTTCCTTTATTGGCCAGAGTATTGAGTACAGGAGTTGGGAGGTCATGTTGTGGCTGCACAGGACATTGGTTTCAGCCACTGTTGGAATATTGCGTGCAATTCTGCTCTCCTTCCTATCGGAAAGATGTTGTGAAACTTGAAAGGGTTCAGAAAGGACTTACAAGAATGTTGCCATGGTTGGAGGATTTGAGCTATAGGGAGAGGCTGAACAGGCTGGGGCTGTTTTCCCTGGAGCGTCGGAGGCTGAGGAGTGACCTTACAGAGGTTTACAAAGTTGAGGGGCATGGATAGGATAAATAGAGGAAGTCTTGCAGACACAGGGAGAATATACAAATTCTGTCAGCTAAGGGTCCCAGGTGCTGTGAGGCACTCTGATTGGTTTCATGGTTGTTAATAGCATGCTATTATCTCGCATGTATAAGCCTGGATGGACATTGTGAATCTACAGGTCTTTTGACTGTATAGGGCATTGTTGCTAAGTACAATCTAAATGTCAGCTGATATTGTCTTATATCTTCTATGAGGATCATAATTGATAGATTACAGCTATTGTATTTTTCCTCTCCACAAGCCCAATACTGAAGAAAATTGCAGGATTGCTATAGCAGCAGACTAAAATTAGCTAAATTAACACAGCTGAGCATGAAATCTTCTATCCAATCTTTGTGATGGATTGCTACTTCGTATCACCAAAGCTTATTGATCCGTAAACATAGTGACTTGCTTTGTTTTGTTTCCCTCAGTTACTATTTGCATATTCCTTTGATTTATTGAAGTAAAATATTTGGTAAATAATTGTTTAAGCAATTATATTTGTTCACTTTTTAATTTAATTTGCCTTATTATTTGCAGCTGCCTAGATTCTGGGTTTTTGTATTCCTACCGTTAAAATTGTTGCCTTTCTTTAAGGTGCTCTTAAAAGCTTCCTTTTTGACTATCTGAGCTTGTGATCACTCCCCTAATGTCTATTTTTTTGGCTTGGGCCTTAGTACCACCCTTTTTATCTGTTTCTTTTCCTGGAAAGTGCTTTTATTAAAGTCAGAATTCAGAGAATTCAAATATTTATGTATTTGTAGACTTTTTGGTTTACAGATTTTGAATAATAGGGAAAAAAACAAAAATGCTATTTCTTTTTCTGTTCAATTACATTTTTTCAAGGCACACTTAATTCTGTTTGCTGCATATATAAATAACTGGACATTTTAAAGTTCATGTTTCATTCCAGTTCATTGGACAATGTATATACAGGGAAGTGCCAGGATATCTGACAATGCTGAAGGAATTTATAATAACAACAAATTTTTCAGTATGTGCTTTTGATAGACTAAAAACTAATGAGCCTTTTGTGCAAATTCAAGGATGTTGATAATTCATGCATTGGAATTTTGTGTTTTTTGAAGTTTGTGTGTTTACTCATCCGTGAATAAAAAATCTTTTGATGTTTGTTCTGATCTTTACTTTCAGTCATCTTTCTGCGTATTGCAGACCAAGTGACTTGATTTTAGGTCCATGTCAATAAAGCCAGTGACTTTTACTTTTCGAAATGTGGCAATATCTGACAGGATAATTGTGGATAGAGTTGGACAATCACCTATTCAGCTCATTATTTTCAATCTGATCGGAGGTTACTTGCAGTTACTTTCTTAACTGTTGCCCTGAGAAGGCTTTTTCTGGCACCGAAATGCCTTCAAAAATGCTCATGTTCCCCAAAGTTCTGTAAACTAAAACTGAAAATCAAGCAGCAGTATTTCCGAAAAAAAATCCTTCAGAAACAGCTAAGCTTGCCTGCCCTGTTGGTCTTTAGGTACACAACACAGCAGCATTTTATTTCTAATGCTTATTGTAATGATTTGCCATAATAGATTATAAAAATCATATCAAATTTCATATTATCCTTGGTCATTTGCTTTGCCTACTAGTATTTATCCTATTGTATAAGTTAAAACCAGCATCATTGCTTTGGTCTTAACTACATGTTGTGAAGTGTAAAATCGTTTTCTAGCTGCTGTGATTGGGATGTTGCTGAGTGTATTGTGTTGAAATATTGGTCCTCTGGATTTAAAGCACCAGTGTATGGCAGCACTATGTAAGCTTTAATTACATTGTAAGAAATACATCAATCTTGAAGAATAGAATTGCTACTTTAACTCTGGTTTGAAATCAGCCAGATCTCACAGATATCGATCAAAATAATAAAGTAAAAAGCAGAGACTAAGCTATGAGCAGATAAGCTGTACAGGTGGCTGATGTGAGGGAATACAACTGTGCAATAGTAGCTCATTCTTGAAGTTGGAGTTTGAAGTATTTTGTAAGGACGTGTGAAAGGGGAATGATGCTCTATATCTGACAATTTTGTGCCTGATCTTGTATGCCTGAAATGCAAAACTTCTGATTCCGTTCACCCACCTTCATTCATCAGTTTTGCATTCCAGGTGAATTTTGCTAGTATTTTCAGATAATTGTGTGAATGAATTTGTTGCTACTTAATGGGTGATTCCAGAATAAAAAAAGGCACCTTCTTAAAATATTAATCATTTTGAACCAAAATCAGGAAGGACATTTTTCAGTCATGTGGCCGAGAAAATGTGAAAATTTCCTTCTTGAAGGCCAATAAATACTTGGTTAATTGAAATTTTCAAGATAGAATTGACAAAATTTTATTGCATAAGGTTGTCAAGGGGTTTGTCCTAGGCTAAGTAAATTGATTCAAGTTACATATCAATCAAGATCTAACCAAATAAGAGAACAGGTTTGAGGGGCTGTAGTATTTACCACTATCGTACAACCTACAACACAGAAATCTTTATCTCTACGTGAACTTTACAATTTTCCGAGTTTCTTACTTGCATTGTATATTGTAGTTCATACATGGCACTACTTTAGGGGAACATGGTAGTCATTTACTCAGTATCATTACATCTGCTTAGAAACTATACAAGTTGATCAGACTAAAATCTCCTAACATATAGCAAAAACCAAAAGTGCTGGAAATACTCCACAGGTCTGGAAGCATTAATGGAGAGAGAAAATGTAATGGAATTTCAAATCTGTGACCTCTGATTGGAGCTGAGAAAAATTTAAAAATATAATAGATTTGAGCAATTGAAAATCTTGGGGTGAGAAGAAGGGATTAGGGAGTTCGGTGGTAAGGTGGAGGGCAAGTCAAACATTGTGAAGGTTTTATTGCAAACGGCTAGTGCAGTTTCTTCATCAATGACTTTCCCTTAATCAGAAGGCCAGAGATCAGGATGTCCACTGATTCCACAACATCCAGCACGGTGGCACAGTGGTTAGCACTACTGCCTCACAGCATCAGAGACCCGCGTTCAATTCCCACCTCGGGAAATGTCTGTGTGGAGTTTGCACGTTCTCCCCGTGTCTGCGTAGGTTTCTTCTGGGTGCTCCAGTTTCCTCCCACAGTCAAAGATATACAGGTCAGGTGAATTGGCCATGCTAAATCGCCCGTATTGTTAGGTGAAGGGGTAAATGTAGGGGAATGGGTCTGGGTGGGTTGCTCTTCGGAGGGTCGGTGTGGACTTGTTGGGTTGAAGAGCCTGTTTCCACACTGTAAGTAATCTAATCTAATTTGTGGCTTCTCAGATACTGAATCAGTCCAGGTCCATATGCAGCACGACCTGGATATGTTTCAGGTTGCAAATAATACTTTCACCGTGTAAGTGCATCTTTAATAAGAGAGAATCCAACAATTATCCTGTGACATTCAATGGCACTACTAGTGAAGAATTCTTCACAATCGATATCCCATTGATCTAAATTTGTACTTATCCAACCATATAAATATTTTGGATGCAAAAGTAGGTTGGGATTTCTGTGGTGAGTGACCCACCTTCCTTCTCCTGAACACAATTGATTCAACACATCAGGGGTATAATGCAATACTCTTCACTTGCACATGAGTGTAGTTTAACCAAATTTGACGCTATCCGGGACAAAGTAACCCACGTGATTGGCAGCCCATCTACACCTTAAATGTTCAATCCCTTCTGGATGTAGGTTTGCTTGCTGAGCTGGAATGTTCATTTTCAGACGTTTCATCACCATACTAGGTAATATCATTAGTGAGCTTCCAGATGAAACAGTGGTGGCATGGCTTGCTTTCTATTTGTGTTTAGATTTCCTTGGGTTGGCGATGTCATTCCCTGTGATGATGTCATTTCCTGTTCTTTTTCTCAGGGTGTGGTAAATGGGATCCAAGTCAATGTGTTTGTTAATAGAGTTCTGGTTGGAATGCCATCCTCCTAGGAATTCTGGTCCGTGTCTCTGTTTGCCTTGTCCTAGGATGTATGTGTCATCCCAGTCGAAGTGGTGTCCTTCCTCATTTGTATGTAAGGATACTAGTGAGAGTGGGTCATGTCTTTTTGTAGCTAGTTGATGTTCATGTATCCTGGTGATTTAGTTTCCAGCCTGTTTGTCCAATGTAGTGTTTGTTATGGTTCTTGCAAGGTATTTTGTAAATGGCATTAGTTTAGCTTGTTGTCTGTATAGGGTCTTTCAAGTTCATTAGCTGCTGTTTTAGTGTGTTGATGCATTTGTGGGCTACCATGATGCCAAGGGGTCTGAATAGTCTGGCAGTCCTTTCCAAGATGTCTTTGATATAAGGGAGAGTGGCTATGGTTTCTGGACATGTTTTGTTTGCTTGTTGGGGTTTGTTGCTGAGAAATCAGTGGACTGTGTTCATTGGGTACCTATTCTTTTTGTATATACTGGATAGGTTACTTTTCCTCTGCTCTGCGTAGTTCCTCTATGCTGCAGTGTGTGGTGGCTCATTGAAACAATGTTCTAATGCAGCTTTGTTTGTGGGTGTTGGGATGATTGCTTCTGTAGTTCAGTATTTGGTCAATATGTGCTGTTTTCCTGTAGATGCTGGTTTGAAGCTCCCCATTGGCTGTTCGCTCTACTGCGACATTCAGGAATGGCAGCTTGTTGGTGTTTTCCTCCTCTTTAGTGAATTTTATGCCAGTAAGGGTGTTATTGATGGTCTTGAAGGTTTCCTCTAGTTCGTTTTGTTTAGTGATGACAAAGGTGTCATCCACGTAGCGGACCCAAAGTTTGGGTTGGGTTGTTGGCAGAGCTGTTTGTTCGACTCTCTACATTACTTCCTCTAAGAACCTTGATATTGGAGATCCCATGTGTGTGCCATTGATTTGTCTGTAGCTTTTGTTATTGAAAGTGAAGTGGGTGATAAGGCACAGGTCCATAAGCTTGGTAATGTCCTTGCTGATGAAGTTGGTGGTGTTTGGTGTATGTGTCTTTGGTTCTTCTAATAATGTAGTTAGTGTTTCCTTTGCCAGGTTGATGTTGATGGATGTGAACAGGGCTGTTGCATCAAAGGAGACCATTATTTCATCATCTTCTACCTTGGTGTCTTTGGTCTTCAGGAATTCTTGGGTGGAGTGGCATGAGTCTTCTAAGTGTTTTAGTCTTTGGTGTAGTTCCTTGGCTAATCTGTCAGTTGGTGTTCCTGGTAGTGAGACTGTGGGTCTGAGGGGGGGCTCCTGGTTCGTGAATTTTGGGTAATCCATAGAAGCGTGGTGTGTTGGATCCGTCTGGTTTTCTTTTGGAAGTCAGTCTTATTTATTTGTCCAGATTTCTGAAGATTTTTGAACAGGGCTGTGATTCAGTTCTCTAGTTGTGGGGTCTGGTCTATCGCCACCTGTTGGTATATGTTGGTATCTGCAAGTAGTCCATTCGCTTTCTCAATGGAGTCTGTTTGATTTAAAATAACTGAAAAATGTGTTGCTGGAAAAGCGCAGCAGGTCAGGCAGCATCCAAGGAGCAGGGGAATCAACATTTCGGGCATAAGCCCTTCTTCAGGAATGTTTAAAATAACTGTCAAGTGTCCTTTGTCTGCAGGTAGGATAACAACTTTTTTTTAGTCTTTCTAGCGCTTTCCTTCCTTATGCACTGAGTGTTTCTCCTTCGTTTTTCCTGCTTAGTGTTGGTGCGACTGTCTGTCTGATGATTTGCTGGGTTTCTTCTGTGAGTTCGTTGTCGTTGTTGTTTCTAATGCTGCTAAGAAATCTCTCTTGTCCGCATCTTGGCAGTTGTAATTTAATCCTCCTTACTAAGACGGCTTTTTTAGTGTCTGTTAAGGATCAGTCAGATAGTTTTTTTTTTATCATTGCTTCCATGTTGTCTGTGTTGTTTTGTGGAAGTTTGCCTAAGTTTTTCTATAGGTCTAGTTTTTTTTAATTTTCTGTGTTTGTCACTGTCTAATGTCTATGGCTTGTTGTACTGTGTCTGTCCATTCATGGTCTGTTGCATTAGTGAATAAAGTTTTTTGGCGCATATTTTCCTGGTTATATTTACAAAGTCTGTTGTGGGCATCATTAATCATTCTGTGGCCATTTTGCTCTGCTTCCTTCTCAGTTCAATCCCTTCTCAGCTAAGCATGGTGGCAGCAACTCCTTAAAGCCCCTTAGCCAGCACAGCAACATCAGCATCAGCATCTGCCACATACCATCCTGACTTAGAACTATATTGCGAGACTTTCCTTCAATGCCGCTGCATCAAACTCCTGAAACTCCCTTCCTAACAGCACTGTAGGTGCTGCAGTGGTTCTAGGAGGGAAAGAAAAGGAATGAGAGTGAAGATGCAAGTAATAGAAGGGATATGGTCAAGGCCCTGTCAGTCTTCATGTGGAGAAAAAATATCTATTGGAGCTGCCTAGTACGGCAGTTTACATATTCAAACAGATGTGCTGGAGAAGAAGAAATTGGGGGAATTAACAAGTGTGGCCAAGGTAGGTGGTTTCACAGTAACTTACTGGATAGCTTATCCCGAGGTGAAGTTGAAGAATGGAAAGGGGCCATATGAAAGTCAGTGAAGTTAGAAGCAAAGTCAATTATATTTTCCAATTCAGGATGAGAACTGGAAGCAGCACCAATACACATGTCAGTGGAGACTTATGATGTTAAGGTGAAAATGGCATGCAAAGCTATGATGATTACAGGTAAGCTGATTGCAAAGAAGGGCACCATTTTTCTGTTCTGTTGTAACCTTTGTACAGATTTTAGCAATCAAATGATTCCTTGGAAGTAAGCTTTTTATAAAGTTCTCTGTAATGCAGTACAAAATACCATTTGAATAGATGAATGTAGTAATTGTGTAAGAATTCTTTTTGTGCTTAGCCGAGTAGGAAGTCAAGTATATGCTGAAACCTTCTAATCTTAATTTTTGGAGTTTGGATTTAGGCTCATGAAGAGTTTATTCATCCATGTTGCCTGAGTTGTGATCAGATTGAATATGAAAATAAACTTCAATCTCTTCTCACTTGAGTTTTTGTTTGCTTAATTTGACTGGAGAGAAATCTAAACTTCTGCTTGCTTATTTTCAGATTTTGCTTTGATTTTAAAAAAAGGTCTCCCAGAAAGTGCAGTTACATCTGTTCCTTAGAGATTGCAGAAACATGTGGTATAAAATCATTCTTCTAAAGACCAAAATTGCTCATATGCAAAGCTCTGTGAATGCTTACTTCTGCTTTTTGGGGATATTAAAGTTGAAGGCAGTTAGTTCAAGTCTGGCCAAATTGCAAGATTTTGAATTAATTGGAAATACTTCCTTGTTCACTTTTAACTGACCAACAGGAGTACGTGCAAGTGTATGAGTTTAGGTACTTCACTATTTTTAGTTTCCTTTAAAAACATTTTCATTTGAAGTTGCAATGATCAGTGGTAAAATTGATTCTCTATAAGGTTTATTAAGCAAATGTTCTTTTTGCAAGGTCTTTGATAATTACATTTTGGTATATTTAGCTTAAGTCCTAAGAATTAATGATGTAAAAAATTGAGCTCACCCCATCATTTGGTTTCAGTTTAACTTGAAATGTTTGAAGCCACCTGTGCTGTAAACTCTGGCAAATAAGACAACCCAATTTTTCTAGCCTCGACAATATCATTTTTTTGCATGTAGTTTGTGTAGAAATCAATCACTTTTAGTCACTTGTTATACTTCCAGTAGCAGGCAGCCTCAATTTTTCATCTCTCATCGTATATTTTACTTCCTAGCACCTTTATAACTGAGTGAGAGGTCAAGCTAGTGGTACAACTTGTGTTGTGAATGTGTGTCTTTAAGACATGCCCATTTTGCATTGCAAGCAGATGAATTTAAAACTGGCAGCTCCCTATACCTATGCTTTTATACCCACTGTAAAAGTTGACCCCCATCTTTGAGATATTTTTGAGACTTCAAAGGTTGACTTTTATGCTAAATGTGTGACCAAAAGCAGTAACCTTTTAAAAGCTTCTTACTTTTTGCTGCAGTTCTTTGTTCACAGGTAATGTCGGTGTTAATTTTATTTAGCAAATTTATTTTGCTCTGATTTTTAAAAAATTGAATGTTGGAATGCTTTCTTTTGCTGTTGTATTAAAACCTATCAACAGCTGGGGCAAGAATTGACAAAAACTCTGAAATATCCAGTGAAGGTCAATGTTCAAGTTTTGGCTCTCTGTGGCATGAGTGTTCCAATAGCATGCCAAATTCAGTTCAGTGAAATTTTTTTGAAAAAATAGTTGAGCCCGTTCCGAAAGTTTTCATACTTTTTTTGGGTTGATTTAGAACAGAGAATTTTATGCCTGTGGTAAATTTAAATACAGTTTGGTATCTAAGTTTGCAATTTCTCAATTTTAAGGGAGGGAATTTAGCATGTTAGTGAGGAGAAAATATGAACACCTTTGTAAGCTTGCAGTGTATAGCTATGCTGCTAATTATGATGGCATTTCTGTTGAAGGAACTTAGCTATATCAGAAAAGGAGATTGATCAAGTTGATTTCATGCTTAAGATGCAAAATGATCGTGCTGGCTTGAAAAGATTAATCTGCTCAGAAAATCCTACTTTATTTCAGCAAGCTCAGTATCTATTCCTTCATTCTCTTAAGCTACCTCCATTATCTTTTGGCACGTTTTCTCTCTGTTTGTCTGTCCTGTAAATTTAGACTTTTTAAAAAATTGGACAAAAGAATATATATTGGCATTTCTTTATCATTCAGCAGAACTATTTGTGGGATTTTGGTTGGATCATTGGTGTTTAAGCATATCTTGCGATTGCTAACTGTAAAATCAGTTGTATCTAGAAACCCTAATCTATGCTTCCAAGTTAAAATTGGGTCTGTTTGGATTGGGTTTCGTGACTGTTTAACTCTGTAGCAGACACTAGTTGAATTTGCTGACTGAATGTTTAAAAATTCCATTAGAACTTGAACGTTGACATTCCAAATGACAAAAGAAGGAAACTTATGTTGGTAGCTAGGGATGGTGTTTTTCAATTTTATTATAAAACAGCTGTTGAAAGAAGCCTTTTAGAAGTTTCTTGAGTGAGAATTTAACTCATTTTGAAAGCTTGGACTCAAATTAGGAGCATCTAACCTTTGAAACTTACCCAGTGTGATTCATTTTGTGCTTTGCTGATAAGATTTGCAAAATGAGTCTTAAAGATTGAAATTAAATAGTTGCGTTGCATTTGTAAACTTTTGGTAGCAGATCTTTTTTTAAATTATGATAGTAAAGTTAATTTTTGTTTCATGGTTTTTCTGATATGAACAAGGAAGATGGAAATTACAGTTTGTATTGTAGAACGGTGTTCTGGGGGACGCTGTGGCAGAAGATGGAAATGATGATGTGGTAATGGTTTCTGGGGTTAAGCAGAACAAAGGTCCCTACTGTTGAACAGTTTGCAATAATCATACAGAATGACTGAGGGATCCTGAAACATGTTGAACCATATCACTGCATGTGTATGCTTTTTAGGAGGATAAGGACAATGAAAAGTTGTTTCCTTTTGAAAATTGCACCTAGAGAGCTGAATTTTCCTATTTGCAATTGGCTTTGGACAAGTCAGGTTTCATTGCACCTGGCTCACCAGGGCTAAGAGCAACCTTTCTTGCACAATCTCCCACCCTTCATCCTATTAATTACATAACTGTGCTCTTGAGGTGCCTTTCACAGGGAATTGTGCAGTCAGTTAGGTCGAGGAACTTGCTGCCAGGACCTTGCGGATTTCACAACCCTTAGAAACCTATTTAAAGCCCAGCTGCACACCACTTCAGACTGCAAGCAGGAACTGATCTTCATACTGTGGTCCTTGTTTGTTATCACTGAGGACAGAGTCCAGAGGAAAGGAAAGGTCGGGACTTGGATGTGCTGTGTGGACAGGATGGTAGAGAGGACTGTCACGGGAGATCATGCCATGAGATCTAGCCAGTCTGGACCCAAATTGCAGCCCTGTATCCTGGGTGAACAAGGGCCCCCAGCAGTGGAGGAAGAGAATCAATGATCTGTGTTCAGAAGGGTATGTCGCAAGATCTAGTTGTTGGCCACCACAAACTCTAATTCCGCTGTGACACATGCCTCTCAGCAAGGCTTGTGGAGCCATGCCACAAAATTCACTATTGTGTGCACTCATAGGTTTAGCCCACCCTGTCTCCCAAACTTCTAATATCTCCTGTCCTGTGAGCTTCTCACTCACTCACTGGAGGCAACCCTCCTCTGCCTACATCACCACAAGTTGCACTTTCCATTCATTTCTAACACATGCCTTAATTGGATTTCCCCGCTACAAACCACTACCAGACTGATGGCTGTACAACTTCCTGACTGGCCTGCAAGGACCCAGGTTTCTGGCCTGTAGTAACACCAAGTGTCTAAGTGTCCGAGGCCAGCCTCTTGGTCTGGAATTGACTGGTGGTCGCAGTATCTCGTGACCGAATATAGTCTCCTTCATCCACCTAAGGTGTGTTCCCCATTGACTATCTTAGATGTGCTGTGTAAATTGGTGGCACGTGTTGCAGGTGTCAAGTTGACTTGGCATTGTACCATACATTGACATATCTAACCTAGAGACTGTTTGGTGTTCCCGAAAGTGACAAGCTGTCTCTCATATTGTGCTAAAAAGCAATGCAAGTCACAGATGCTAGCAGCTGCAACTGAGCACTAAGACAGCAAGCTACGATGTATTCTGTGCCAGTGCAGATCTTGCAAGTGTGCCTGAACTCCAAAGTCAAGGCTGACATAATGTATGTGTTGGTCCAAGTACAGGTATGATTATGTGGTGAGGCTGGTAGTTTGCTGATCCCAACTTGTGTGGGCAAGGGGTCAAGGAGGACGGTGGGTATGGAATATGCAGGGACATTGTTGTAAAGAAGCAGTTGATCAATGCCCAGAATAAGCATTCAGATGAGCTGCAGCTGCCAAATAACATTCTGACTTGTCTCTTGGGTTCAGAGAAGATTTACAATGTTGTTGCCAGGGTTAGAGGGTTTGAATTATAGGGAGAGGCTGAATAGGCTGAGGCTGTTTTCCCTGGAGCATCAGAGGCTGAGGGGTGACCTTATAGAGGTTTACAAAATCATGAGGGGCATGGATAGAATAAATAGACTGTCTTTTCCAGAGATCTTGTGGGTGAGTCCAAAACAGGGTATGGGTTTAGGGTGATTGGGGTAACATATGAAAAGGACCTAAGTAGCAAGGTTTTCATGCTGAGGGTGGTGCATGCATGGAATGAGCTGCAAGAGGAAGTGGCGGAGGCTGGTATAATTACATTTAAAAAGCATCTGGATGGCTATATGAATAGGAAGGGTTTAGAGGGATATGGGCCAAGTGCTGGCAAATGCGCATAGGTTAGTTTTAGGATATCTAACAAAAGAGTTGGACTGAAAGGTCTGTTTCTGTGCTGTACATCTGACTTGATAATTTTGGTAGTTTGTGCCATCTGATTCCTCGGGGAAGGAAACAAAAATTGGAAGTAGCATACAAGTAAGGTAGGTTGTTGATGAGATGCAAATAAATAGAAATAAGAGAGTCTCTACTCAATGGCAAGGTTCTAAGTTTTCCATGTAAAAGTTGAAGGAAAAATAAAATCACAAGATTTTCTCAATGTTAAGGTTCTGACACCTTCTTCCCCACCCCACCAACTTTCAAACCTTTCTTACCTTACCTTACAGACGTGGTTTCAAACCCTTTCAGTGTTCACTTCAAAGGAACAAACCATTCTACGGTGCGCGCACTCATTTTGTTGGGAAGTCAACACACATGAGACTCTGGAGGTTTATGCACATTCAATTGATAAATGGTGCCTGTTGTCAGTAGATACTGCCTCAGTATTAGGTACTGAGGCTCCACAAAGAGATTGGAAGTATGCCTCAACACTCGGGTAAAGCAGCATTGCTTCCTGAACGTTTTGTGGTACACTTCTTCCCTTGTCACCGTACACTTCTCATGGCACTCTGATTGAAAATCATTGCCTTACGCCATACCAGTGAGGGGATATTTTCTCACCAGTCTGTTCAGAGTTGCTATTCTCTCCCCCCGCCCCCCCCCCCCATCTCTGGTGCAGGTGGGACTTGAAGCCAGACCTCCTGACTCAGGTAGAGATACTACCACTACACCACAAACATCCTACCAGGGAGGTGAACATTCTGTTCGTAATAAATAACAGCTGATCAGAAGTGGTAGAACTGGTTTTAAGCATTTAATATTTGAATTCTAAAATCATTTACAAAGATTTAGAGCTGCAGTTATAATTGACAAGATTTTCGAACCTGGCAAAGAACAGATTTGTTGATGTGGAGGACCTAACTTGAATTTAGGCCAGATATAAATCCAGGAAAGTTTTCTTCACACTGCCTCAACGAACAACAATGTAAAGTAATTAGATGTATTTGAAAAGGAAATAAATATTTGGAAAGTCAGTTCATTTTTATGACTGGAGCAACGGCAACGAATTGCAATTAAAAACAAAGTCCAATATGTTTGGGAAGGCAGATGAATTCAGGACATGGGACTGGGTTATCATAGCAATTACAGAAACTTGGCTCAGGGATGGACAGGACTGGCAGCTTAATGTTCCAGGATACAAATGCTACAGGAAGGACACAAAGGAAGGCAAAAGAGGAGGGGGAGTGGCGTTTTTATAAGGGCTAGCATTACAATTGTACTGAGGGAGAATATTTCCGGAAATACATCTAGGGAAGTTATTTGGGTGGAACTGAGAAATTTAGATAATGCAAAATGCTGCATTTTGGGAAAGCAAATCTTAGCAGGATTTACACACTTAATGGTAAGGTCCTAGGGAGTGTTGCTGAACAAAGACCCTTGGAGTGCAGATTCATAGCTCCTTGAAAGTGGAGTTGCAAGTAGATGGAATAGTGAACTTGTAAAATGTATGTTGGCTATAATGCAATTAGATCACCAACACATTAAGTATTATTTGTATTGCATGACTTTGGAATTGCGCAGGGTTGCACAGGAATGGAACTATTGCATTATGAAAGAAATAACTATATATTTCTGGAGAATCAGATCATGTATAATTTGATTATTTAAAATTATGATTGGAATATCTTGTTCAGTTGAATGCTCTTTCATTCCATGTAATGTTGGGGATAATCAATTTTCTTCTTATTAAGAATGCACCACTGTGAGGCCAATACAGAAGCGACAGTTCTAACTGAATGCAATTGTTTCCTGCTTTCACTTTATAAGAATTTAGCTGGGGTCAGGGCAACAATATCCCTGAAGCAATTATGCTAGCCCAAATTATTTTTCTCAGTTTATGCAGAGGCTTTTTGTATAAGAAAATCCAATGTTTCAGTCTCATCTTTCATGACCTCATCACTTCATGGTTTTGGTCACTCCCAACTAAAATTTCCATAATGAGTTTCACACATTAAAATGTTGAATAAGAATTGACACAGAGCCAAAGAGAAAATGATGAAGAAAACCACAAGTAGATCTGTTGAAGCAAAAGGTGTCTTAAGGCTTACCATGAAAGTAGAAGAAGTGGAAACAAAGGTGTTTCTGGAGGGAATTCCAGAGGTTGGGATTTGGAGGACTGAAGACATGAAGGAAGTATAGAATGTGTAGGAGACCAGAATTTGAGAATTGTAGAATGCCTGGAGATTTTAAGGTTGTTAGAAAGGAGTTGCAAGGGAAGCATTCAAACAGTCAAGTTTAGTAAAGTCATCCCTGACAGCTGTTTGTATTCCTAACCACCCATATTTACCTCCCTCTCCTAATCCCCACTTAATGTTACATCTGTCCCAAGCAGAAACACTTCCATGAGTCATTTGTAATTGGACTTTAAAACTCCTCACTACCCAATCTTTGATATCCGTTCATCATCGTATGCAGGTGTCTGTTTTTTTATGACCCCGTCACCTCTACAATTGCCCTTGTTTCCAGAAAAGCTTTTATTCTTACCCACACTAGAACGGGTCCACATCTTCTCGCACACAAACCAAAGGGCACATTGTCTGGTGCATTCATCTGGACTTTAATGTTGCCAGGAACTTACTGAGACCCAGCTGCCTAAATGCTGAACCATCTGGCCATGTGCTTTTCGAGGACAACATGCCCGTGAAAACACTTATTTGTTTTCTCACTGTCTGTCAGGAAGGTGCTGATTATCCAACTTTGCCTCTCAGCCCAGTTTGACTACTTAATGCTGTAAAGTCGTAGAGTCAAACAGCTATACTGCATGGAATTGGACCCTTCAATTCAACTCATCCATGCCGACCAGATATCCTAAATTAATCCATTCCCGTTTGCGAGCATTTGGCCCGTAACCCTCTAAACCCATTCTATTCACATACCCATCCAAAAGCCTTTTGAATATATTCACCACCACCTCCAGCAGTTCATTTGCATACACATACCATCCTCTGCATGAAAAGGTTGCTGGTTACATCACTTTTAAATCTTTCCCCCTCATGCCTTAAACCTATGCCCTCTAGTTTTGGATTCCCTTGCCCCAGGGAAAAGACCTTGGCTATTCACCCTATCCATGCCCCTTATGATTTTATTAACTACTTAGCATCTGATACTCCAGGGAAAATAGCCCCAGCCTATTCAGCTTCTGTCTCTGCAGCTCAAACCCTTCAACCCTGGCAACATCCTTGTAAATCTTTTCTGAACCCTTTCATCCTCCCTATCACAGGGAGAGCAGAGTGAGGGCAGAGCAGTGGACATGGTCTATATGGACATCAGTAAGGCGTTCAACAAAGTTCCTCATGGGAGACTGGTTAGTGAGATTAGAACTCATGAAATACGGGGAGAACTAGCCATTTGGATACAGAACTGGCTCGAAGGTAGAAGACGGGATAATAGTGGAGGGTTGCTTTTCAGACTGGAGGCCTGTGACCAGCAGTGTGCCACTACTGGGATTCACTACTCTTCATCCTTTTATATAAATGAGTTGGATGTGAGCTTAAGAGGTATAGTTAATAAGTTTGCAGATGACACCAAAATTGAGGGTGCAATGGACAGTGGAAAAGGTGGACCAAAGGGCTGAGTGAAGTGTAATTTAGATAAATGCAAGGTGCTGCATTTTGCAATAGCAAATCTTAGCAAAACTTATACACTTAATGGTAAGGTCCCAGAGAATGTTGATGAACAAAGCGACCTTGGAGTGCAGATTCTTAGTTCCTTGAAAGTGAAGTTGCAAGTAGATAGGATAGTGAAGAAAGCATTTGGTGTGATTTCCTCTAGTGGTCAGTGCATTGAGTACAGGAGTTGGGAGGTCATGTTGCGGCTGTACGAGACATTGGTTAAGCTATTTTTGGAATATTGCGGACAGTTCTGGTCTCCTTGCTATCGGAAGGATTTTGTGAAACTTGAAAGGGTTCACAAAAGATTTATGAGGATGTTGCCAAGGTTGGCAGATTTGAGCTATAGGGAGACGCTGAATAGGTTGTGGTTGTTTTCCCTAGAGCGTCGGAGGCTGTGAGAGGTGACCTTATAGAGGTTTATAAGATGATGAGCGGCATGGGTAGGATAAACAGATAAGGTCTTTTCCCTGGCGTGGGGAGTCCAGATCTAGAGGGCGTAGGTTGAGGGTGAGAGGGGAAAGATATAAGGGACCTAAGGGGCAACTTCACACAGAGGGTGGTGTGTGTATAGAATGAGCTGCCAGAGGAAGTGGTGGAGGCTGTTACAATTACAGCATTTTAAAATGCATCTGGATGGGTATATGAATAGGAAGGGTTTAGAGGGATTATGGGCCGGGTGCTGGCAAATGTGACTAGATTAAGTTAGGATATCTGGTCGGCATAGACGATTGGACCGAAGGGTCATTTTTCATGCTGTACATCTCTAAGTCTAATAGATTACAGCAGGGCAAGTTCCAGATAGAATTCAACATAGAGGGTGGTATGTGTATGCATTGAGCTGCCAGAGCAAGTGGTGGAGGTGAATACAATTGTAACATTTAAAAGACATCTGAATGGATATATCAATAGGAAGGGTTTGGAGGGATATGGGTTAAGTGCTGGCAAATGGGACTAGATTAGTTAGGATAACTGTTCAGCATGGACAAGTTGGACTGAAGGGGCTGTTTCTATGCAATACATCTCTGTGACTCTAATTGAATGCACTATTCCAAGCGTAGCCTAACCAATGTCCTACACCGCTGCAACATAACCTCCCAACTCCTGTACTGAGTACACTGACCAATAAAGGCAAGTATACCAAATGCCACCTTCACTATCTTGTCTACCTCTGACTCCACTTTCAAGGAACTATGAACCTGCACTCCAGATCTCTTTGTTTAGCAACACTCCCTAGGACCTTACCATTAAGTGTATAAGTCCTGCTAAGATTTGCTTTCCCAAAATGCAGCAGCTCACATTTATCTAAATTAAACTCCATCCGCCACCAATTGGCTCATTGAATCAAGGTTCCATTGTCATCTGAGGTAACCTTCTTTGCTATCCACTACACCACCAGTTTTGGTGTCATCTGCAAACGTATTAACCATACCTCCTATATTCACACCCAAATCGTTTATAAATGACAAAACGCAGTGGACCCAGCACCGATCCTTGTAGCACAACGCTTGTCACAGGCCTTCAGTTTGTAAAGCAATGCTCCTCCACCACCACCCTCTGTCTCCAATCTTTAAGCCAGATATGTATCCAAATGGATTCCCTTTGGTCAGTTACTGTCCCCTTTCAGAACTGTAGCTATAATGTCACTCAGTCAACACACATCTTCTGCCTCTCCGTTCCTGCAAAATGCTTTTCATGGGGGCAACAAGGCAGCTCAGTGGTTAGCACTGCTGTCTCACAGCGCTAGGCACCCAGGTTCGATTCCCGCCTCAGGCGACTGTCTGTGTAGAGTTTGCACGTTCTCCCCGTTTCTGCGTGGGTTTCCTCCGGGTGCTCTGGTTTTCTCCCACAATCTAAAGATGTGCAGGTCAGGTGAATTGGCCATGCTAAATTGCCACAGTGTTAGGTGCATTAGTCAGGGGCAAATTTAGAGTAAGAGAATGGGTCTGGTGGGTTACTCTTCGAAGGGTTGGTGTGGACTCGTTGGGCCGAAGGGCCTGTTTCCATACTGTAGGGAATCTAATTTAGTTTAATCTAATCTAATTTCTAGACTCTCTTTAATCCTATCAACTCCTTGGATGTTGCCACGTCTCAAATTGTGTCCATCTTTCCCACAACAGCAAATTGAATCTTTTTGCATCAGATTTGTACTCCGGTTAGAACACTGAAGTGCCCCAATGGCTCTCCTCTAGATCATCATTGCATCCTTGATTCCTTTTTCTCACATTTGTGCCATTGACTCCAGATACCTGGAACTATTTTTGGTGCCTGTTCTTTCTCCTCCTCCTCCTCCTCCTCCTCCTCCTCCTCCTCCTCCTCCTTCCCGCCCTCCTTGCCCTTTGCAATGTTACCTGAAGACAGGGAATTCTGTTTTTTTTGTGCATCAACAACCTCTCCATGGTTGCTTTTGATTTTTGAATGGCTGGTTACTTGTCTCATCCAAAGTTGACCGTTATTAAAATTAAACCCATCATCCTCAGCCTTCCCAAAGTTTGTACTCTCGTCACTGGTCTTCTCTCTTACCCCTCCGCCCCAAGTCCTCATTCTGGTTGGAATCGGACAATCAGTGCCTCATGCAATCATTAACTGATATGGATTTAATATCCTATCCATCTCAATGACCGCCTATTTTCCCTTCTGTCTTAAATGGGTGAACCCTTACTCTGAGATATGCTCTCTGATCTCTGGTCCTAGATTCTCTCACAAGTGGAAACAACCTCTCTGCACTTAGCCTGTCAAGCTCTCTGAGAATCCTTTATGATTCAATGAGTTTGCCTCTCAATTTTCTAGACTCCAATGATTATATGCTCATCCTCTTCTTAAAGAAAAATTCCTACACACCTAGGATCAACCTAGTGATTTTTCTCTGGATTGCCTCCCAATGCTAGTGTATCTTTCTTTTAAGTAAAGGGATGAAAATGGTTCTCAGTATTCGGAGTGTGGTCTGACCAATACCTTGTATAGTTTTAGCAAGATCTGCCTATTTATTCTCTTTGAAACAAAGGCCAGAATTCCATTTGCCTGCCCTATTATATATGGAACTTATCTACTAGTTTTTCGTGATTTGTCCATGGGGATCCCCAAAACCCTCTGTGCCTCAGCTTTCTGCAGCCTTCCATTTAAACAATGCTCAGCTGCTCAGTTCTTGCCAAAGTGCAAAACTTCACACATTCCCATTATATATTCCATCTGCCAGATTTTGGCCCACTTGCTTAGCCTGTCTTTATCTCTCTGTAGACCTTGTCATCCTCTCCACTTGCCTTCCCACATATTTTTGAGCCCTCTGCAAACTTGTCTAAGTTGTGAATAACTGTTGTAAATAATTGTGACCGTATCATTGATCCCTGTGGCATTCCACTTATTATAGGCTGCCATTCTGAAAATGCCTTCCTTATCCCTACTCTGTCTTCTATTAGTGAGCTAGTCCTCTGTCAATGCTTAGATACTACCCCAACACCATGGGCTCTTTTATTATTATGTAGTCTTATGTGTGTTGGCCTGTTGAACACCATTTCAAAATCCAAATATTACATCTACTGGTTCCCCTTTTATCTATCTTGTTTGTTATCTCCTTAAAAAAATTCAAATAAATTTGTCAGGCATGATTTTCTCTTTGTGAATCCATGCTGACTCTCTTTGATTATATCATGTATTTCTAACATTACATTCTTTATAATAGACATTAACATTTTCCCAATAACTGATGTTAACTGACTTATAATTACCTGTTGTTTCTTTCCCTTTTTCAATTAACATTGGCAGTTTCCCAATCCTCTGGGACTTTACCAGAATTGAAGATTACAGCAGTGCATCCATTATCTCTGTTGCTACTTCCATTTGTAGCCCAGAATGCAACTCATCAGGCCTAGATTTTAAAAAATTCATTGGGGTGTGGGCATTGCCAGTTAGGCCAACATTTAATGCCCTTTCCTAGTTACCCTTGAGAAGGTGGTAGTGAGCTGCCTTTTTGAATCACTGCAATTCATTTGGTGTAGATAGAGTCACAGTGCCTTTTAAGGGTTAGGGTTCCACGGTTTTGACCCAGCGACATTGAAGGAATGACGATATATTTCCAAGTCAGAACGGTACATGACTTGGAGGGGAAGTGGCAGGTAGTGGTGTTTCCATGCTGCCCGTGTACTCCTGGATGGTAACGTTAATGGATTTGTAAGGTGCTGTCCAGCAAATCTTGGAGAATTTCTGCAGTGCATCTTGTAGATGGTATACATTGCTACTGAATGTTGATGGTGGAGGGAGTGGATGGTGTGGTGCCAATCAAGTAGGTACAATAAGTGATTATAGGGAGCTGATGTAAAATGTAGTGCCAGCTTTTGAAAGGCGAGCATAAAAGAGCCATGTTAATAACAGCAATATTAATCTAAAACTTTAAACAGTTGTTGAACTTTTTAGTTGCTACTCCTGTTATTAAAGGATAGAATTTATTCTACTTGGTACCTTGATGGAACCAAAGTTGCAGGGCCATGTGTTTTTTCAATTGCAGTAGTGCACTGTTTTTAAAAAAAAACAACTAAAGCATGCCAAGAAGTTGACAGGTCTAAATAAGGCTGAGAACAACCATTTTGGAAATAAATGCAGATGTCATTTTTCTAAGAAGATTTTAAGTTATGTTCTTAGACTCGACAGTCAGGCATGCAGCCAAGGCAGCTGCTTGTCTGATTGAAACATTGAGTCTCAACATACTTCTTGTGCAGTTTTACAATTCAGGTTTCTGGAATTTCCCAAGAAATGCTTATATATTAATTTAAAAATCTCAAAACGCCAGGTTATAGTCCAACAGGTTTATTTGGAAGCACTAGCTTTTGGAGCGCTGCTCCTTCATCAGGTGGTTGTGGAGTATAAGATCGTAAGAGACAGACAAAATTTATAGCAAAAGTTTACAGTGTAATGTAACTGAAATTATGTATTGAAAGAGATCTGGATTGTTTGTTAAATCTCTCCTTTTTAGAATGAACATGTTGGTTTCAGTTCGTAGATCGCAGAACATTTAAAAGTTCCAGTCTCAAGTGAACTTTAACAATTGGTGTCATGTCGGCTCAGATAATGCATTTTAATGTGTGCTGCCCTGTGAGACAGTGCTGCCCTGTGTGAGACCGTGCCGCAATGGTCAGACTGATTCTAATCTAAAAAATGGATTTATAGAATCTTACATGGATCCATGCAGTTTTTGTGCAAAGTAAAATGTAATTCTGCAAGTACAAATTCACCCCACAAACGTGCATGTGTGCATGTGGGTTTGTGTGTGTGGGGTGGAGAAGGGGGAAATGGGGGTTATGAGTGTCTGTGAGAGAGTGTGTGTATGTGTATGAGTGTAAAGGGGTAAGTCTGTGAGAGGGTGCGTGTGTGAGTTATGTGTGAGTGTATGAGAGAGGGTCTGTGTGAGTGTATGGGTCTATAGGAGTGTGTGTGTGTGTATAGTGCAATGGGATCACCTGTAGTGTGACATGAACCCAAGGTCCCAGTTGAGGCCATCTCCATGGGTACCGAACTTGGCTATCAGCCTCTGCTTGGCCACTTTTCGTTGTTGCCTGTCCCGAAGTCTGCCTTGGAGGGCGGTCACCCAAAGGTGCGAGGTTGAATGTCCAGGACATTCCAGGTTCTTTTCAATATATAATTTCAGTTACATCAAACTGTAGACTATTGCTATAAATTCTGTATCTTAAGATCTTATACACCACGACCACCTGATGAAGTAGCAGTGCTCTGAACGCTAGTGCTTCCAAATAAACCTGTTCGATTATAATCTGGTGTTGTGGGATTTTTAAGTTTGTACACCCCAGTCCAACATTGGCATCTCCAAATCATAATTTATAAATGGTGATTTTGAATTTTACCTGAAATTGTGCAACCTATAAACTAAGGAACAGGCGTAGCAACGTTTTCAAGGCTCAAAAGCTGGAAAATGATTTGCAATCTGATGAAAAATGTACAAATATTAAATGCACAATATATAT
The DNA here is from genome assembly GCF_047496795.1 of Chiloscyllium punctatum. Lineage (NCBI taxonomy): Eukaryota > Metazoa > Chordata > Chondrichthyes > Orectolobiformes > Hemiscylliidae > Chiloscyllium > Chiloscyllium punctatum. The sequence continues at coordinate 83,890,091 of NC_092757.1, read as the reverse complement.
GAATGCGAACTGGCTGTAGTGTCAGTGAAGTAGACAGGCAGGAGGCTGGAAGAGCACAGCCATCCAGGCAACAGGAGATGGAGAAGTCAACATTTCGGGTGTAACCCTTCTTCAGGAATGGAGGTGGGGGTACTTTGGATTCCGGTCAGCATGGACGGGTTGGACCGAAGGGTCTGTTTCCGTGCTGTACATTTCTATGACTCTATCTGTAAGTTTTTTTGTCTCTCATTTTAGTGTCAGTGAATTCAAGGAAACGGCAAAAATGTTATAGTCTGTTGTTTGCATTCTTTCAAATTTCTTCCTTTTCCCTCACATGCTATTTCACCATATTCTTCGGCTCATTCTTCTTAAAACCCACCTCCATTCCAGATAACTATATCTCTTCCTCCGTTAGAGGTTTGTGCTTGTGGTTCTAATGGGACTACACAACTGGTTTGTTGTTTTAACATTCTACCTGTACTTTGACTGCAGTCGTGTAGCTGCCAGTATGATTAATGCACAATGTATAAAATATTTGGAACAGAAGGAAATATTTTTTTACTTTGTATTGTTGCAAAGTGCTGTTATGCTTCACTTACATTAGCTGCAGGTGGTCTGGAAGATGCCAGCTGGCCTCTAGGTTTGGGTAAGGTTGTGACTAGTCAATAGCTTATCCTGCACTGATGTGTGAATTACAACATTGTTTTATTTTCAAACAATGCTAGTCTACTTGACTTATCCTTTTCTAGCCCAGTTCTGACGAAAGTCTTTGAATTATACTGGTTATTGGTTATCTTCTCCACATAAGTTATCAGACCTGCTGAGTCTTCCTAGCATTTCCTAAAATAATTGATCTAATACAAAAGAAAAGCAGCACAGATGCAGCAATTCTCAAATAAAATGGTCAATGCTGGAAATCCTTGTAGGTCTAGCACCATCTGTGGAAAGAAAAATTAATATTGCGGACTGATAATCTTTCCTTTTCTATTTGTTTGGAGTTCTAACACAGTGTGATTCATGTTTCTCCATCAATGCACCCCAACCTTCTAAATATTTCCTTCAGTTTCCTTGTTTGTTAGATTTAATACTTTCAACTCCCATCCTCAACTATTTAAGATATATTATGGACATTTAGGCAGAAATTAGAGGGAAATGAACCATGTGCAGGCAAAAGGGATTAGTTCAGATTGGCTGTGCTGATCATGATGCCATAGTGGGCCGAAGGGCTTGTTCCTGTGTTGTGCCGTTCTATTTCCTGTAGTGTTGTGTCCTAAAATATATTAACCCTGTACTGACAGAACTCATGAGACAGAATAGTTCCACCTGGATGTATGGGTAGATTTTGTTTTTGAAAAAAAAGCCATTTTGTATCAGAGATGAATTTTTTGCAGCTGACTTTAAGAAACCTGTTATTCCTATCTAATAAAGACAGATCAGTATATGTATGTAAGAGGTCAGGGGATGCAGATCCATTTTTAATCTACCACCATTTCTGCCTTTGTATTCTTCACTACCCCTCCCCCATCCCACCATCTCCTAAGTCTATTAAAGTGCTTGCTTTTTTTTTAGCTTTCACTTTTAATCTGTTTTATCTAACCAGAGTTGCTGGCTGAGCTTTTGTTTTTTTACTATTTTCATTTGCTTTACTTTTCAGACTGCTCAAAATGACTTGCGTAAATTTTTTAAAATATAAATTGGAAATCATTTAACTAAAATTTATTGTGTCACAGGGAACATTTAGCTAATGTTAGTGGTGCTAATACAGTGTGTCACTTCCAAAAGAGGAGTTCAAATTGAAAATGCTGTTTAGAACATCATTGTAGTTATTGTGAAGCCATTAAGTATAATTGAAATGCCATAGGAGAAAAGCTTAGTTGAGAACATAAAATTTGATGCAGAATAAAATTGTTTCTGGAATTTTAGGCTGGGCAGGTATGTGTGAGAGCCAAAAAAGCTGTAAAACTAGAGGAACAGCTTTCAATTACTACGCATGCCGAATGCTTGCTTTACAAGCTTTGGTTGTCATTGACTACTAATATTCCCCCCACCCTATATGATTATAGAATGGCAGTGTCTTGGTTTAGTTTTGTTTGACTTTCTGTTCAGTTCAAAATTCATCAATAGTCTTTTTGAAATTTTTGATACATTTTATAACATTTGAAGACCTTTTTTCTTTTATATTTTTGAGTTTCTTTATTTTTATACAAAGCCTATTTGTTACAGGAGTTGATGAAGGCATGTAGTGTAGCAATCAAATTTAGGTCAGATAACATCTGATCTCTGCAGTGGAATGCAGGATTTATTTTAAAGAAAATCAACTATAAACATTTTAATCAGACCAGACGAATTGATGAAGTTTTCCCATTGATGCTTACTGGGGCTCTTGCTTATGAGAGACTGCAGGCTATTAAAAAGACTCCAGGTGCAATCATGTTTTGCTGAATATTTATCCATTTATTATTGACTCGTTCTTTATCAGTACTTGTTTTGATGCACAGTGGAAGCTACATATCAATGACTGCACGACAAAATTACTTTATTGGCTATAAAGCACTTTGGAAGTTGGGATGACCCAAGTTGTGAAAGATGCTATGAAGGCAAGTCTTTGTTTCTTAATGATAGATATCATTTACTTGAATGCTGGACTTTAGGTGCTAGGAGCACTGTAAATATCCATCAGCTCCCAGTACTTCACTGTTAAATCTTATGTAGTTTTTGTGGATGAGTGAATTAAAAGACAAACATGAGGGTAGGTATCTGCAAAACTAGACGTTTCATAAAAGGAAACAAAATAAAATATAATAAATTGTCTGCCAAGGCCATGTCTTGTAGCATTTATCAGCATTGATAAAGACAAGGAATAGGTTGGTTTTCTTACAGTCGCGGGTTATGCATGGAATCAGGTTCAATTTTCGAATGTCAAAATTTCCAATTTAGGATACAGTCAGTTCTGCTATAATGTGGTAGTTCCATTCTCATGCAATACCATGTTATAAGAAAATCACGTAATAGAAGCACCAATTAAACTAATGGGGCCAGAATCGCATTGTAGCCAATAGACACTTTAAAACTTTATGCTTTACAAAAGTGTCCCCAATTAATTAATTGTGTTATAGCAGATTTGTGTTCACAAAGCGCACATTATAGCAGAATAACCTGTATCTAAAATTGAGGTCAATAATATATGCTAAATGCAAATTTGATGATATTCTCTTGTGCCTTGTAACAGTAGAGAGCCTTCTTTAAAAACTGTAAAAGAACAGAACTTTTGTTTTGCCCCAGGACCCATCTGATCTATGCTGTTCAGACTGTACACTTCTCTCTCTCTCTTCTCTCTCTTTCTTTCTTTCTCTCTCTCTCCTCTTTCTTTCTTCTCTCCTTCTCTCTTCTCTCTCTCAACCTATCAGAATCCCTTTGTAAACTTGTCCTCTGGAAATCTTGCCTTCCCACTTATTTTGTCATCACAGAGTTTAGTTAATGTTCCTGATAAGTTTCCTTCATCCAAGTCATTGATGTTGGTAGAAAATATTTTTAATCAACGTGTTCAGATATAAAACACATCTTTATTTCTTTCTAACATTTATCCAATCTGACCTACCATGCACCTTCATAGTACTGTGTGTTTTCTTCCAGTTTGATTATGGCTAGGTATTAACTGGAGTAGTACAGGCTAAAGTTGTATATCAAGCTCCCTGGGGCAGCTGCCTCCATGGGAGTTGCCTGAGAAATTTGAATTTTCCTATGGGCAGTTTGTTGTGTCTCAAATCCTGCAAAAAGTCCTTTAAAGTTGGAGAATTTGGGGTATCATACTGACTTTAACTTTTCTGAGGCAACTATTAAGTTTGACAGTTAAAAGACTGTTCTAACTCTTGGGTAGTTATTAAACTGAACCCCTGATGAACCACTGATTTTCTGTTAAAGCCCCTACTAAAGCTCCAGTTCAACTCATTGCCCCATTGGCATGACCTGTCCTTGCTGAATCCAGCACCCCCACCTGACTTGACAACCTCTCAGCCGACCATAAGTGCTCATTCACTTACTTGGCATCTTGTCCTGTCATTCACGTGGCACGTTACTCCCTATTCCTATACTTGCCTTACAAGCAGCACTTTTCTTAGATGCTGTCAAAGGCCGCTTGGGACCACTTAATTCCTGAAATATGGCAGCGATAGTCATAAAAAAAGGGGTGTGTGTCTTGGCCTACATCACTACTGATGCGCTAAATGGCTTTCTTCTGGTTATCGTCAGTGGACATGTTTGGGACAAGTCAGACTCTGAAACTTGGTTGGAAAACCTGAGACAGGTAAGTGGTAATTTTAAAGCCAATTGCTTTGGAGCAACATCCTTTGTTACTTAACTGCAGATGCTGCACCCTTCTCATCGAGTCATTCTTTCTGAACACTTGGGGATCTGTTTGAAATGCTCAGGTGATTTATATATTAAAAGTAGCACATGCCCTAGCCCTCACCATTGAGCTGATATGCCTGTAAATTCTTTCCAGCTTGAAAAATGGTTTCCTCTTGGTTGTCTGAGTTTAAACCAACATTTGCCTAATGTTATCTTGTGTTCTTTTAACTTCTTGCCTGTGCTATCAATCACTAATGTGAAACTTTATTAAGCTTTTACCCAGTATTATCCTTGTCTTCCATGTCAATATTCTTGAAATATATCAGGCTACCAAACATAAGCTTCCCTGTTGGAGCCCATGCGCAGCTTCTCCACCACATTTAATCCACTTAATCTTTGAAAATGCCAATTGTACCTACTTTCCTTTCTACAGTCCCCTCCACCCTTTCTGTCTTTGAAACCAGAAACCATGTCTTAAATCACGTGTAAGGCAGTTTCTCTCCATGCTGTCCTTGTTGGCTTTTCCACTTTATGCTCCAAAAGCAAAGCAACACAGTGTGTAGTATTACTCTCTCAGGATATCTTCATTACCTCCAACCTTGCTGAGCTGTATTAAATTATCCTAATGCACAGAATTGAGTTTACAATCCCTAACTTCAGCTTCAGATCGCCACTCCATCAACTTATTATCAAAGTTTGTGATTTTTGTAACCTTTTATGTGCCCTCTGATTTTCCATTATTTACTTTTTTTTTCAGAACAGCAGTGATAGCGAACAGAGTTCAATGCCCCTCTCTTCTAGAGGGGTTGGGGTGTTCAATCAGTCAGAAGGACTCTGGGTGGAGAATTTGTCACTTTTCATATACCCCCTGATTAAGTCAACAATAGGGAAGGTTCAGTTTGGCCTTCCTTTGGATCTCCATGTTTGCTTCTTGTTCTATACTTAGTGCAGTACCAGAAATAGCTATCACTCCTGTTGGTGCAGTGGCTTTTAAAGGTAGGATTGATACCACTTAAAAGCCTGGTAATCCTGATGACAGTGAAGAATTTACCTGGTGGTGATTTAATCTGATGAAGGTTCCAAGTTTAGAGAGTGAAGGGTGAGTTAAATTAAGATGATATCAACTTGTTCGGTTGGTAGTATGCTTGCACCCAATGAAAATGTGGGAGAGTCCATGTTTCTGGCAAAAGCCCTTCATCAGGATGAAGAATTCCTGATGAAGGGCTTTTGTCCGAACGTCGATTCTCCTGCTCCTCGGATGATGCCTGACCTGCTGTGCTTTTCAAGCACCACACCCTTGACTCTGAATTCCAGCATCTGCAGTCCTTACTTTCTCACAGTGAAAATGTGATGAGCTCAAACTTTACTCAGAGCATTCAGTCCAGGTTAATACTTCAGTACGATTCTCCTTAAGCTGCATTGTTAGAAGTACATTCTTTACATGAAAGCTGAGGGTACTTGTTCAAGTGGATGTAAAATCCACAGCACACTTTGAGAAGCTGCTAGTTTTCCTCACATTCTGACTAGCATTTATCTTTCAAGGATTGTAAGTTTAAAAACTTATTAACCTCCTTGGGGGCATTACTGTGCATGATTGGCCTGTGCATATTGTCTGCTAACAGTTGGTGTATTTCATTGATCTCAATAGATTACAACAATTAAAAGGCATCTGGATAGGCATATGAATGGGAAGGGTTTGGGGGAGAAAAGCCAAATGCTGACAAATGACACTAGATTTATTTAGGATATCTGGTCGGCATGGATAAGTTGGACTGAGGCGTCTGTGTATATCTATATGATTTATGACTAATAGATTCCAAGTTTGAATTCGTTGATGTATAATTAGTTGTCTCAACCAGAGTTGTAATGTGAGCAATGTCATTAGTTTTGGATGCACGGGTCAAAATGTGAAAAATTTACCCAGGAATCTGCTTCTAATGGCTATACATCAATCTCTGGTTGAAGATACATGTCTGTTGATTTGGGACAGGGGAAGATTGGGAATTATTATCTACAATCTTGAGAAATGAGCACTTTGGTGAGGGTGCCTGGTTCTTGTGGAACAACAACTTACTGGGAAATACAAGTTTCAAGAGATGAGTGGGATTTGGATAAAAACTGATGGAGAAAGCTGTCTGTGTGTGTGTGTACCCACACAGCAACTAATTGTGTCTTGGAGAAATGCAATTTTTAAAAAGACTGATAAACATTAAATATAACATTAGGGTTATATTAGGACTTTCCTTTATTTTAATACATGGCATTTTTAGAACTCTGACTTTGTGTGTATAATGTGAAATTTAGAAGCAAAAGCGTGTTGACAATTCTTCTCTCAAAATGTTTTCCCTAAGTTCCGATTCATATTCCGTAGTATTTGGCCATTGTCGTTTAATGAGTATTTAAATTAGCTGGCCATTAGTAATAGCAGTAGTTAATGTAGTGTGCAATGCAGAACTTATCCTGTGGTTAACAAAGAAATTGGTGTAAACTTTTTTTTAAAAAAAAGTGTTTGTCTTACTTTTAGCTGAATGTAAAACCATAGTTTTCTTTGTTCTCCATTTGCAAGGACCAGCTTTTCATCTGAGGGTAGGAAATAATGTTTTTGAAATTTTAATTAAAGTTCCAACTGAAGACCTGTTATGAGGGGTTTACAGTAATGCAAGTTTTAAAATAAATTGTTTGACCTGCACAGCATGCAGTGTAATTTTTTAATGTAACCTGGACATCTGGCTGCTTTCCAGCACCACAAGTGATAAACATTGCTGTTTTAATCAACATCTAAGTCATAGTCATATTCTGCATCATTATCCACGTGGATACTACTTCAGCAGTGGTTAAAAGATTACATTTATCATTTTTAAAATTATTGTTAATTTTAATTGAATAATGAAAGGGCTTTATGATCCCTGACGGTCGAACTCATATTTTACTTAGTCATTTTGTTCATTCTGTTGAAAGTGGAAATTTTAATCCGTGGTTTAAGACCGAAAATTGTCACCACAGTTACTCAGTTACTATTATAGGGTTACAGATACGGTGACTTTACCCTGAAGGAATAAAAAAAACATTCTAGTTACTGTTCATCCAGTCACAGTCAGCAGCTAATGGAAACTCATTTTGATTTTTAGGATTGTTTTGGTCCTCAAAAGATACATTTTATGATTTTTTTTCATGTCATGTACATCTTTCCTTGTTGGTTTGAATCTTTCCATGCTGTCAAATGACATAAAATGAGTCATACATTTGTTCCTTGCACCACCTGTGGGTGGCGGAATGAAATTCCATGGAGGCAGCAATACTGAAATCACATTATATGCTGTCTCCTGGTAATGAAATGTGTGAAGTTGCTTTGAAGCATTTGTAATTCGTTATTGTTCTTTCCAGTTGTTTTCCGAATTGTTTTGTGGCACTTTTTAATGATAGATGTGATTTTGAAAGTAAAACAAAGCCATTTGTTTAATTCAAAAGTCAATAGTTTTACTTTCAAGAGAAAACGTAGAAATTGCTACAAAAGCATAGATTATTGATTGGAATTGGCTATAGTTTCCTGGTAACTTACATGTTTGTAGTGAATTACATGATTGTATTGTAACAGCATTGAAGCAAGTTGATGTAATGCTTTGATGTAGAAAACACATGAATTCAGACTTCATAGAAAGAAGAACAGATCCAGTTAAATGAATTTGAGAAACTATTTCCTAAATCTTAAGCTGTAGTTTGCAAAATTGTTTGCTCATTCTCATGAGATTTTAAGAAGATTTACAAACATTCACTAAGAACTGGTGAAGCGGTAGGCTTTAAACCGAGTTCTAGGGGTTAGAACTAAGACGGCTAAAGACATGGTGACCAATCGTGGGATGGAGAGGGTTAATGCACAAAAGGGCAGAACTGTGGAGAGCAGAAGGAATCAAAGTGGAAAGGAGATAGGTGATGGAGGATGAGGCCAGGCAAAGGAAGAACTTGAATAGGTTTTGATGGAGGTGATGGTTGAGTTTGTAAAACACTAGAGTCTTCAAATTTGATTTAAAAGCCAATAGCTTTAATGTCTTTATCATCACCTTGACATGATGGACAGTATAAATGTACTTTTGTAATTATGAGCATTTTGCTATGAGTGTAGAAGTTTAAGTGATTTTATTTGATATTTAACCACCATGTAAACAAAATGCACCAGTGTCTGATACTCAAAAGAGCTGCCCTCTGCAGCACAGAAATATTCAAATATTTATTTTTTTTAAAAAACAAAGTTATTGTCCTTTGCTTACCAGAGTCTGGGTTTCCTTTCAAAACAAATGCTGGGAAAACAAGTCAAGTTTAAATTACATGTTACAAAGATGTAAACTCTCCATTTTCTTTTAGAAAAACAAGCATTTTGACATTTCCATTTTTCCTTACTCTCTCCTCCATTATTTCCTTCTGAAAGAATTCCTTTGCATCCAGACTGATTTTGTGCAGATGTGTGACTTTGATCAATGTCTACCAGACCTATTTATGTAGCTCCTTATTTGCTCAGCATGAAATGATTGATGAAAAAAAGAGAACTTTCTGCATGTCCTTAAGTTATTTCTTTTTCTTGATCCTCTACATCTCATCCCAGCCCAAAGCATTCCTTCCCTGTGAAGATTAAGAGTGTAGACATTATCGTGGATTCATATGGAAGGTATTTTAAGGCGTTCAACAAGGCTACCCATGGGAGACTGGTTAACAAGGTTAGATCTCGTGGAATACAGCGGGAACTAGCCATTTGGATACAGAACTGGCTTGAAGGTGGAAGACACCAAAATTAGAGGTGTAGTGGATAGCAAGGACGATTACCTAAGAGTACAGATGGACAATGGGCTGAGGTGTGGCAGATGGAGTTTAATTTGGATAAATGTGAGGTGCTGCATTTTGGAAAGGCAAATTCGAGCAGGACTTACATACTTAATGATAAGATCCTAGGGGGTGTTGCTGAACAAAGAGACCTTGGAGTGCAGGTTCATAGCTCCTTGAAAGTAGAAACACATGTAGAGTCGCTGTCCTTTATTGGTCAGAGTGTTGAGTACAGGAGTTGGGAGGTCATGTTGTGGCTGTACAGAATATTGGTTAGGCTGTTTTTGGAATATTGCGTGCAGTTCTGGTCTCCTTCCTATTGGAAGGATGTTGTGAAACCTGAAAGGGTTCAGAAAAGATTTACAAGGATGTTGCCAGGGTTGGAGGATTTGAGCTATAGGGAGAGGCTGAATAGGCTGGGACTGTTTTCCCTGGAGCATTAGAGGCTGTGGGGTGACCTTATAGAGGTTTATAAAATCATGAGGGGCGTGGACAGGATAAATAGACAAGGTCTTTTCCCTGGGGTGGGGGAGTCCAGAACTAGAGGACACATGTTTAGGGTGAGCAGGGAAAGATCTAAGAAGGGACCTAAGGGGCAACCCTTTCACGCAGAGGGTGGTGTGTGTAGGGAATGAGCTGCCAAAGGAAGTGGTGGAGGCTAGTAGAATTTTCAACATTTAAAAGGTATCTGGATGGCTGTATGAATAGGAAAGGTTAAGAGGGATATGAGCCAAGTCCGGGCAAATGATACTAGATTGGGTTGGGATATCTGATCGGCATGGACGAGTTGGACCAAAGGGTCTGTTTCCATGCTGAGCATCTCTGACACTATATTAAATTTGATATGGCTAATCATCTGGTTTAGTCTGTTGATAAAGTAGCTTGATAACTTAAGCTTACCTTTGCAAAGATTTGATTTCCATGTATGCTTTAGTGTTCGTTTTAACTGTCTCATAAAATGCATCCACAGTTATTTTTCATAGGTTTTTCGATTAACATTTCCTACCTTCCCACTATATTTATACTGCTTTTTAAATGTCTTTCCAACATCTCTTTATAGATTGGCTTTTGGGGGATTTTTCTGAAAGAGTGACACTCACTTGTTTTCTTGCTGCAGCAGGTAGTACTATGTACCATCTGTATACCCAGGGGACTAGAATGGAAAGTTCCCCAGCCAAGACTGTCTGAAATACAGGGTACCTGATCCTAAAAATAGTAAGCTGTAAAATAAACTGTCTGGAGTTGAGCCAAATTGTTTATCGCAGGCTATTGATATAAATCACTTGGTTAAGGCCACCAAATTCTAATGTTTTTGAAGCAATGCTAGACAAAAATGCTAGAATGTGAGGCTGTTGATTTATATTTCTATGTAGTTACCTGCAAATCACACATTTTATTGATTTTAAAGTGCTTTTTTCCCCAAAAATAAATTTCTTTGGGCTTTCCTCATTAGTATACATCAGGGTCCAAAACTAATTTTTAGAAAAATCTGCCACGAAATTAAATTAGTTGAGGCACATCAAATCATTACATCAAATAATCAGAACTATTTGCGTCTGCTATAATTAAATTTTAATTTTGAAGCATAATTGTGTCCGGCTTTGGGACAAGATTATTTCCAATAAAAGAAATTTGTGCATGTCTTCTCAGTACTGTACTGAACTGGCTGTATACTGCAAGGCATTTTGGAGTAAAGCCTCAAAACACCAGGTGCTTTGTGTTAATGCTCACCCAAAAACATGTTTGTAATCTGAGATTGCAATTTTCATAGTTCCATAGCACTATAGCTCTGTAATTAGGAGTAAAATAATGTGCCCTGAAATTCCTTTGATATCTAAATATTAATATACAGATTTGTGCTTGGAAATTCTGACTTGGTAAGCTGTTGATCTTAGCCATGGGGAGGGGGAGTGGGAGGGGAGCTGTTAATTAGAAGCAAAGTATGTTATTTTACCATTAAGTGATATTGACTGAGAGATAGATGTTAACCCAGGTGTAAATTCTGCTGTTCTTTGAAATTGTGACTGAGAGCTCTTTCACTTCTACCCAAGAGAATAGGTTGGACTTTGGCTTAATGCTTCAACCAAAAAATGGTACATCCAATAGTAACGCACCCTCTCAGCATTGTTCCTCTAAATGCAGTGTTCTCTCTTCACTAGCACTGGGAGCACTAACCTAGATTATTGGCTTCAAGAATCTGGGGCTCAACCGCACAAATCTAATCTAAATGTCTGACTCATAAATTAGAAATCTACCAACTCAGCCATTGGCTGTTCCCTTTCAAAACTTTTAGTTGGTCATTGCCATGAAAAACATGGTCAAGTGTGCAAGCAGATTAAGAGGTAAAATTATGCAGGTGAGACTCATAACACACTTATTGTATGTTTGTGACAGGGGATGTAGTGCATCAGAAATACAGAAATTTCAAATCACTTTCACTTAGTTTGCTTTAAAAATTATGAAACTGTGGCTGCACAAAATGAGCCTCGGGGCAATGATAGTAAAAGCACAATTACAGTGGGCTGGTAACTTGTATCATGTATTTGATTAAAATCTAGCCTAAAAAATCCAATGGTGTACTGAAATTTGGTAAATTCCTTTTTGATGGTAATTTATTATAACATATAACTATTGCCTAAAATCTAATGCGAGAGAGATGTGGTATCTGCTTTAAGAGCATGATGTTTCTGACAGGAAAATGTGGTGAAAGATGATTCACGCTGGCATGAGAAAGGTTAAAGCAAGATCAGTCTAGCCCGTCAGGAGAAAAAAAGCCCAAAGGAAATTGAGGAAAGATCAGCTCTTCAGTCAATCTGCCATCTAATGTCTTTGCATATTGGAAAACATTCTTCACAAAAGTCAGATTGTTCAATTAAATGAAAACCCACAATCTGAATTAAATTGGAGATGACTGAGGGCTATTGTCGTAGCAGCATTGCACAGAGTCATTGTCCCAATCAATTCTTTAAAAATGTGCTTAAACCTATAATGATTCTGACGATCCTGACTTGTTAAAGCATTTTACTGCTTTTTTTTAATTGGGAGGAAGTCAATAACTGAATTTTTTGTGTTTTAGATGATAATCTAATTCCTGGAGTTAATAAAGCCAAAAACTACTTACATTTTTCTCACCTTGTAAATTGACAGTAACTTTAGAAAATTCTTTCCTTTTCACTTGACAATGGTTTTGTTTCTGAGTACTGTCCCTGAGAATCCCTCTATCTTCACAAAGTTATGCAGAGTTAGTAAATGAACCATCAAATGTATGTCTGATGTTTGTAAGTGATCTGACATTGTATATTAAAAGCAAACTGAAAGGTCGGGGTTATTCTAACAGACTGAGTGGAGGATTCCACAAAGAGGTTTCCCATTTTTCGTTTGGTCTTCCCAGTGTAGAAAAGATTGTGAAGCATGGAGAGCAGCAAATACAGTATAGTAAACTGACAGCAGTATATACATTATTGATTCACCTGAAAGGAAGGTTTGGAGATTTGAACAATAAGGGGAAAGGAGGTAAAGAGGAAGTTGTTATGCCTCCTGCAATTCCCTGGGAAGATGCTAAAATGTTGGCTGTGATTGAGGAGTATATGATGGAGTTCTGAAGGATGTGGACTCTTAAGAATACTGACAAGGAGGGAGGGAGATGAAGTGTTTGGTGGTGGCATTATGTTGGAGCTTGTGGAAATGATTGGTGTGATCCTTTTGAATTATAGGGACTGGGAGGGTGGAAAATGAAAAAAGTGGGAACTCTATTGGGTTTCAGGAAAAGAGCATGGGAAATAGTTGGACATGTTTGAATGGGAATAGAGGATTCCTCTGTTGAGGAGAAAGGAAGCCATGTCAGAAGTGGGGCAGTTGTGAAAAATAGGATTGTCAGGACAAATGAGATGATGAAATGGGAGAATGGAATGAAAGCAGGGTACGTGAAGGTGAATTGTATTATGTTTGAAACCTACTCTTGTTCAATTTCAATTTTAATTTCTGTTCATCAGATCTTTATTGGCTTTGTCATTTGTAGCCTTATTTTATTTCTATCGATTTAATGCCAGTGATGCTCAGAACAGAAAATAAAGTGTGTCACTTTTCATGCAAGTATAGTTAACACTTACAATTGGAGTGCAATTGAAAGCTATGAATAAAACGCTCATCTGATCTTTTCAAAGTGTTAGCTTGTTTGATTCCTTGTCAGACCTTTCCATCATTTTTACAAATAATTCTCTATTGGTATTTTCTATGCCTCACTGATTATAATTGTTGATTTTCAATCCAGGAGATTGAATTGAAGCTGCCTGTTGAAATGCACAATTTGATTTCAGCAGCATGTTAGATTGCTAATAAGAGATTTTCTAATGAACCTGTTCAGAGATGTTATAACTTCCTGTGGGGCAGATGGGACTCAATCCTGGGTCCATGCCTGAGAGGTAGGGGCACTACCTATGTGCCACAAGAGCTGTAAGATTGTTGGTGATTGTGGATTGAAGCCAGATGGGTATATTTGCTTAATCAATGAGGGATGATTATTGTAATTGCTTTTTGCAATGCTTCAAAAAAAACCTAAATTCCTCCCCCAGAGAAATGGCTAGTTACTTATTTTTCCTACTTTGGAGCTGCTGGTTTCCATATTTTTGTGTGGTTAATTTTTGTTTCAAAATTGAGAGGTTCCAATTTTGTGTTTGTATGAGTTATTTGCAGGTTCCGTCTATGATCCAAGAATTAACCCCAATTCTTCATGTTCTGTTTTGTGTTCTGGCCCTGATGTCCTTTCAGCCCCTGTCCAACTGAGCCTCTCTTACATTAACATCAATGTGCCTATTTTATCCCCAAAATCCATACTTCTTGGAGGTTCCTCTGCCCTTGATTCTGGGCTGAGGATACTGGGATTGTATTCGTTGGAGTTTAGAAGATTAAGGGGAGATCTAATAGAGACGTACAAAATAATACATGGCTTTGAAAAGGTGGATGCTAGAAAATTGTTTCTGTTAGGCGAGGAGACTAGGACCCGTGGACACAGCCTTAGAATTAGAGGGGGTCATTTCAGAACGGAAATGCGGAGACATTTCTTCAGCCAGAGAGTGGTGGGCCTGTGGAATTCATTGCCACGGAGTGCAGTGGAAGCCGGGACGCTAAATGTCTTCAAGGCCGAGATTGATAGGTTCTTGTTGTCTAGAGGAATTAAGGGCTACGGGGAGAACGCTGGCAAGTGGAGCTGAAATGCGGGGAGAACGCTGGCAAGTGGAGCTGAAATGCGCATCAGCCATGATTGAATGGCGGAGTGGACTCGATGGGCCGAATGGCCTTACTTCCACTCCTATGTCTTATGGTCTTATGGTCTTGATTCTACATCCTCCCCATGTAGAGATCAACATGACCTTCACCTTCTTGAATGCTTTGAAAGATTCCCCCATTCTCCAATACACTATTGAGTCTCATCCTATTCCAATTATCATCATCTCTGACACCATTCCCTCAGTGACCCAGTGCAGTAAGTTCCATCCCCAGACTTGAACTGTCCACTTTCTATGGGACGGACTGTGGCTTAGACCTCAGATTGACTTGACAGGACATCCTGGACTGACCTTGCAATACTGTTACAGCAGATTGTGCAATTAATGAGATGCAAATGTGTGCAAATAGTTTCTCAAAAAAAAACTAATGACATGATTTTGAACTTGTCAGAAAACTACATTTTTTTTTTGATATGGTGAAAATCCAAACTTTTTCAATATTTTTCTGACCATCTCTGAGAGGAAGATTCTGGCTTTTGTCTCTGATTATCCATTTTACAAAAATTACTTATGGGTATTTGCATGAGTGATTTGCACCTTTCTTGTTGCCTAGAGAGCATTTGACATTTCTGTGGAACTAGAGTCACATGTAGGCCAGACCAGAGAAAGATGGCAGGTTTACTTCCATGAAGGAAATTAATGAACCAGATGGGGTTTTTATTGCAATAGCTTTTAATTCCAGGCTTTTAAACCTGAATTGGTGAGACATTTTATTAAATTCCATTGTGGGATTCCATCCCATGACACCAGGATATTACCCTGATGGTTTGGATTACTAGTCTCAGTGTCATTAACATTATGCCATCACCTCCCCACATTGGTACTGCCTGTTTACTCACATTGCTTCTCTCTTAATGGTATGAAATTGTTAAGTGACACATTCAGCCACATACCTTGGGTTGACAATGTTGGGATGATCCCACAGAAGATTGGTGAGCCAAACTCTTGGTTCTTTCCTTGGATTTTAAATGAATATAGTTCAGTCCTGCCGAATAATAACTCAGTGTTGGATATTTTAATCCTACCTGGTATATTTTTGCACTAAGGAGAATTAGAAATGAAGTATCTAATTCTGCATTTTTTACATAACAGTGGTGACTACACTTCTAAATGTATTTTATTGACTGTAATGTGCATTGAAACATCTGGTGGTTATGGAAGTGCTCAGTATGAATAGAAGTCTTTCTAAGGGCTTGTTCAAATAGGACTTAAAAGATTAAAACCTTTCACTAGAACACCAGCAATTCAAGAAGTCAGCTTGCTTTGTGGCAATTTCTGTGGCATTTTTGAAATGTACTAATCTGATTTATTTTTAAAGGCCTTATGGTTTAGCAAATGATTCATTGAAAATATTAAGTAGAGCAAGTATAATAAAAACCAGTTATGAATTAGCATTCTTTAATGAAATGTTGGTTAATTTTTAAACACTCAAATTTTAGAATACAAGTTTGTGTAGTTGTATTATGTTGCAATCTGATAAATTAACCATAAGGCCATACCACAAAGCATGATTTTCGGATCTCATCCATGATGTTGTGAAGGTGAGTTGGTTTATGTTACCCTCATATATCATTTTATAGCTGGCCAGAGATCAATCGGACCTGGTGGTTTGCTCATGTTTAGAGGTTGATTCTCAGATTTTAAAAACAGTGGAATGCAGAATTGAATAAAAACCATTCTAGTTTATTAAGTGCCCCAATGATACTATCACATAGTTTGTAAAATCTCTGTACGCTTTTGCTGTTTATAGACAAATAAGAACATAAGAACTAGGAGCAGGAGTAGGCCATCTGTTCCTTCAAGCCTACTCTGCCATTCAATAAGATCATGCCTGATCTTTTCATGGACTCGGCTCCATTTATCTTACTTTCACCGAATCCCTTAATTCCTTTCTTGTTCAAAAAAAGTACCTTAATTTTAAAAACATTTACTGAAGTAGTGTTAGCTACTTCACTGGGCAAGAAATTCTATACATTAACAACCCTCTGGGTGAAGAAGTTCCTTCTCAATTCAGTCCTAAGTCTGATCCCTCTAATCTTGAAGCTGTGTCCTCTTTTCCAAGCTTCACCAGCCACTGGAAACATACTCTCTGCTTCTATCTTATCTATTCCCTTCATAATTTTATATGTTCCTTTCATGTCCCCCTTAATCTTATGAATTCCAATGGATATAATCCCAATCTATTCCGTCTCTCCTCATAAGACAACCCCCTCAACTCTGGAATCAATCTAGTGAACCTCCTCTGCACCCCCTCCAGTGTCGTACATCCTTTCTCAAGTAAGGAGACCAAAACTGCACACTGTACTCCAGGTGTGGTCTCACCAGCACCTTGTACAGCTGCAACATGACCTTTCTGCTTTTAAACTCATCCCCTTTAGCGATGAGGAATAACATTCCATTTGCCTCTCTAATTACTTGTTCTATCTGCAGAACAGCCTTCTGTGATTCATGCACAAGGACACCCAGGTCCCTCTGCATAGCAGCATGTTGCAACTTTTTACCATTTAAGTAATAACCCTTTTAACTATTACTACTACCAAAATGTATGACATCACATTTATTTACATTATATTCCATTTGTTGGACCTTTGCCCACTCACTCAATGTATCTATGTTTCTCTGCAAAATTTCACATCCCTCTGCACACTTTGCTCTGCCACTTATCTTGGTGTCATCTGAAAACTTTGACACCTTACACGTGGTCTCCAACTCAAAATCAGGTATATAAATTATAAATAAATGCAGTCCCAACACTGAACCTGGAGGCATACAACTAGTTACTGATTGCCAGCCAGAATAACACTCATTTATTCCCACTCTTTGCTTTCTGTTAGTCAACCAATCCTCTATCCATACTAATACTTTACCCCTAACACCATGCATCCTTGTCATATGCAGCAGCTTCCTGTGTGGCATTTAGTCGAAGGCCTTTTGGAAATATAGATACACCACATCCACTGGGTCCCCATTGTCCACTTTGCTTGTAATGTCTTCATAGAATTCCAAAAGATTTATCAAGCCTGACCTACCCTTCATGAACTCATGCTGCGTCTGCCCAACGGGGCATGTATTAAATGTTGTCTGGAAAGGTTTCACTTAGCTTGTATGTTGATAGGGATGTGAGATTGAAACTATACTTTCGAAATCTTGAAGGTAAATGTTGCTATGACTGAATGTCAAATATACTATTAATATTTACAGTTCAATGTAATATTAGTTTGCACAGTGATTTCAAATGAATAGAATTACATATTTGCTTCTGTTACTTTTGAAATTATTTTTCAAATTGTCTTTCTGAGTATTTGCTTTTGCGGGCTGGGAACTTGAACTTAACAATAAAGTAAAGGTTTTCAAAATATGAACAAATTAAATAGGAGCAGATATAGACAGATTGGCTTCCTAATCCTGCTCTGCTGTTCGCTCAGGTCATAACTGATCTGTTTGTGTTTCTTTTCAACATTCTTATTTACCTATAGTAACCCTTGATTTCCTCTGCCAAATAAGAATCAAAAATATTCAATAATTTTGCCACCACTGCCTTCTGAGGCAAGTTCCAAAATTGTGCAACCTTCAGAAAATAACTCCCTTCATCTCTGTCCTGAAGGATGACTTTTAATTTTAAATGGAATCCTAAAATGCAGAAAGAAACCATTTGACCCATCATGTCTGCACTGACCCTCCGAAGAACATCCTGCTAAGACCCACATCCTCACCCCATCTCTGTAGGCCAACCCACCTAACCTGCACATGCCACTGGGACAATTTTTAGCATGATTTAAGATTATTTCCTTTTTTACAAAACCATGCCAACTCTTCCCAATTTCCTTGTGTTTTCTAAATGTGTTGCTCTAATCTCTCTAATGATCAATTCTAACATCTCACAACAAATGTCAATTAAACTGGCTTATACCATCCTGTTTTCTGCCTTCCTTCCTTGAATAGATGAGTTGTTTATGCTACTTTCCTGTCTGATGGATCACTTCCTAATATAGGGTATTTTGAAAAATTGACACCAATGTATCCACTTTTGTATGAGCAATTTCTTCTTTTAAGGTCCAAGGATGAAGTGCATCTGCATCTGGAGATTTGTCATCCACAGCTTCATCGGTTTGCTTAGTACCATTTCCATGGTGATTTGTAATTTTGCTAAATTACTCACGTCCTTCTTCCTCCTGATCAGCAGTTATTATTTGAATGATTTTTATATCCTCTGTAGTGAGGACAGAAGCAAAGTATTTGTTCATTTCATCTGCTATTTCTTTATCTGTCATCAACTCTCCATTCTGACTCTGTAAAGACCAACATACGTGTTTCCTTTAGAAACCTGTAGAAACTCTCGGTATCTGTTTTTACTGTAAGGACTAAGCCTTTTTATTTTTGCCGTCCAGATTTTAAATGCAATGAGAACGGTTTTTAATAACTGGTTTACCAGAATGTCTGTGTAATTTCATGGCAAGGAGTTTGGAATCTAATGTGAAATCTGTGGCTGTGGGTTCCTGCAATGTGCAGATCAGTACCGAAGAGTTGTTTACAAATGAAATTGCTATCTTCCAAAGCTGATTTTCCAGTTGATATGTAGATTAAAGTCATCATGATTATTGCCATCCCTTTATCACAAGCATTTAGTATTTTTTCTTTGTCTCACATTGTGGTTAGTGTTGGGGCCTGCAGACCTCTCCCAGTAATGCTGACTTTCCCCTCTTATTTCACATCTCCACTTGAACCTATGTTTCTGAATGAAGGTCATTCCTAACTACTGCCCATATGTCATCAGTGCTACCCCTCTACCTTTACCTAGCTTCCTATTTTACTTGAATGTCGTACACATGTCCATATTCAGGACCCAATCCTTGTCGTCTTAAATCCCTGTCTCCGCAATGGCTATCAGATCATAATTATTTATTTCAATGTGTGCTATCAATTTGTTTACTTTTTGAATTCTATGCACGCCAGAGTCTGTTGCTTTATCTTTTTGTTATTTTTATAGCTCTTGTCTTGATTGTTGGTGAATTCCTAGGTTTTCTACCTGTGCCCCTTCTTGCTGTCTTCTGACCCTCATTTCCCATATGAGTATTTTCCTTTCTTACCTTGTTTCTATTCTTGAAATGCTACATCTTTCCACATTGATCGCCTCCCATGATTATTCCATTTCAACTCTGTCTCCTTCTCTGATTATGTGGTACAACCCCCATTCTCCCCACTATGGATACCAGTGGCCTACGAACGGGAACCCTGTTCTCACACACCAAACTTTGAGCCATATATTCATCTCTTTAAATTGAAGTAGCCTAACCCAATTTACTTGAGGTTCAGTTAATAATCCAAAGATTATAACCATTGATGTTCTGCTTTTCGGTTTAGTACTTCATACTCTACGCAGAACCTCTTTTTCTTAATTGCACCTATGTCATTGATACTTACATGGACCCACGACCATTGGTTCATCCCCTCTCCCTCTGCAAATTCCTTTTCAGCACTGAGCAGAAATCCCAAATACTGGCACTAGGCAGGCAACTTAGCCACCTGGACTCCTGCTCTGCTGCAGAGAATTATGTCAGCCCCCTTCACTATACTATCACCTCCTACTACAATATTCCCTTTTGCTTTTGCCACTTGATGGCTTCCTATATGACAGTGCCATGATCAGTTTGCACATCCACCCTGTAACCTTTACTCACTCATCCAAACAGGTTGAGAGAACCTCAAGCCTATTAGACAATTGCAGAGTCTAACATTATGGCATTCCCATCCTCTGGGTGCCTTTACCTATCACACGTGCAGTCACACCCTCCTGTCCCTGACCAAATCAGAAGACCTTTCATTTCAGTGTGTTTATCTCCTGATATGAAGAACGCAGGTAACTCTCCCCTCCCTGATGCATCACAGTGTCTGTGGTTCATAAACCCCTTGCTGATCCTGCTTGAACTTCAAACACTTACTAGAAATGTATTTCTGAAAATGTGTTGCTGGAAAAGCGCAGCAGGTCAGGCAGCATCCAAGGAGCAGGAGAATCGACGTTTCGGGCATGAGCCCTTCTTCAAGGATTCTCCTGATCCTTGGATGCTGCTTGACCTGCTGCGCTTTTCCAGCAACACATTTTCAGCTCTGATCTCCAGCATCTGCAGTCCTCACTTTCTCCTTGTAGAAATGTATTTGCCCTGGATCACCATGATATCCAGAAGTTCCTGCATGCTGTAATCTTGACATATCATCTGAACTGGCATTCATAAGTGAATACTTAAAACAAAAATCATTATGTTGCCTTTTATAAATGTTAACTTTGCCACCAATTTTTCATCCATCTGTTTGGTCTCATTATGACACAAGACCAGAACTGGTGGGACTTGAACCTGGCCCTCTGGTTCAGAGGTAGGGACACTGCCACTATGCCACAGACCCTATGCCACTAGTTTGTATGCTATGTTGAAATGTAAAATTAGGAAGTATTTTAACCAGTTACCAGAGCCTCCTTTCTCTGTCGTAGAGCAAGAACCAGTTCCAATTAGCTCCAATAGATCTATCTCGATCATTCAGTAAATCTGCATTTTGCATCCATGAACATATGAAATTTATGATGGCCTGCTTAGTGACTAGGCAGACAACAGAATGGGTAGTACACAGTCTTAGTGCAACTAAATTGGTGATTACAAAGTTAAGATATTTCATGTGCGTGTTTAATTTTTCAGATTTTTTAAAAATAAAATCAATTTGTTTGCAACCTTTCTAGGATACTAACTATATTTAACTAAAGGATAGATTGCAGAGCTATTTGTTTTCAATATTCATTAAGTATGAAAATATCAAAGAATTTCATACAGTTATTAGTTAGGATAATCTGGATTTTATAGTCAATGATAAACAAATGATGCCAGATACCCATGGATTTGCAATAAACAATTACAGTTCAATCTATGGTTATTAGAGAGGGAATTTTGTTTGAACAAGTGCAGTGTCTCTCCTTAACTGATAAATTCAAAGAATCCTCCCTGAAGCCATAGTTTAAATTGAGAGATATAACTTCAAACCAATGTTAAACCCAGTATAGAAAGCAAAGTAGAAAGAAGCATGGGATTGAGAAAGAGATAACGGGAGGAAGGAAAAAGAGAATGGAGCGTTTCAGCGTTTCCAGTATTTAATGAAAATGTAGTGATTTTAATGAAGTCAGCCAGGTGGACCTCATAGAATGTGTTTCCTGATTGGGGCTGTTAATGTAGTCCAATCAGGTTAACGTATAAGAACAGGAGTGTCAGAGGATCTGCTCACTTGGAGATCTGGCTCTGAGGGAACTCCGTGTTGGTGTCTGCCTTGTGTAAATTTATGGGTGACTTGGTGACGGATACTAGCATCTGGAGTTGTTTCAGAAAGCAGTAACTCCAAATAGCTGATAAAATGGCCACCAATAAAATGGCCACTGACACATGAGGAAATGGGCGCAACCTTCTTCTCCATCATGTGCACATGGCTTGGAATGTCTGCTTGCTATGCCATGTTTTCCTACTGTTGGAAAATGACCCTCCCGCGCACAGTGTAACAGAGAATAGAAACCTGTTAACCTGACCAGAGATCAGTTGCAAATGAACAGTCAAGCTGCCTTCTTTCATTTAGTATTTGCAGTATTTGAGATGTGGGATGAACCTTCTGGAAAATCAGATTTTTTTAAAGCCAAACCAACTTCTTTCTACTGCCAAGCTCTGTCTGTACCTGTGCGCGCCATTGCTCTGTCCTGTAGTGGTGGCTTTTACAATAAATACAGCCTAATTAAAAGTTGAAGGAATGATACTCCACACTTGTACATATTTCAGGATCAGAGAGGTTTTATGGCAATAATTGAGACTTATCGCACTGTTTAAAAATTGAATGGTGATGCCTAACATTTTTTCTGGTGTAGGAGATTATCTTGTGGTTAAGTGGCCCATATTTGTGATCCCTCATAATTTGAATGCTGAATTTCACAATGCATTGGTCTTGAAATGCAACTGCTGATTCAGCAGGACAACTGGGACCAAATTCCTGATATCTGTGCTTCACTATGTATGGATATCAGGCATTCTGTCTGGTTGTTCCTGTAGTAATTGTTAGCACTGTTAACCTTGCTGCAAAATCCAGACTATGCGTCCATTAAATCCCATCTGTTTTTTATGTAAAAGTGGTTGTTGGAGAATTTTCTTTTCATGTGGTTTGGAATCTGTTATCTTTAAACATTGTAAAGACGTTTATAACTTGCGTAACATGCAGCCTTATAACTTTTACTATTCTACCCCAGCATCCATTTTTATTCTTTAGTGGAGTGCTCCATTTTTGCTTCATAGTCACATGCTTGTTTGACTACTTAATTTTTTTAAAATTTTAAAGTTTCAGATTATTTGATAATTAGTTGAGAGTGGGCAGTTTTGCTAATATGAATTTTTACCCATGAAGAACTGTGCTGAAACTACCAAGCTTGTTTCACTAAACAGCAGAAACCAAAGATTAAAATGGTGAACACTCTGGAATTAGAAAATAATTGTTCTAACCCATTCTTCCGACTAATTCTCCCATTGTTGCCACTTTAGGAAATTCAAACTTCAACAATTGCATTTTAACATAGTTCAAAAAAGACTTAAAAATAGGTATCATCCGTAAAATGTTCATTCTGTTTCGATATACTGTGATATTCCATACTCAGATGGTTTTATTTTGTTGTGTACATTTGCAATTGTTGATGGATTGTTCAAAAGCTTTTCAGCTGTAATATTTAATTGGTGGTTTGTACTGACTAATGATAGCTCATTTTTCATTTTTCAGGTGAAACTTGTCAAATATATTAGTAAGCAGTTACAGTGCAAACACAAGGTACCACCCAGTGAGAGAACATCCGAGCTTGAGAGATATCCCCGACTAAGTGACTGGTTCCGGACCATAAACCTAAGAAAAGAAATAATACAAGTAAGTTTATTTTTTCTCATCTGTTTATATTATGTGGAAAACAATGTAATGTCTTGTGTTATAGTACTGGTCTGATAAATTGCTTGGCCAAGTTGAAATGCTTACTTACATTGCCATATTGATGATGATGATTAATTAATGCAGAAGAATCCTAATGAAGCTGACATTAGAGGGTTGTTGTATTTGACACAATAGTTCTTCCTTCCTTATAGCATTTCCAGACAATTTCATAGTTCAATTTGCTTCACTCAAATTAATATTGTTTGTATGTGGTAGTCATAACTTATTGAATTAACACTGAATCACAACATCCCGTGTCACATTAGGCAAGATATCAGCATGATTTTCTATTGACATTGTGTGTGGTGTTTATAAGTTTGGACTTGCCTAAAAACAAAAAGTGCTTTAATAGCTACTCACTGCTACATTGTAGGAAACATGCTATCCAATTAGTACACAAGAAAGGTCCCAGACAAAATAATGTGATCATCAACAGACAATCTGTTTTCATGGTGCTAGTTGTTAGCAAGACCATTGGAGAGGCTTCCACTGCATTTCCTTGTAAAATATGACCAAAGAATCTTTACTGTCCACCTTAGAAGACAGGTGAGCCTTCAAAGTTTGTGAGAAGATTTGTAGCTCGGGTGCTCGTTGTTGTGGTTCTGTTCGCCGAGCTGGGAATTTGTCTTGCAAACATTTCGTCCCCTGTCTAGGTGACATCCTCAGTGCTTGGGAGCCTCCTGTGAAGCGCTTTTGTGCTGTTTCCTCCGGCATTTATCGTGGCCTGTCTCTGTCGCTTCCGGTTGTCAGTTCCAGCTGTCCGCTGTAGTGGCCGGTATATTGGGTCCAGGTCGATGTGTTTGTTGATAGAGTCTGTGGATGAGTGTTCATCCACAAACACATCGACCTGGACCCAATATACCGGCCACTACAGCGGACAGCTGGAACTGACAACCGGAAGCAGCAGAGACAGGCCACGATAAATGCCGGAGGAAACAGCACAGAAGCGCTTCACAGGAGGCTCCCAAGCACTGAGGATGTCACCTAGACAGGGGACGAAATGTTTGCAAGACAAATTCCCAGCTCGGTGAACAGAACCAGAACAACAGGTGAGCCTTGGAATAATGTCTCACCTGAAAGGTAGCAAGTCCAATGAAACACACGCATACTGCATTGCAATGTCAGCCTGCATTCTTGTGCTCAAGTTACAAACTTGAGACCACAACCTTCTCTCAAAAGTGATAGTACCATCCATTGAGGTGTGGCTGACAGTTTAAGATTTAACTTTAATTTTGGTGTGATCTCAGTCAGTCCTATTCTGTTCCAGGCTGTTGATGGTGTTTAATCTAAACCAAAGACTGGTATCAATATTTAAGCAACAAGTCACTGCTTCCGTCTTGTTTACAGCATTTGCAAGTTATGATCAGATCAAATGCTTTGATGTGCATTCAGTCAGCCTAAGTGACATTCAAGTATTGAAGAGTGTCTGAATAAAATACTCATTTGCAGACATCTAAATTTCCTGTATATGTCCTAAGTATGTAATGATATGCTATTCACAATAATCTAATTGCTTCCTTCATATTTTTGTAACTGTTTTGTTTTCTCTCCCTTTTTTAAAGGGGAAGGTGGGAAGAGTGAATGAGTTGATAGGCAGCAAGAACTTGAACTTTCTTTGCTGCCTAGTGGTGTCCTTCATTGCTTCAGTTGTGATGATTTAAAAACAGTTTTGAACCTAAATATTGAGTACTTGTTGTGGTATTTGAACATGTAGGACATGATAGTTGAAATGAGCTATGTAGCATCTGTAAAGTGCATTTTCAGCAAATGTCACCTGGGGTTAGAATTGTACTAACTAGCGCAAGGTTAGATTTGTGCATCAAACTGACCACAACATATTTTTTCATGTCTACTGCTAAAGCCACAAGTTGTAGCGTTTGTACATTAAGACATGAGCAAAGTGGTAGTCTGGTTGAAACTTTTTCTCTCATCCAGATAAACTTTATTAGTTCACTGGAATCTGTAAGTTTCTTCTGGCATCCTAAGTTTGTTATCAGTAATAATGTTTGATGTAAGCTGTAAATCATCTGAAATGGAAAGTCAGTGTTTATGCAAAGATGGTGCAGTGTGATAGTAATATGACTGCTGATGCAAGCTTTTAATAATGAATCACTTGGAACAGTTCTGCTATGGGATGACCCAACTCTCTCTGACCTGTGATTACTGAGAATTAAAATGTATAATTTTTAACTCTGTGCATGCATAAAATTAGGATGAGCTTATCTAAGTGCAGCATCAAAAGAATTAATAACTAGCTCACCCACTATGACACTGTTCACTATTTGCCACTTGGTTCTGATTAATGACTGTGAGAAGTGTGTTTTAACCTGGCCTGTCCCTTTAATGCTACCGCGCAGGTAATCTCTCTGGGTTGATGGTTTAAAGAGGCACGCCTTGAGGTTAATTAGAGGTTAATAGTTGTGGGAAGTTTCTGTTGATTATGTACTGCCCATAAATCACTGCCTTCTGCAATTGAGGAACTTACATTATTAAGGTCAGTAAAAGCATCAGGAAGTGACTGCCTTCTTTCCATACTTTTGACCCATTTACGTGGTATGGCACTACGCACTAAAGGTTATATGTTATATATGTTTAATAGAGTTTGTGAATGATTTAGGTTTCTGTTTTGTGGCTATATAATTAAAGCGAAGTTTTGCATTTATTTATGTTACTCATTAACTCTATCATAATCGTTACCTGTGTGTATCTATAATTTGTGTATTTCCCTTTTTATTTTACGAAGTTTGCTCATATTAGCTTGATGAGTGGGATAGAAAATCTGAGCTGCTGTTAATTTAAAACTTGAACAGGAAGTCCGGTTCTGCAAGATGGGATTGAAAACTCTGGAGTTACCAGCACTCCTTTTTGGCAACCTGCAAGAACAATCATGTTCATGCTTTTCTCCACTTGTGACTTTTATTTGCTTTTTGTAATTTCTAGCTTTCTACTCTCCCTCGATTCCAGATTGCACAAGCAGAAAATATGTTTTTGAACTTTTGGCAATTTAATAGACTAGTGTATATTTGTGCTACATCCTACTTCAAATCTTTTTGTGCACATGTTCCCCTTTCACAAAAAGGAACAGTGTAGGAAATAAATTCCTTTTAGCTAGTCTTCCTTCTAGGAACAGAGCTAAGCTATTTAGCATATTTTGAGCCTGGTCTGCATTAGGCTAAGACTAGTATAGTACTCCATTTTAAACACTTTAGTTGCGAATTGTAAGACATGGATTGAGCTGTGTGGTTTGACATCCTGTCATTTTAGACTTTTTTTGGCAGAATGCAGAATGAAAAACAAGTGATTATTGGAATGATCAGATGTATCAAAGAAATGCACATAGCTAATGAGCTTGTGATGGGTACAAAGTTCACTCCAGCTAGGTGCATCATTTGTGATTTTGAATAAAAGCATGAAAGTTTTTTTTACTGTATTTCAAATGCTTTGTCCTTCTGCTTCAGTGGCAGTCAGTAGTTTTGCATTTGATTCCAAAGATTGCAAGTGCATCAGTGTCGAAGCTAAGCTGTGATGATGAGATGTGAATCAAGGGTGTCTCTTTGAGCTGTGCCACTAGATGCCATATTTTGGTTGAGACCTTAAACCATGACTCTCTTTGCTCTTCCGGGTTGCTGTAAACCAGGCCCAATTTCAAAGAACATGAATTTTCTCCTGATATCTTGACAAACATGTATCTGTTGAACATTAATGAAGTTGATAATCTGGTCATTTATCATGTTGCATTTTGTGGGGTCTTGAAGCAGCGCCTTTTCTTACATTAGAATAGGAATTACGGTTCAGAAGGACTTCAGTGATTTTTTTTAAGAATGAGGCTCTGAATGGCACTGTAGTTACAACTACAAGCAACATACTGTGATGCTGGAAATCTGAAATAAGAATAGTACAGAAGAAGCTCTACAGGTCTGGAAACATCTGCGGACAGAGAGGAAAAACGGTTAATGTTTTGAATTCAGTATGTCTCCAAGGGGAGAGTCTTATTGAACTCACTGTTAGTGCTATGTAAATAGAGTCATAGTGATGTACAGCATGGAAACATACCCTTTGGTCCAATCATCCTTGCCGACCAGATACCCTAACCTAATCAAGTCCATTTGCCAGCACTTGGCCCATATCCTTCTAAACCTTTTCTATTCATATACCCATCCAGATGCCTATAAAATGCTGGAATAGTATTAGCCTCCACCACTTCCTCTGGCAGCTTATTCCATACACTCACCACCCTCTGCATGAAAACATTGCCCCTTAGGTCCCTTTTATAACTTTCCCCTCTCACCCTAAACATATGCCCTCTAGTTCTGGACTCCCCCACCCCAGGGAAAAGACCTTGTCTGTTTTATCTTGTCCACGCCCCTCATGATTTTATAAACCTCTTTAAGGTAACCCCACAGCCTCCAATGCTCCAGGGAAAACAGCCCCAACCTATTCCGCCTCTCCCTATAGCTCAAATCCTCCAACCCTGGCAATATCCTTGTAAATCTTTTCTGAACCCTTTCAGGTTTCACAACATCCTTCCGATAGGAAGGAGACCAAATTTGCATGCAGTATTCTAAAAGTGGCCGAACCAACATCCTGTACAGCCGCAACATGACCTCCCAACTCCTGTAC
Organism: Chiloscyllium punctatum; assembly: GCF_047496795.1. Lineage (NCBI taxonomy): Eukaryota > Metazoa > Chordata > Chondrichthyes > Orectolobiformes > Hemiscylliidae > Chiloscyllium > Chiloscyllium punctatum. Next base: position 83,862,063 of record NC_092757.1, on the reverse strand, counting down.
TCACCAATAAAGGGAAGAATACCAAGCGCTGCCTTCACTATCCTATCTACCTGCTACTCCACTTTCAAGGAGGTATGAACCTGTGCTCCAATGTCTCTTTGTTCAGCAACATTCCCCAGGACCTTACCATTTAAGTGAATAAGTTAGAATTGAATCAATTTGTTTTTCCCGAATCAAGAAAATGACCTTTGCCAGAAGACTAAAAGCTAGCACAATTCGAAATTTGTATTGACAGCTTGCACATTTACCCTGTCATTCAAATATAAATGATTTTTCTACCAGATTACTGATACTTTAATTCTATACCTCACCAGTGCTATGTTTTGGATGTAGTCACACAAGTAGATAACAATTAAATTCTATTTAATTAGCTGCTTGGGAATCCGACATGAGTTTTTAGCCTTTGTATTCCTGATTAAAGGAGGGGTGAGATTTGATTCTAGTGAGGAATATTATAGCATAAATATGGACAGCTTGATTTTATTAAGTCTTGTGTAGGTGTTTATCTTC